>NC_081553.1:159282895-159882895 GCF_963082655.1 Stomoxys calcitrans | reverse complement strand
TATATGCTTTATGGGGTCTTAGACGAATATTTCGAAGTGTTACAAACGGAATGACGAAATTAGTATACCTCCATCCTATGGTGGAGGGTATAAAAATGATTCGATTCAATAATTTTTTAACTGAAAATTTAAAAAAATAAAAAACGATTGTGATTGAATCTGTTTTAAACTCAATTAAAAATTTAATTAAATCAGTTAATATCTTAGTGAACATGTAAAAATTAATTGAATCAATTAATTTTTTAATTGAAATGGCAACAATTTTAATTACGACTGTAATTGAAAAAAATTAATATTCAATAAAAAAATTAATCAATTAATGTTTTAATTCAAAACGATGTTTTTCAATTAAATTTTTAATTAAAGCATTTGCATTTGCGATTTGTTTTTCTTTGCAGGAGATAATGCCGTAACATCCGATTTACATCAAAGTATCCTAGTACCAAGCGATTTTAATCCGACAGTAGGCGTCTTATGTCAGTCTTTTAATCTGAGTATTTGGTATCACCCTCATCCTATGGTGGAGAATATAAAGAGAAATAATTCGTTAATGCCATATAAAATAGATAAGGAATTTCCATTTCGCGAATACTTCGAAACCTTAATGGTTGAGACCTTAGTGCCGAGCAAATTTTACAGTTACCCATGGATTAGAAAGCACACGAATATTACACATTTATTTATTTTAATAAAATTAAACAATATTTAACACTCGAGTGTTTATTTGAAAGAAGTAGGTATATTGAAATCATATAGTTTCTATCTTAATGATTGTAGTATTAACGTTAAAAAAATAAATGATTGAAATTTTTTACATTTACTTCTCTATGTGTATAACTATGTATGTATGCGTATATATGTATTTATCTTCATATTTATATTCATTCATTTCTCAAGCTACTCTTATATTTATAGTTCTAATGTACCATTAATTTTAAAATAAGTAAAATTCTAGACTACAATGCAACCATAATCTTAAAAAAGCCTTTCCATTTCCTATTTTGTGTCTAACTTAAAAAAAATATGTTTGACAAAAAAAAAATAAAAACAAAACAAAAGCTCAGCTTGAAGTATATACAAAAGGTTGTCTGTAAAAACAAAAATTCTTCTAAATATCATCTAAATGCAAATGACAGTGGTGTGTAATGGTCTGTGAATATATAACTATTTAAAGTAAAACATTACCATACATGAATATGTATGTATATACAGTGGCGGCAAAAATGAGCACCAATATCTGTATCTCTTATGCTTCTAGACTTATGCTCCCTGTACTGTGGAGCGAAAGGAATTTATATTATTATTATTTTAATTTTAATGAATTTTCTTCAATTAAGTGTTTCATAACCAAATAATTACAAATAGAAACACAATATAAAATCGAACAAATTATTCATCAGATTTTCAGTGACTTTATGATCATTAAAATTAACAAATAAATCGTTTTTATTTAAACTACAATTTTGTTTCAATTCCTAAGTTATTTTGTTTGTAATTATTTTACACCCGTGCTGGACCCTTCGCTGTTAGGTAATAGTTTCCAAGCGCTGTTAGCAATAAAACATAGAAGCGACTCCTTGGTATAACTAGATGCTTCAAGAACTTGATTACTAAACATACACCCTCGAGTGTGTGGACAAAGTGCAAGCCTGGACAAACAAGTCACAATCGAATGTAGCTACACGTAGATCAAATAAGCTAAATCGCGCAGGGTTCTTTTTAACAGAATCTAAGATGTGACATTTGCAAATTGTACACGAAACAGCTCTATGCCTAACAGAGAAGTGACCAACTATAAAAATAATTTCAAATAAAATAACTCGTGATATTATGAAGCATGTAAACATTTCTTAAAAAAAAAAAAAAAAAAACATTTTTTAGCTTAAGTGCTAAAACCTTAAAACGTTCGTTAATTATTATAATGGTGCAAAATTGAGTATATGCTATAATTTTGTCTGTTACAATATTTTTTCAGGTATATCCATTGTATTTCTACTGGTAAGAGCTTATTTCGAAATGAAATGAATGGCAAAATAACCAAGAATAGGATTTTATACATTGTTAGCCATTTTTGAGAGTAAGAATTACAGATATTGAAACATGTACTCACTTTTGCACCCACTGTATACGAGGAATTGCAGGACAAATCGGCAGTTCGGAAAAAATGTTGATGGCTCCGATTTTGCTATATGTTGTAGCATCTATTGGACGCTCTGCTTCAATAAGTTTTTACACTTGATAAAGTTTTTCGTTCAAGTTATGGACCTCTGAAACATTCGTGGAAGTGCACATGACTTTTTGTTTGAAATTTTCACCGTCTTTGAACTTATGTTTTCTCTTTTGTTCTAAAATCTTTGTCTTTGTCACTTTGTAAAAATTAATTAAAAAATTTAATATAAAATATTCTTATCAACAAATATCTCAAAATGTTAGGCTGTTTTCATAAAAACTACTTTTAATGACAAAGATTTAAAAACATTTATAGAACACATGAAAAATTCAAAGAATATTCACGATCGGGTAATCGAATAAATTTTTTAGCTAATTTGTCCTGTGTCTGTGTGTGTGTGTGTGTGTGTGTGTGTGTGTGTGTGTGTGTGTGTGTGTGTGTGTGTGTGTGTGTGTGTGTGTGTGTGTGTGTGTGTGTGTGTGTGTGTGTGTGTGTGTGTGGGTGGATACCTATAGATAAAGTATATATTTATATATACACCCTACAGTACTTAAGTGGTAAATGATAAATCTCAACACAAAATTATTGTTAATTCGAAATATAGAACAGCGACAATTAAATTAAACAATAATTGTTGAGCGAATCAGATGTGGACATGTAGCAAAATACATTTGCTCGAGCCACTTGAATCTAATGAACTTAGAGCGAGCGTTGTTGTAGCAATTATGATATTTGAGGTATGGTGGTAGACAAACGTAGTCTAGTCTAGAAAAAAAAGAAATTAATTTAGGGTTCCTCGACAGCCTTGTGCACCACATAGACAGGGGATTTTCTCATCTTCCAATGGGAATTTGTAGTCGTATGTTATTTCCTCATTGATGCCAATGGGTTGTTTAGAATATATCACAATCTTTTTCTCCGACTCAATTGTGATTACCTTGGCGTAACAATTTGGCTAAAAATATATAATGATTAGATAATATTCTGAACGCTTGGTTCTTTTGCTTACATTGCAACTATGATTTATAAAACGCGCTAAATTGCCACACTTTGTGGCATCGATAATTGTTTCCATATCAATACGAAACAGGTACGAGCTACCAATACCTATGGCTTCGTATTTATTTTCTCTCAAATCAGCTACAATGGGACGTATCATTTGACCAACGTACTCAATCACCATTTCATCTGCAGCTATTGGCTCCATGGCGAATAGGCCCCAGTCATGGATGGCAGATTTAGCGAATTTCAATTGCTTTTTGCGGAATTTAAGTTGATTGAATTTAAGTAATTCCGATTCTCCAATGGAACCAAATGCCGTAAGAAGGCGCCGTTGATTGGAACGAGCTTCTCGTGAAATGCCCTGCATTTTCGAAACTTGTTTATTGTGCAAATTTGTTATCTGGTCGTCCGTTTTATCTAAACTCTGTGCGTTCTCCACATTTGCCTTGGCGTGATGATATTTGTGTTTGGCCTTTTCGCGCACGTCTAACTTGTAAAATCCTTCTGTTCTGGCACAACCAGTTTTATGAATTTTTAACTCGTCTTCCTTTTTACGTTTCTTGACGGGCGGTGGTACAAATGCGCGATCTGTGACACAATGATCAACCCAGTGAGTATTGTTAAGCAAAAATCTGAAAAAAGCAAAACCGCTATACATCTTCACAGTTCTTAAGTAAATTATTATGATGGGCTTACCCATATGTATCCTCTTGCAGATGAATTTCATAACAACGTCGAATGTACTGTATATCTTCTGCATCGATACCCTTGGTTAGGAATTCATATAAAACCATCATTTCGTCTGTTGCATCACGAGGTTTAAACATATCACGAGGTTCAAAAATTTCCAATGATTTGTTGAGATTGTTGTGTTTCATCGATGTCGAGTGATCTGGCTGATTTTTATTCCCCGAACGCTGATTAAAGGAATCATCCTTCTTTTTGATTCGACTAGCATCCTTTCGTGGTCTACCCGGCCCAGGTTTCGCAACGGGACCGACTTGTTGTGTGATTTGTGTTGAAGTTGTCTCATGGGCCATTGGCACAGCAGATGCAGGCGGTGTCGCATATCCCCCATGGTCATGGGCCAGATACAATTGTTTTTTCCTAGCGGTGTCACTTGGTGAAGTCTTTGGTTTCGAAACATCTGCATGTGGAGGCAATGAGTAACAATGCTCTAGAGCAACTTGACTTGCTTGACTAGCTTGGCTAGAACCTCCATCGGAGGAAGTAGGCGATAATTTGACTGCTTCATTTTCCTCCTCAGTCTGCATTAGTTCTGTGGATAGTTTTGGGTTTAAAGTCGCTAGTTCCACTTGCCGCTCGACGTCTTCTGCAGTAATTTTTGACTGAAGAACTGTCAAATCCATTTGTGACTTTATCCCAACTTTATTACCATAGCCATTCGAATCGGACACCGGCGTAACGCTTTCATTGCCAGACTTCGGTAATTCGTCCAGTTGTTCACACACCTGGTTATCACCAAAGGCGGCATCTTTGTTATGGATTTTTTTGTCTGAACTTTGAACGTCGTTCTTAAGATTTAGATCATTACTAGGTTTGTCCAGCACCCATGTGTTGCTAATTCCAACATTTTTATCTTTTTTACTTTTGGCGTTACTCTTTTCTCTTTTTGCTTTGTTGGGGGGGAAAACTTGGTCTACTAACAACGTAGCTCCAGGTGTTGGTGGCGCTTTGGTGATGTCAGGCGTAACTGGCATATCTAATGACTTCTGAGATACCATTGTGTGCGTACTATTAGAATCCAATGCTTGAAGTGCAGAGAGAGAAACCTGCTTGCTTTGCTCCTCTTCTTGCTCTTGCATTTTGCGACGTTGTTCTTCCTGAAATTCACGCTCGATCTGTGCCATGTATTCAGTATTCCTTCGACGTTTCTCTTGATATTCGCGCTCTTCCTCGGAATCACTGTATATGCGATCGTATTCGAAGACTGATTTCTTTTGTTGAGGAATGTGTTCTTGTTTCGCATCTTGCTCTTCTTTTGGCAATATGGTAAGCTTCGCAGAATCACTATCCTGTAGCATGCCTGTTTCCTTTTCACTACATACAACATTTTCAGTTTGTTTGGAAGAGGACGGAATTTCATCATCAACACTAAATGAACTGTCCTTACTTATATCTTCCAGGTCCGAAACCAAAGCCTTTGTGTCTTCCTTATCCATTTTGTTCGAATTATATTTCTTTCCAATACAACTCTTTTCTTCATCTTCTGTGTCTGAATATATATTTGTCTTCGCAGCAACCAAGTTATCTTCATTTCCAGACTGTATCTTATGTTTTGCTTGGCCAAATTCGAATGAAAATCCTGCGGCGT
This sequence comes from Stomoxys calcitrans, assembly GCF_963082655.1. Taxonomy (NCBI): domain Eukaryota; kingdom Metazoa; phylum Arthropoda; class Insecta; order Diptera; family Muscidae; genus Stomoxys; species Stomoxys calcitrans. The sequence goes on along the minus strand of NC_081553.1, from coordinate 159,877,388 downwards.
AGTCCCGTCGCGAGGGTTTCTTATCCCTTATATTTTTTGAGCCCGCCTTAACATTAACGTCGGACGCTGAACTCAAATCATCGTCGCTGGCGCTATCATCACCCTCGACGGAACTTCCGTCCACTTCATCCTCGTCTTCCTCCTCATTCTCCTGCTCACTTGATGAAGAAGAGGAGAAAAAACTCGATGTGCTGCCTTTGCGCTTGAGCCGAGGAACCAGTGGTCTCCCTTTTATCGTGGAATCTTGGCTTACTTTCGAATCCTTCTCCCGGTTGGCAATTTGTTGGACTGTTACTGCACTAAGGTTTGAGTCTTCCTTTTCGGAATCAGAGGCCTGCACCATTTCCTCTTGATCACTTAGGCGTTTCTCATCGTCAGTCTTTCGAGATTTTGGGCTGTTTTGTTTTCGTATTCTGCGAAAGGACGGAAGTTTAGGTATAGAAGCGCGAAGACCTAGTGCTGGGTAGTTAGAACTGAAATCAGAGATATCTCTGTGACTATTTATTAGCTGATTAATATCAGGCGGCTTATCTATACGTGTTGTGGTGGGCACAGTTGACGATCCTATTGATGTTACCAGAGATGCTTTATCGGCAATTTTCTCCCTTTCACTCTTGTGGCGACGATTTTTTTGCATTTGTTCATCCCACCACGACTCAAAATTTTTGAAGGCGGTATTTTCAATCATCTTTTTATTGAAGTCCCTCTTTAATATTTGCTTTAGTTCATCGCTTACTTTCTTCACCACTTCTTCAATGTGTCTTTTGTAGGGATCTTCCTCATATACACCGGAAGGACAGCCCATATAATTTATATACCCATCCGAGCGATAGAATTTGTAAGCGTCGCGATAAGTGTTATTATATGTGACACCTGATGCAGTTCCAAACGTAGATAAATTGGCACCAATTCCAGGTAAATACGACGATTGTATGTAGGCCGGGTTAGGGAAGTATTGCGCTGTTGGCATAACGTCACTTTGTGGATAAGAGTTATAACCATTTCCCGGATAGTAGTACGGATTAACCGATGCATTTGTTTGGTTGCTAATGTACGACGCTGTACTAGCAAGGCCCTTCTCCGAAACTGTTATTGTGTTTAGACTGTCTTTTTCCATGCTGTGCTTGACATCTTCATGTGAAGATAGACTTGATAGAGACATACCATCCACTTCTTTTTTTCTGATGACAGTGTGAATGGGACTGTGAGATTCTTTTTTGAGAAGTATCTCATCGTCACTTGACGATATATCACTGGCACCTTGCTGAATCACGCCAATTTTTGAAGACACATGCTTGCCTTCCATTTGTTTTTTATTGCTTGTTCGTTTTGAAAGCAGCCTGTCATTCGAGTCTGAATTTACCTCTCCTTCCTCTTCGTCGCCATCGACCTTGGTTGCATTTGCAGCCCCAACACATTTATCCGTTTCAGAGTCACTGCTGTCCATTTGAAGAAATGGAGGTGCGTTGCCAAATGATTTGCCTTTGAACATTAAAGCAATTCGCGTGTCCAAATCCACGGTGCCTAATTCGGCGGAGGAGTCTGCTTTGTTCTCAGTACTTACGGGTTTTTCTTCTGTCGGCATGCTTTTACTATTCTTTCGAAGTTTATCATCAGGTTGTATAATCTCATCACTACAGCTGTATCCTCCAGGAGGAGGCGGTTCGGGTTCGCCCCAGTGCGGAGTACCATCTAGAGGAGGTGGAGGTAGAGGGGGTTGTGTTGGTTGGGTTGGATGTGTCGGTTGTGGTTGACTTTGCACCGTAGGCCAAGTTCTCCCTACGCCCCCTCCTCCACTACCATGCCAGATGTGTGCAGATGTCTGAATATCTGTCCCATAGCTGTAAGGTCGATATTCATATGCACCAGGCAGAGGCGGTATCATTAATGGAGATTGTGTTGGTAAAGAATTGGTTTGGACTGGAAAATAAACAGCATTGCTCGATGAAAGGTAATGTAATGTTGAAACGCCAGTCGATGCAGTGGTTTCTCCATAATCTCGAGGGTACCTTGACGTACTGTATTTCTCACTTCCTCGTGTTTTTTCGCAACGATCACGTTCATTTGAACGTTCTCTTTCCTTTTCACGGTAGTCACGATCACGATCACGATCGCGCCTATCATTCTCTCTGGATCGATCATAGGCCCTTCTTCTGTCTTTTTCTCTGTCCCGTCTTCCTCCGCTAATTCTGTCACGACTGTGTTCTCTGGACCGATCTCGTTTGGACGTATAGTGATGGTGTTTCGAACGATCTTTATCATACCTTGAAGAGTAATTTTCCCGACTGTCTGGCCTTCCTCGTTTATCTCGATATGATCTATCGTCATCGTATCTATCGCGGTTATGGGAATACCTATCATAATCACGCTCAGAACGATACGACTGTTTATAACCTATTTCAAAGCCATCATGGGACATGTATTCAAGATGGTGTTCACCGTAACTGGATTCTGAAGCTGGCACATCTGAAATTGGGACTTCTGTTATGGCAGGTGGTGGGGGTTTGGGTTTTGTCGCCGTCAACGCATCTATTGTTTGCTTGCAGATGCTTCCAAAGCTGTCATGAAACACACTTATTATCTGGGCAAAGAAATAAGATTGGATTATTTTAAATGAACGAAGTTTTTAGAAAGCCTACCTTTCCCATCACCGATTTCTGATTAAATTTCTCCACACAGAGTCGTGCAGCTTTAACATTTTCGAAAATAATTCGTGCCACTCCTAGGTGTTTATTTGTCGTCGGATGATGATAAATAACGATGTCATCGTACAGACCACATTTTTCTAGCATTCTAGAGAGAAATTGTTTATCTATATTGTCGTTCAAATTAGTTATGGTTACTTCTATTGCTGGAGGAATTCCAACATATTTCTCATCAATTTTCAATCTGAAAAGGACAAGTAATTAGTGAAAGAAGCTTTTATTGTTATTTGGAATTTTACCGTGGTACAGAGAGCACCATCGGTTCTACTGGTCTAGCCCTGAGTCGCAATACAGGATTCCTTGGATCTCTAGGCAAAACTGGCGGATAGGTGGGATCGTTTGGAAGAATTCCATCAAAACGATAGAGTTTAATGGCGCCTTTGGTAAGGGCTGGGTCGGAAAGAAGTTTAAAATTGCGATGAGCCTTTTGTGATCCAGCCCCACCACACATCTGGTCGCCTGCCGCAACAGCTCCATTGCTTGTAGGATGTGTGGGAGGCATTCTAGAATAGTTGCTGTCCATTCGGTCATACATTCACCGTACAATCATCCAATGACAAATTTCCCAAAGTTTCAATGACAGCTGGAAGTATATTGGAAGTTATTGAAAAGTCCTCTTCGCCAGAAAAAAATAATTACCTTAGTTCCATGCAAATGGTTGAAGACCATCAAATATTATTTTTTGTTTTGCATACCACAATATTTTTATACAATACACGGCAACACCAACTGACTGACTGCGCGCTCGACAATACAGTGCAGCGGCAGAAACCAACTTGCTTTGCTTGACTTCTATTCTATACCAAGGAATAAAAATTTATTTTTTTTGTTCGCAAATGTCTATTTTAACTGCTATTATCCATTGCACAAATGTAAAGTGCCTAACCTTGCATATATTTTTACAAATTTTATGAAAATCAAATCAGTTTTTCTTAATTTATTACAAACTTTCAGCAGCAAAATGAAATCAGTGTTCTCCTTCGCCGCAGCTCGAAAAAATGTTAGTATGAAAGCAGCGCCGCGTGTGAGTGAAATAAAACCATATTGAGAATGCTATGTCAACGTTGTGAATATTGTCAATGGCAACCCTTACTAAATGACAGGGTTGCTTTTGCAAATTGTAGCGCCCCCAATATCATTAACGAAATCTGCGTCTGTCAATTTCATTAGTATGAATCAAAGTAGATCAATAGAAGATAGAGCTTGATTAATCAAATTCAGTACCGCAATTCTGTAACTTAAAACAAACATTGTATGGTTAAACCATGTTTCCACTTGGAGCAAATCTAGATTTGCGACGAGATTTCGAAAATCTCGTGTTTTGCAACGAGGTTTTCCATACATTTTTTATGTGAGCAAATCCACATATTTGAGGAGATTTGTAGCAAATCTCCTTCCAAATTCAAATGCAACACTGCGTTTGCATTGAATACCAGTTGTTATTGGGATTTTTGGGCAGAACATTTTTTTAACATCTGACAATTTCTTATTGAAGTTGTAAAATTTAATAATAATTTACAATAAAAATGTTAATCACAATAAAATCGCCGACCAAAATGTCACTGTTGACATATAAAAACCGCATAAAACGCAGTGAAGACTGGGTTTTCAGATTATCTCAAATCAAGTGGATTGGTGCTCTAGTGGAAACATGGTTTCTAATATGTCAAAAAAAAAAAAAACAATCTTTTGCACTAACGATTATGTTATTCCATAATTTCTCGTTAGCAGAATTCGTTACCATTTTTTTCTCTGGCAACTCTTCTCAAAAAAATACAAAGAGGAATCGACAAAAATAATAAATAATTCTTCTCATAGCCAAAAATTCTTTTTTTATTAGTTTAAAAACATAAAAAATCCTAATCAAATTTACACAATTTTTTAGAAAACGTTCCATCAATACCAATTAATTCATATTAAACTTTTTTCATATTGAGAACACACTACCACGCTATTTTAATTGATAAGCTACCACGCTTATTAATTGATTTTTCACATATATCCGAAAAGTATTTAAAAAAAAACAAGAGAAAAACACTCAAAGCCATCGTAAATAGTTATCTTTATTTATTTTGTTAAAGTAAATACCAATTAATTGTCCGTCGTTTAGTTAACGAATTTCTACTCGTTAGCGAAAACGGCTGACTTTTATGATGTCGATTATCGTTAAAAGTGACTACTGAATACCAAATTCGTTAACTTTTTTGTTATCGCTTTTTAACTAAACGATTTTCGTTAAAATGCTTTACTGAATTCCACTACAGGATTCACTAAAGCTTCCATATATATTTATACTCTGGCGGTATACAAATATTCGTGTATTACGTTGATTGGTACTGTAAAATTGGTCTTTAAAAGTTTTCTTCTTGCAGCGTTTTAAAGTTTTCTTCTTGTAGCATTTTGGTGGAAACAAATAGCCTGTTTGTCGAACGAAAAAACCCGATTTCGGTTTGTGTATCTCATTTTAAACGAAGAATTTATAGAACGACAAAACGAACGAAAACGTCAAATATGCGAAGCAAATCTCAAAACCAGTCACTTGAATTTTTTAGCTAAAATGGACAGTAAAGAGCAAATGAAACTATGAAATAATACAATTTATAGCACTAAAGAACCTCCGATGCCCACCATGGATTCTATGATATAAGTAATGAAAACGAAAAATTGTAAATGAAAAGAAACTCGCAGGAAAACTAGAGAATGCCTAGTGCAACACAGGGTTTTTAAAAAAGTGTATTTCTTTAAAAAAATGTCAACGCGTGTTTTTGTTTTTATTTAACGAAAACATTGCAATTCAAAAAAAAAAAAGAAAAGAAAGCAGACTTGTTTTCATTTTGCTCCTCGGAATAGGTACTTCCTATTACGAAAAATTTTAAATCCTTTTTGGAGTAGGCTAGAAAGACCCAACATCTGTGGTGGTGGCGTCAGACCGTAGCTTGTTGTCCTGCCCTCCTATAGGTGTGTGTGCCTTGGCACCTGAAGTCGAGAGTAGTGCTTCAAGCGAACAACCAGCCGTCAAGCTAATTAATGAGCAAGAGACTTGTACCAGAGGCATCCACAGTTCGTCTCCAGTAAAGATGGTGTTTCCGACTCGAATTCACACAGCGACATTGTCAATCAGTCAGTCATCGCAGCCAAATCGAGAGATGAGGGCAGCGGGATGACGGCAGAAGTGAGCGATGGCTTTACTAAGCTCACAAGCAGACCGAGAAAGCGATCAGGGCACGACGAAGGAGACAGAAGTATGTACCGGCAGCGCATTCGGGCGAAAGTTCGGGATGCTGGAAGGGATAGAACTGACATAACAAGCACTTCTACGGAAGAAGTCCAATGACTTTACAGGAGCGTAATTAGACCAATACTTACTTACGTTTTTTATATATGGTGTTTGACAGAATATTCAGCTTTACTCAAAATCAGAGTTGCACTAATCACTGACTTTGACAGATAGTGCACTCAATATTTTGGTGTTGCACAACTGCCACTACCTGTAAATGATTGTATCTTGGTTGGTTCTATATTCGGGTTTCGCGGTGAAACTCCATTTAAAAAAATAAGCGGAAAATATTGATGAACATTTTTCGTTTGTTTTTCATCTAGGGAAAATTTACATTTCACGACGCCCAAAAAGAGCGCAACCACGGTCGTTGCGCCACAAGTCGTTTAAACGCGATCGTTTATTGGCAAAGGCTTTTGAAAAGTTGTACTTATTTAACTTATATCAATGAAAATACTACAAATATCTACTTATATATAAAAATAAAAGTTGCATTCGTTAATTTTTTATTAGTTTTGTGTTTCATTATTTATTAATTTCGCTTGAAATTAAAACAATATATATGATTTTGAGAACGGCCCACATGCTCCATTTGTGTGTACACATGCACGTAGAAGCTGATAAATTGATTAGTGGCATACTAATTTTTATACGTAAATGGCCAAAGGAACCGAAAAAAAATTAAATGTGGTAACCTTGTCAAGCCACCAAAAGAACTATTTAGACAAGGCTGTTGCCAAAAGTACGATCAGCTTGATGACAAGATGGCAGATTGCACCATATGATTTGTGTGTGTGTTATAAATAAGACCACATTCAATTGTTTCGCCATGCTATTTAAGGAAATTTTCCCCCAAAAAACGTAGTACCAACCTTTAATTAAATCTTGGTACAATAATATCATTAATCCAAAAAGACTTTTATTTGCGAACTATGAACAAGTATTTATTTGTTCTTATTGCAAGTTTACTAAATAGTTGTTTTAAGCAAGTTATGGGTAATTTTCAAGAAATTTTGGTTATTTAAATAGCTTGGCTTTTTTTGTTCAGGCAGAAGTGTCAAATGTATGGCGAGAAAGTTAAATCTAAACAATGGATACAACTCTGCAATTGGAAATTACCATCAACTGGGCTTGTGACTTTACTTTGTATATATTCGACCTGGGTTGAATTAACAAGGATAGGTCCATAAAATCTATTAGCTCAAAAAGTAATTGGCGAAAAATATCGCGTGAAACGAATAAAGTACCAGCCTTAAGATGTCAAATTTCTGGACACTTCCTAATTGACATTCTAGTTTTTATTTCCATTATCATGTGTAGCAGCTACAAAATCAAAACATTAATGACTAAAAACGTGTAAATTATAAATTAAAACAATTAAAATGTGAAAAAGGAACAAAATGTGAAAAAATTTAAAATCCAAACCAAGCACTTGTCATTCTAGTGGGATTTACTACAACGACTTGGACCATTCCATCAGCTGGGCATGTGAGCCAACCTTCTTAATTCAACCATGGGCAAGTAATTTGACCTTCTTTAGTCAACACTGAAATATACCGTGCTGGACATGGTTGAATTCAATCAACCATGGTGCCATGGTTTACAGACGTAGGTAATGAAATTCCAAATTAGGTACTCCCAAGGTCCATTCAAAACTAGTCTATTTTTTTGTTTGCCAAAATATGGCCGACCGCTTAACACAGCTCCAAGACACAGTAAATATGGTGAGAAAACATGAATACATTGTGTACAAAAATAATATTTTTGTTTTACAGCAAGCTGAGCATTTCTGTAATGCAATAGGTATGTCATTAATAGTTTAACTTTTCCCAACTGTATAATTTGCACTGTCAATATTTATAGGCATAATTCAACAAACATCATATCCAAGTAAGTTTCCAAATTTTGATCGTACTGGCTCCCAAACACCGATTCAAAACTTGCAGCAAGAAGACTACGCTCAACTATTTGCACAATTAATATCACGCTGTGCGAAAGACATTGATACCCTCATAGAATCACTTCCGAACGATGACAGCTCAGCAGAAATACAAAATCAAAGTTTAAAGCGTCTGGAAGTCGAAAATCAAGAGGCTGCTGAACGCCTGGAAGAAATTGTGGACAAAGGTGAAATGTTGCTTCAGAAAATTCAATTAGCGCTAGAGGACATTGCACAAGCACAACTAGACATGCAAATATCTATGAAAGACAATAATACAAAATGAGAATAAAGATGATGTACACTGATGGAAAACAAGTAAACCAAATAATGTTGTAATGAGTGAAAAAATCATTCACGTGCACCTCGCGAGTAAGTACTAACGGCCTTCAAATATCTTACTCGTATCTTTGTTTTTTGAAGCCACCCATCGATAACCATTGTTGTTGTTGTAGCCACATTTGCATGTGGAGGTGGCGATGCTCATCAAGCTCCTGTAGGCGAGCAAGCTCGGTCCAGTCCTGTCCAAAGGACAAATCGCCGCGCGTAAGGTAGCCCGGCATCTCACTGAGACTCCGCTCGATACCGCTGATTGTCCGCAACTGCCGTTGCAGCTACTCCATATGGAGCATTCCATTATCTCCAACCTGCGGTTGCGCCCGGTAGCTTGTAGCTAAGCTTATCGTGATAGTGATGAACGCCACACAGATCAGACCTCATTGTTCCAACCTGTGGGGTGCTCACAGCCATCCCGTGCCGGGAATTACTATTGTTGTTGTAGCAGTTTGCTAAGTTTTATCTGTCGTCTGCTTGATTCTGTTGAGTGTCCAGATCCAGGAACTCTGCTGGGTCTGGCTGGGCAATTAAACAGATGACGTGTTTCGTGTGGTCCCTGGTCACAATAGGGACATACATCTTGCACGTCGCCATCAATTTATTATCTTACTACGCTGCAACGTGTTTTGCCATTCAAACAAATAAATACACCTGTTCCATTTATTTGCCAAAAGACCCATAATGTTATTAAAATGTAATATTAAGGCGTCAACTATACATTTCTTGGTGTCTCAATATATACAAAAAAAGAAAAATGGACACACAAGTGGGTGTAGTTTGCCGGGAGCCAAGTCATGAAAAGGTTTACATATGTCAAACCGGCTTATGCGAAGTTTATCAAACGTGGACATCCAGGAATTAAATATCCAAAGTGACGATATTTGGATGGATTATCCCGATTTTTTTGTTACTAGTGCCGGTTATGTGAAGAAGGGCCAATTAATATATGAACATATCGATGGCTTAATATAAAAAGGGCCTAACACGATTTTTTTTTGTTACTTTACAGGAAAAGAAAAAAACTTAAATAGGCCATTTTTGAAATAACATCTGATATTTTTCTTTCAAAATAAACAATACAGAAATTGATTCAGATTAAAAATCGAAATCTAATAAAAAAATCTTGAAGACAAAGCAATTGGAACTAAAATGTATTGCTGTCCGATATAAGTTTAAGCTCAATGACAGGGGCCCCCTATTTATTGCAGTTTCCGAACGTCTCGACACAGCGATACTATTTTGCAGAGAAGTTTATACGGCTGATTACCCAAGATAAATATTTCGTACGTGTCACCAGCACAAGAAGGGGATACCCAACACTGAAAATTTTTTCTGATGTTTTCGCCGGGATATGAACTTTGGCGTTCAGCGTCAGACGGGCCAAGCTCTGAGCTACGGTGGCCCTAAAACTAAAACATGTCACTCAGTATTTAAGCAAGAGCCGATGCCGCCGGCCTCTCACTGAGACTCTCCGCTCGACGCCGATGTCTGTCCGCGACTGCCGTTGCAACTACTACATGGAGCATTCCACTATCTGTAACCTATGGACATGTCCGGTAGGTCGCAGCTAAGCTTCTTGTCACCTCAAAGTCCCAGCCTGTGTGGATTCCTTTTGGTAAATGTCTACTGCAACTAGTGTGAGATCCTTTTAGAGGGATGTGGTTGTTACTCGAGTAGAATTGGCAGGGCAGATGAACAAGTGATGTGTGGTCCCAGGTTACACATGGGACGCAACTTCAACACCTCGACATTTACTCGGTTGCTATTCATCGCTAGTCTTTTCGCCCATGCTAATTAAAACTGCCCCATAAGCTGCGTAATCTAAATAAAAGGGTTTCATTTCCTGGCACAGGTACGGCAATATTTGAGTTCAGTTGCTGCTGCTCATATATTACTGCGCGGGACAAGTCGGAGGGTTCACATAGTGCGAGGGCAACGACGCTTGACTACGTTGGCACATCTTGCAACGTAGTCGTATTTCCGTATTGTCAAGCCTGAGCTCGATCGGAAATATTGTACATCCATTTCGTGCACCGGTTACATCTCACTGACACCGGCCGATTATGGAGGCGGTCAACTAAACAGAACCGGCGCGGGTCGAAATCGTACGGAGCAGGCACTACAGGTTGTGCCTCTCCCATGTTGAAAAAATGACAAAACTCGTATAATGGGGCAACCGCCCCTGGCCGTTAAAAAATCAACCGCTGAACTATCTACCATGAAACTTCCTTCCATTTGTTTTGCGTCATTATTTCTTTCTTCTTTTCCATAACACTCCCCTTATGTTGCGATCCTTTTTCTCTAGTAGATCCCTTTAACAAAGTTCGTTCAAAATATTTGAATACGGAATAGGGAAAAACTCTCAAATCGCAAATATACCCTTGAACATTCCATTAGGGAATGATAAATAAGGGGCCTTCGAACGCAGTGTGACATCTCTCCGTAAAGAAGCCTTTGCATGGCAAAGAACCTCACAAATACCGCCAGCATCATGTTCACGCCAGGATTCGAACCCAGGCGTTCAGTGTAGTGGGTGGACTTGCAAACATCTGCACTACGGTGGCTTCCAAGGGAAAAACTTTCAAAGAATTGTTATTCAGAACAGGACTGAATATAATCGAAAATGGGCCCAAAAGGAAAATTGGCTTTTGTATGCGACGATACCTTATTATAAGGAAACAATATACAACTACATTATCACTTTAGCATTTATTGTTTCAAGCCAATTTATAAGATAAACTGCTTGTCATCTTGTAACGGAATTAACTTTAAATAACGTGGCATATATTTTACTTTAGTTTTGAAAAAAGACTGTGGCTAACGCAGTGATCCAATTCATGGACGTAATCAAAAAGTTCCTCCATACAGTTCTCAGTTGTCTTGGACCGACTGTTAACTCGATCGTTGCATGCTTGATATTTATTGTAAAGGGCTTCGATGTTTCCCTTTGTTTGACAATTTTCCTGCGTTTATGAAATAAAAATTGTTAAAGGGTTCAGAAAAAATATATTTTGGTTATAATTTACTCTTAAAGTTGTCTGGGCATCTACCAATTCTGCTTCTTCATCTTCTGCCCTTACAGATGGGATGGTAGTAATAGCGTTCCAAAGACCCCTGAATGACATTATCTTTATTTCTACGAAGCAATGGAAATGTAAAGTTAACTTAAAAATAATGCTTAAAAAATATCATTAAACTTTTAAATATATATACTTACCAAAAAAAAACCTGTGATGCAACCACAAATTTTTTTCGCAGCCCGACTAACGTGACAGTGTGTGAAAGTGTTATGTATTACACGATTACTTTACAGGGATGGGAAAAGTTCATGGTATGAAAAATGTTGATGTGTTTCTACAAGGTACATTAAAAGCTAGGTAGATTTAAACTTTGTTTACAATTGGAGCAAATCTAGATTTGGGACGAGATTTCGAAAATCTCATGTTTTTCAACGAGGATTCCCATACATTTCTTCTTATTTTAGGAGATTTGCATAAAATCTCCTTCAAAATTCAAATGCAACACAGCGTTTGTATTGAATACCCGTTATTATTGGTAGTTTTTGGGCAGTACTTTTTCTCAACTTCTGACAATTTCTTATTGAAATTATAATTAAATATTTTGTAATTAAATTTAATACGATCGCTTCATCAATTTAATTGCTGACTACAATATATATGCAGATCACAATAAAAATGTTGTCAAAACATCCCTGCTGACAAATGCAAATCAGTTCAATCGTAGTGTAGGACCATGTTTCCACTTGGAGCAAATTCATATTTGCGACGAGATTTCGGAAATCTCGTGTGTTGTAACAAGGTTTTCCATACATTTTCAATGTGAGCAAATCTCCTTGTTTGAGAAGATTTGCAGCAAATCACCCTCCAATTTCAAATGCAACACTGTGTTTGTATTAAATACCGGTTATTATTGGGAATTTTGGGCAGCACTTTTTCTTAACATCTGACAATTTTTTATTGAAATTATAAAATTTAGTAGTAGTTTCACAAATTTAATTGCTGATCGCAATGCATATGCTGAAAACAATAGAAATGCTAATCACAATAAAAACGCTGTCAAAAACGTTACTGTTGACAAATAACAGCCGCATAAAAAGTAATGGAAACGGGTTTTGGATTATCTCAAATTAAGTGTATTTCGGGTCTAGTGTAATCGCAATTTTAAGAAGGTAACGTCAAAAGCCCGGCTGATAAAATTTTCAAATTTCAGAGTTGTATCCAAATACACTTTTACGTCAAATGGTTTATTTAGATTATAAGTTTTTTCAACATCTTGTTTATTTTTCATTTTATAATGTTTTAATTTATACGTTTCTAATCACAAATCTCTTAACTTTTTCGCTGCTCTGCGTGGCAATGGCATCTGAGTTCAATTTTTTCTCGCGAAATGCACTATCTGTCAACGAGTTTTGGTTGTGTGTGTGTATTATAGATAAGAAGCATAGCACATACAAACCACGAAAAATGGCGCGAACTAGTTACATACGCAAAATCAGAGTTGCACTAATCACTGATTTTGAGAGATAGTGCACTCAATATTTTGTTGTTGGGCAACTGCCTCTTTCTGTAAATGAGTATATCTTGGACACAACCAAGGCGGATGCATAGCATGACAACATCCATGATCTCTGCGTCATTCATTCTACGTAAAATCTTGAAGCTATTGGGTGTTTTAACTTTGCAGTGAAGTTAAAAAAGTAAGTACTGCCGATAATATGGTGTTTTTTTGTGCCAAAAAAGTTTTCCAACATGAAATAAACCTGAGGATACCCGATATTTCACTAGAAATTCAATAATCTAACAGCACATCTTTACATTTTAGAAGCATCTCGGACTGACTATCGCCTTTACAAGGAATTGAAGCGTTAGAACTTTTTACAAAATTTGCAAAGTGAAGCCATTAATAGACCATCACAATTTACTTAAAAAAAGGTAGCCGTAAAGCAATATTTTTTTCAACTGTGGAACACTTGTGTCTATAGTGTCGGTCCTATGAAAACGTTTTATAGACAGTAGAACAGGGTTCTATGAATATAATAAATATTACTATAAATATTTTGATTTTTTTTTTCTTAATTGTTATGAAAAATACTCAGAAATGTTATGAAAATTTTTCATGACTGGCATGACAACTTTTCATAAACTATATGTTTGATTTTCATAAATATTATGGCATGTTTCAATGAATTGAGATTTATGGAACGTGTTTCATAAATGTTATGAAAAGTTTCATTGGGACGTGTTTAAACATTTTGCTCATAAATGTTATGACAAAATCCTTAATATCATGAACATTTTTTTTTCTGTGTAGGTTTTTTTTTATTTTTGCAATGTCAAATGCCTGTTAACACAGATGTGATTTTGTCTAAAATCTTATAACGATGTTTTTTTTCATCCGATATTCCACATATAAGCAACAAAACAGTGTTATAATGATGGGAATACAACTTCAAAACACATTTGAAAAAAACAATGTTTATTTCTAAAACCACTTTGACATTTGCATTTACGGCATTTGCAAATCAAGGTAGTTTCTTTAGGGGTACATTTTTGTTGTTGTGGTAATGACGTTAACACTTAATTGTGCTTGTTTTCTGCTTAAGCTGACCAGCGTTGACAAAGACAAAAACACATACATTTCATGATACTTGACAAGCAAACACATACACTTACATCTATTGAAAAAGCATGAGGTGGAGTTAAACACAAACAATTATGAAAACAAGAAAAACAATAAATAAACTCTAGGGAATACTAGAAGCAATGTGTGATGGCGTAATTAGAAAACTCCCAAGCACCAAATATGAAATCACAAGGCAATTTTAAATCGCTTTCAAATAAAATCTTGGCCGGCGTTTGAGATGTAGAATCGTGTATCGCAGATATCTATATGATAACAAAAATTTTGGTATGTGTACATTCCAGTATTTCTGGTCCACTTTCCGTAGGTGTTCTTCCACGGTGCGATTGAACCTTTCTACCATGCCGTCAGATTGTGGATGTAGAGGCGTTGTTCTGGTTTTCCTAATACCATATGAGTCACATATTCTTTTAAAAATTGCAGACTCAAAATTTTGTTCTTTATTTTGAAATCTATAGTGGAATTAGTAAAGTGTTTTAACGAAAGTCGTTTAGTACAAAAGAAGTCACTTTAAACGATAATCGACATCGTTAAAATCAGCTGTTTCGCTAACGAATAGAAATTAACTAAACGACGGACAATTATTTGGTGTTTACTTTATCGAAGTAAATAAAGATAAATATTTACGATAGCTTTAGAGTATTTTCTCTTGTTTTTTCTTAAAACATTTCGAATATGTGTGTTGCTTTTCTTTTCTTCGTGAACCGATGAATAAACGTCTCACACCAGTTGGCCTTCCAAAATAATAAAACTGAAGTATGGCTTTATGTTTGAAATGATGAAACTGCTGGATATATTTATTTTGCTTGATATGTGTTTTGTATTTTAAATATAAGGGTTGTACATTTGATGTGTGTGTGTGTGAGATTACGTTAATGTGTTGTTTATTCACTATTAATAAATAAAGATTCAAGTTAAAATTTACATTTAACACTTTAAAACTTTAACCAGTTCAATAAAAATTACAACAAAAATGCAAAGCACGACTTACATGTTTTTTTTGGTATCACGAATAGAAAAGAACAAGTATTTGCCAGAAGGGCCTATTTATACAAAAAATTGGCTTAAAAATAAACAAAAACAATAAACAAAATGAAGATATGTTGCAAATTGGCTTGGGATATTTCAGCCATTGTACTTCATTGCTGTCAGTTGCACCAGCATTTTGCAACAGCAGGGTTACCGTCGAGTAGGGTTGCCCTCAAACGACAATGTGTGTACAATCAATTAATAAACATGGTAGCGTGTGTTTCTTAATATAAAAAAAACTTTCCTCAAAAGTTTTATAAGAATAAGTTGGCATTGATAGTACTTTTCCTTAATAATTGTGTACATTTTATTTAGTTTTGTGACGTTTTTAAATTAAAAGAAGAATTTCAGGCTATGAGAAAAATTATTTACTATTTTTGTCGATTCCTCTCTGTGTTTTTGGGTAGAGTTGCCAAAGAGAAAAAGTAGATAATGATTTCTGTTAACGAGGAATTAGAGAATAACATAATCGTTAGTGCAAACGATTTTTTTGTCGTTATAAGTTACAGAATTTCGGTAGTGGTACGGTAATTAGATTTCGTCTGGCCTTTCTACCTTCGCTTTCCCATTTTCGGTACAGACTGTCCCATTGGGTCCAATATGATTTCATAAGAGGTATTTTCGGTGCAATTTTCTTTCGGATTGGTTTTTTGTCTTCTTCCTTTGCCAAGATTATCTTGTCCAGGATGGGATATTTTCGCTGCTCCTCACCAGATTCAATCGTCAGTAGTCTGATGTCCTTAATGCTTTTCTTACATTCAGCCTTTGAGCAATGTCTGCATTCAATCTTGCATGGTCGTCGTGACAGGACACCAGCCATGTTTGCCACCCCTTCTATGCTTGATGTTGAAATCGTAGCTTTGAAGTCGCCTGATCCAACGAACCAGTTGAGCTTCTGGATTCTTGAACTGGACCAACCATCGGTGTTCTGAATGGTCAGACCTTAACAAAAAGTGCTGGCTTCTACAACTGCCAGCAACTTTCTTCTTGTTACGCAGTAATTTCTTTCAGGCTTAGATAATGTGCGGCTGTAGTATCCGATTACCTTTTCTTGGCCGTTGACCTGCTGCGAAAAGACACCTCCGAAACCCAATGCGCTGGCGTCCGTATCCAAACCATTTTCTCGCCAGGAACGGGGTATGCCATAAGAGGGGCTGTACATAGCAATCCTTTTAGTATCTCGATTGATTCCTCTGGGGCGTCGCTCCACTGAAACTTCAGGCCTTTCTGTGTCAATTGTGTAGACTGGAAGCTGTGCTGGCGAAATTTGATACGAATCGTCTGTAATAAGTACAGAGACCAAGAAAGCTGCGTAGTGTAGGTTACGAAAACGTTTTCATTGTTTAAGGTAAAAGCGGATACGTGTTTTTAAAGCAGTTGCTTAACCTTATTCTTCCCAGAAGGTGAAAGACTGCTTGCCCAACCCTTGATTTTTGGGAGTCTCTCTCCCTAACAGTAAGACTCTTAAGATCATTCGCACCAAGCCTCTCAATAAACCTAATAGCGATGCGCCTTCTATAATTCCAACCTGTGTTTTGTATTTTAAATATAAGGGTTTTGTATTTTAAATATAAGGGTTGTACATTTGATGTGTGTGTGTGTGAGATTACGTTAATGTGTTGTTTATTCACTATTAATAAATAAAGATTCAAGTTAAAATTTACATTTAACACTTTAAAACTTTAACCAGTTCAATAAAAATTACAACAAAAATGCAAAGCACGACTTACATGTTTTTTTTGGTATCACGAATAGAAAAGAACAAGTATTTGCCAGAAGGGCCTATTTATACAAAAAATTGGCTTAAAAATAAACAAAAACAATAAACAAAATGAAGATATGTTGCAAATTGGCTTGGGATATTTCAGCCATTGTACTTCATTGCTGTCAGTTGCACCAGCATTTTGCAACAGCAGGGTTACCGTCGAGTAGGGTTGCCCTCAAACGACAATGTGTGTACAATCAATTAATAAACATGGTAGCGTGTGTTTCTTAATATAAAAAAACTTTCCTCAAAAGTTTTATAAGAATAAGTTGGCATTGATAGTACTTTTCCTTAATAATTGTGTACATTTTATTTAGTTTTGTGACGTTTTTAAATTAAAAGAAGAATTTCAGGCTATGAGAAAAATTATTTACTATTTTTGTCGATTCCTCTCTGTGTTTTTGGGTAGAGTTGCCAAAGAGAAAAAGTAGATAATGATTTCTGTTAACGAGGAATTAGAGAATAACATAATCGTTAGTGCAAACGATTTTTTTGTCGTTATAAGTTACAGAATTTCGGTAGTGGTACGGTAATTAGATTTCGTCTGGCCTTTCTACCTTCGCTTTCCCATTTTCGGTACAGACTGTCCCATTGGGTCCAATATGATTTCATAAGAGGTATTTTCGGTGCAATTTTCCTTTGCCAAGATTATCTTGTCCAGGATGGGATATTTTCGCTGCTCCTCACCAGATTCAATCGTCAGTAGTCTGATGTCCATAATGCTTTTCTTACATTCAGCCTTTGAGCAATGTCTGCATTCAATCTTGCATGGTCGTCGTGACAGGACACCAGCCATGTTTGCCACCCTTTCTATGCTTGATGTTGAAATCGTAGCTTTGAAGTCGCCTGATCCAACGATCCAGTTGAGCTTCTGGATTCTTGAACTGGACCAACCATCGGTGTTCTGAATGGTCAGACCTTAACAAAAAGTGCTGGCTTCTACAACTGCCAGCAACTTTCTTCTTGTTACGCAGTAATTTCTTTCAGGCTTAGATAATGTGCGGCTGTAGTATCCGATTACCTTTTCTTGGCCGTTGACCTGCTGCGAAAAGACACCTCCGAAACCCAATGCGCTGGCGTCCGTATCCAAACCATTTTCTCGCCAGGAACGGGGTATGCCATAAGAGGGGCTGTACATAGCAATCCTTTTAGTATCTCGATTGATTCCTCTGGGGCGTCGCTCCACTGAAACTTCAGGCCTTTCTGTGTCAATTGTGTAGACTGGAAGCTGTGCTGGCGAAATTTGATACGAATCGTCTGTAATAAGTACAGAGACCAAGAAAGCTGCGTAGTGTAGGTTACGAAAACGTTTTCATTGTTTAAGGTAAAAGCGGATACGTGTTTTTAAAGCAGTTGCTTAACCTTATTCTTCCCAGAAGGTGAAAGACTGCTTGCCCAACCCTTGATTTTTGGGAGTCTCTCTCCCTAACAGTAAGACTCTTAAGATCATTCGCACCAAGCCTCTCAATAAACCTAATAGCGATGCGCCTTCTATAATTCCAACCTCTTAAAGAGCGTGCAAATTTGCACAAATTTTTATTGGAAGTCGTTCGCGTAACAGCTGTTACATGAAAATACCAAAGCCAACACTAAAATGGATCAAAAAGATAGATGTAAGTAAAAAATAAAGATATTGTTTATTAGTAATTATTAAATTTGTTCAATTTTAATTTACTTTTAATTAAGATTCAAGGCAGCAGCCAGTGTTCAGGCACAGAAAACTTGTCAAATGAAGCTGTAATTTTACCTCAAGTCGGTTGTTCTACCTTAAGGTTGGTACTATTATATTCGATTTTCGCGATGAAACTCCATATAAAAAAATTAGCGGAAAATATTGATAAAAAGTGTTCGTTTCGCTATAAATTGTTTTTTCTTCTAGGGAAATCAATCACGTCGTTTTCTTATGAAAAATGTAAAAATCGCCAAACTTCTAATTGGAACTAAGTGTTTGTTAGTGATCTTGCTCACATGTACTTACTCGGGGTGGAAAACAATTTGCTATATGTGGATGCATAAATAAGAAAGAATTTGTGTATAAATATAAATAAATATACTTCTAAAATATATATAAAAAGATGTTCCTTCCTATTGCATTCAGGATTCACTGAATAAGATGTTTATGGGGCCTATCCACTTTGTGTTTTGCATGTGACCTAACCTTCTATTAGTGAATCCTGTATTGCATTAAACCTGTACGAAGTACAATAATAACGATTGTGAAAGCAAGCGTTTTGCTTTTGGTCTTTCAATTAGAACAACATTAGTGGAAGTGCAAGGCGGATTTAAAAAGGTGGTCATATTCGAGAAAGAAGATAACAAAAAAGTGAGTGCAATCAAAAATCTGTCGTCTTAATACCGTCAAACCTGGCCGGCTGTTAACAGCTGTTCGCGTGAGACCACCTTTTTAAATCCGTTTAGGTTGTTGGGCATGTGAGTCAACCTTGTTAATTCAATCATGCACGATTCCATACTGGCCGCCAAGTATACCTTCAGTTATCTACCATGGGTGTGAGTTATCGACTGTCAGTTGACATCTCTTTTATTAATTATTTTTGTCTGGTAGCCTTAGTTTCTTAGTTTTGTTTGCTAGCATTGGTTTAATTAGGTGGAAAATGTGAAATTATTATACTTTGGAGGATATTATAAAACTTTTTATAAAAAAGAATACATAAAAAAAAATCCATCATCATTTTTTGTTACAAACTGAAATATGTGGCAGAGAAGGTCAATATTTAATATACCTATATAAACAATCTCTTTGTCAATTTTTGTCGTGTGCTTAACAATCATTACCAATTTTTCAAAAAAAAAAAAATCTCGTTCAATTACTTTCTTTTAGTCGTGAATATACATCGTATCTGTGATATCCATTATAAAAAAGTAGTTTGGTTAAGTGACAATGCTAAGAAAAGTGTTCAAAACAAAGCTTATTACTACAAATTTCCTCTTGGCGAAGCTTCTCTTATCAGCATTCATATTATTCTCTTTAGGTAAGATAGTAGAAGGAAATAATCTACGTATACAAATGTAAGTACGAAAATGGCAAACTGAGAAGGAATAAATGAACAGAAATTATTTTGAATCTTTATTAAAATTCTGTTAATTTTAATTGGGTTTGCCTTCTTTTGATAACACATTTGTTTATTCTAATTACCTCATGTTTCCTACCAATAACCTTACCCGCCTTCTTTTTGTATGGAGATTTGAGCATTGAAGGTATTTCGCAAAAACGATTTCTTGTGGGAAATTACTATATACATGCCATAATTGTAGATAAGATTTACATTGGTTTCAGCATTTTTACTTAACAGGGCCGTCACTGATCTCCAAATTTCTACCGTCGTATTCACTAAGAATAAAAAAAAGTCTGTAAATACAAAATATAAAATCTTTGATAGCCCATTTATGACAATTATATTTTACGACGATTAAGGAACGTATGGCGCAGAGATTTGTATGTCCGAATGCCAGGGTTAAAAACCAGGCGAGAAAAAAATAAAAATATGAGAAATTCCTTTGCTTTGTTTAATTTTTTGTGCCATATTTCAATTCAATAGCTTCGTTTATAAACACTGCTATGGACGCACAAATATGTTCATATTTTCTTTGTAGGATTGGTAGTAAATATTTCGATGTTTTGATTCTCGAATAATAAATTTTATAAATAAATATATAAAATAATAAATCGAGCTTAAGGCGTTTGGCAACAAACGTTTTTTGCAGCATTAAGAGAATCGCTATTTGATCACCAACATATAGGCAAAACGACTTAAGCTAAATGTATAAAGGATTCACCCGATAAAGTCCTTCAACGGTAAGGGATGCCGCCTCAGTGCACAACACACTGCTAAAACTTAACTAATGGCCATCATGTTCCCGCTGCGATTGGTCGCCACCCCCACATGCAAATGTGGCTTCAACAACAACAACCAGTATCTGGGAAAAATGTTCTTTCCATATCCTCAGCACAGCTAGGCCAGCACGGGATAGCTGTGAGCATCACACGGGCTGGAACATTGAGATCCGATATCTGTAGTGTTCGTTGCTGGCACGAGAAGCTTAGCTGCAAGATACCGGCTGCAACGGCAGTCGCGGACATTCTGTGGTATTGAGCGGAGAGACTCAATGATAGGCTGGGCGGCACCTGCTCTTGCACAAATACTGAGTGCCTATGATACTCGATATGACAAGGCAGGTTATTGGCGCCTTCAAATAACCAATGGCCATATGTATCCGCGGCGATCGGTCCCTTGGACCGGAACGAGCTTGCTCACCTACAAGCGCTTGACGAGGATCGTCACATCCACATGAAAATGTGGCTACAACAACAACAACCCTATCTGTAGATTCTTGTTTGAACCGTAGAGTGGATCGGACGTTTTGTTGTTTCGCTCCGCAAGAATTTTCCTGTAACTCGTAATAGGTCATAATTTTTGGAAGAAAATGTATGTCACTCAAGGATAGATGCGATAGAGGTATCCATTAGGCGGTTGATGATCTGCGTCTGTTTCCAGTGGAGCGGCAGATCTAGAGCCCGGAGGAAGGCTTAGAATGGACTCCAAAGACCTAACAGCTGCGGTGGTAGTATCGTAGGCTGTAGCATGTTTTATGCTATTGAAACCTTGACTGTTGGAACGGCTGCTCCAGGCTCCTCTAGCCTACAGACAGCTGGTCAGCAGGGGCTTTTGACGAAGACACCTAGTTCGAGTGTTAAGCCGAACCTATTTTTTCTTCGCATGTCTATAATTTGGCTAGGCCATCGGCCTTCGCCGGCAAACCAACACGCTCTTTTAGAGGTTGGAATAATAGAAGACGGATCGCTCTCAGGTTTATTGAGAGGCTTGGTGCGAATGATTCTAAGACTCCCTAAATTGGGCTCGGTAACCTGGAGGGCATCCCATAACTAATAGAACTAGGGAGAATAATAGTAAGATGGTACAAGATGGGGGTAAGTACAATCCCAAGGCAGCCGGTTATACGTACCGGATTGACCCGATGAAGTCCTTCATCGGCAAGGGCTGCCGCCTCAGTGTACAACACACTGCTACAACAACAACAACATAGTAAGATGGTTTCAAGATCCTTTGCTAATGTCGCTGGGGTTAGTGATGCCAGTTGTCGACAAGGAAAAAGAACAGAGCTGCATAGATGGGAATAATTAAAGCGCGATAGTCAATGGACTGTTATCAGTATACTCAGATGTTCTTGCGGAATTTCCTGGGTCTCCTCCAGTTTGTATTGATGTAGGCTGGTATCGGGGCCAATACAGACTAATTTCCTTCGGGGATCAACGCTCAATTGAAATGTATCGTTGTGTGCTAAAAAGATTGGTGAGACCTGCCCAGGTGCAGCACTAGATTTGGTCAAGAAGAAAGATATTCCTTCTCGACCAATGGCGCATGCTTGGATACCAAGGATTCCCTCAGATCCTGAATCGATACTTGGAAGACTAAGGGAATGTAATCTCAATCTTTCAACCACCGACTGGAAGATTGGTAGATTGGATGAAGCTGATGGTGACCGGAGACATGCAGTATTCGTACTAAACTCCGGCTGAGTCCTACGGATTCAACAAGTTGAAACTAAAGGTCTATAGAAGCGGTGAGGTTGGGGAATCTTTGGGAAGATTGGTAGATTCAATGAGTCTGATGGTGACCGGAGACATGCAGTATTCGTTGTTGTTGTTGTTGTAGCAGTTTATTGTGTACTATCTTTCGTCTGCTTCATTCTGTTGAGTGTCAAGACCCAGGAACTCCGCGACTAAGATGGGGTGCGTCGACAGGGATCTGGGTCTGAGTCGAGTGGGTCTGACCGGGCAGTTAAACAGGTGACGTGTATCGTGCGGTCCCTGGTTACAATCGGGACATACATCTTGCACGTCGGCATCAATCCTAGCTCTGTGGGAATTGAGGCGGCTGCATCTGCCGGAACGTAATTGAGCCAGAACCACTCTGGTTTGCCGGGGGTGGTCGATTTCTTCGGGTGCAATGGGTGGCGGTCGTTCTCCAAGGACTACATTCACCCGGTAGCCAATTAACGCGTCTGCTACCGTGTCTGCATGAATGTTGTTCAGACCCGCTTGATATGCCGCTTAATCTAGAGGTTCTCTCTTGTAGCGCTGGACCTCACGCTCTAGATCGTGTAGATCTACCTTAAGGCTTCTGGGCGGTGGGTTTCTATCCACAAGATGATGATTTTGATGATTTCTGCGATAACAGCCCAAAAGGTATTGCTTAGACAGCATGTAGTTATGTCTTCGCACTGGTAGGATCTTTGTCTTCTGATGGTCGCAGTTCGGGGGGCGGCATTCTGACTGATCTGAATATTATTCCACTGCGTGTCACAAAGTTGACGTGACCACACTGGCACTGCATAACTTACCACAGACCGGCCAATTGCTTTGTACGTGGTCAACAAGGTTTCTTTGTCTGCACCCCAAGTGCTGCCAGCGAGTGACTTGAGGACCTTGTTTCTACTTTTGACTTTATTGCAGATTGCTGTGGCATGTGGGGAGAAAGTGTAGGAGCTGTCAAATGTGACGCCAAGTATTTTGGGACACTTGATGGTCGGAATCATTTCTCCATCGACCATCACAGTCAGCTCAGAATTCACCTCACGCGTATTTGTAGTGAACAGTGTGGCTGAAGATTTGGTGGCGGATATCTTCAGATTTCTTGCAGCGAAATATGAGGCAAGCTCGTTGAGGTAGACGTTCAACCTATCGCAGATGTCATCAATGGGTGGGGAGCCTGATGCCATGATCGTACAATCGTCCGCATATGATACGATCTCTATGCCGTCTGGAGGAGGTGGGATGGAGGATAGGTAGAGGTTAAACAGAGCCGGAGATATCACCCCACCTTGGGGAACTCCCTGTTTCACTCTACGGTGTCTTGACTTCTTATCCCTAAATTCCACAAATGACTGGCGGCCACACAGATAATTCGCGACCCAACGTATCAGGCCTGGCTGGAGGGACGTGTTGGCGATGTCCTCAAATAATTTGGCATGGCTGACCGTGTCGAATGCCTTCGATAGGTCCAGTGCCACGAGAACCGTCCTATCACATGGCCTGGGTTGATTGGAGCCACGGCAAATGTGTGTGGTGATGGCATGCAAAGCTGTTGTTGTGCTGTGCAGTCTCCGAAATCCGTGTTGATGCTCGGCGAATGGAAATTCTCCTACGAGGCTCGGGAGGAGTAATGCCTCAAGCGTCTTAGCCACTGGTGAGAGAAGGGAGATCGGTCTGTACGACTCCCCCAAACTCGGGTCTTTACCAGGCTTCAGTAGCGGGATCACTCTGCCCATTTTCCAGACATCGGGAACTATAAGAGTGTTCAATGACAGGTTAAGGACAGTGGTAAGGTACTCAACTCCAGGTAAATCCAGATTCTTCAGCATCAATGTAGAGATTCCGTCGGGGCCCAACGCCTTGGAAGATTTCGCGCCACGGATGACATTCGTAACTTCGCCCACGGTAAATTGTGATGGCTGTTCATCGGCTCGGATGATGCTGCTGCGTTGATGTCTCGGAATTTCCTTTCGGCCACAAGCACATCAGAGGGGGGGTGGCAGTTCATTGAAGCGGCGATTGGTATACTCTCTGAAGCCAGTCCAATTGACCTTCTTGTAATTGATGAACGTCCGGCGCTCAGAGGTTATGAAGTCTGGTGGTCGGTCGATGATGAGGATTATGGGGAGGTGGTCTGACCCCAAAGAGATGACGGCTTGCCAGGATACGTCACTCAGGAGATCAGGGGATGCGATTGAGATGTCTGGCGAGCTGCTGCACCTCCTCGTAATCCTAGTGGGGGCATCCTCATTCACCGTGCAAAACGTGGAGCTATCTATCTGCTCTGCCGAAGCTATGCCACGCTGGTCGTTACCTAGGGGAGAATGCCATGACGAGTGATGTGCATTAAAATCCCCCAGAACCAGAAGACTATGGCCAGATAGCAACCCACTTATGTCGGGGCTGTAGGCCTGGCCATTAATCGGGACACAACTACCAACCGGCGGTATATACACGTTGTATATCTCTATCTCGGCAGTACCAGACCTGACTGCTACCCCCATACATTCCATGTATGGGTCACTAGCGTCAAGCGCAGGCGAGATAGGTCTATACTGCACGGAATGGTGAATAACGAAGGCCAGTCCTCCACCTCCATTCCTTGAGCGATCCTTACGTAGCACATTGTAGCCGTGACAACTGTGCAAGCTGCAGGTGTTAGTCAGCTTTGTCTCCTGGATCGCTGCGACCGATATGCTCTTCCGACTCATAAAATCTACAATCTCATCAATCTTGCCTCGCAGTCCATTGCAGTTTAACTGCAAGAACGATACACTTCCCGGCACTGGCCTGGCAATAGTAGGGCTAGGGTGCTGTCGTTGCATAAATTGCCGTACGGGAGAGGTCGGGGGGTCACATAGTCCGACGACGAGGACGCCGAAGGCGACGACGGCGACGCTTGTTACCCACTGCTGGCTATGTTCGCACAGCACCTAGCGACATAGCCAATATGAGTATACTCCATTAGCGAAGTTAGGCCAGAGCAAGAACGGAAATGTACCCACTCCGAGCACCGGTTACACCTCACCGACACTGACCGATGATGAAGGCGGTTTTGGCAAACGGAACAGAACCAGGGTCCGGGGTTCTTTTCAATCCCGGCACGGACCAGAAGCATACGGAGAAGGCACTCCGGGATGTGCCCCTCCCATGACGAAAAAAGACGAACACGTACACTGAGGCGGCAGCCCTTGCCGATGAAGATTCCATCGGGTCAATCCGGTGCGTACAACCGGCTGCCATGGGATTGCAGTATTCGTACTAAACTCGTACTCGTACTCGTGCAGTATTCGTACTAAACTCCGGCTGTCTCGCAGGCCTCAACATGTCTGAAGGGGTGGTGTCCTACGGATTCAACAAGTTGAAACTGAAGGTCTATAGAAGCGGTGAGGTTGGGGAACAGGAGACGACTCAGCACTGAACACTTGCCTGAGGAATTATCGACCACATCGCTAAAGTATGGCGGACTGCAGGAGACTGAAAATCCTTCTGCACAATCGAGACAGGAGGGGATGGCATCGAATCGGGATCCGACAAACCCTGTGTGGGTGGGTCATCCAGTTGCATTGGGCTCAAAGTGTCCCCCAGCAGGGAAGCACAAAACTCAGAAAGTACTTCGACAGCAGCAGCTAGTGAAGCATCTAAGGAGGAATCGTACAAACCGCAAGTGTCCTGAGAAAGAGTGGTTCCACAGCTTTCTCACCTGTCCCTGGATGCGTACGGAACCTTTTCATGACAAGATCTAACGAATCTTGTGAGGATGAACTCCTGGTGGAATCAAAGGACGAGGCTAACACATCAGTGGTGGAAGTTCGGAATCCTGACTACGATCCGGTTTCTACAGATAAATCTCCACCATTGTAAGGCCGCTTCGGTAGCACTAAAAGTCCTCTTGATGGTAGGGTGATTTGACGTGGTTCTTATTCAGGAAACATGGGTATGTAGAGGAATGGTTCGTGGACTCAGAATCCCGGGATTCAAACTACTCAAGGGTACGGGGAATGGGAGACATAGAGCCTGTATTCTTGCAAAGAGTAGCACTAAGGATTCATTAACAGCCAGCCTTGAAATAAACAAGTCTCATTACCGGCTGGCTTCCCTATATATGGCACACGATTCAGAGATGCCGCCTTCAAACCTTAAGTCGCTGGTTGAAGCCGCTTCTGTAGGGAAGAAGAGCCTCAATGTATGAATTGATGCTAATGCGCATCAGCAGATATGGGGAAGTTCGGATGTCAACGACAGGGGTGAGCTGCTTATTGAATATATTATAAGTTGCAATCTGGCAATTTTTAATAAAGGGGATAAACCGACCATTATTACCAGGAACAGGCAGGAAGTACTAGATATTACCTTTGTATCGGAAGATGTAAGTGGAAGAATATGCGACTGGGAAGTGTTGGATGAGCACAGCATATCTGATCATCGTTATATTAGTTTCAGCATTCGAGAAAATACTGTAGAAGTGGTCCCACTGCTAAACAGAAGAAAAGCGGACTGGGGTAGATGTCGGCAAACATTCGGCACCACTATCCCTTCTATATCAGAGAAGGAAGTGGAAACTGCGGAGAGCATATTCATAATTCATGAGCGGATAATGAAGGCCCTGAATGACTCGCTCGTGTCAGCATATCCTAGTGCCAAGACAAGAGGCAAACAGCGACCCCCATGGTGAATCACGGAACTGGTAGGTCTAAGGAAGGCCTGCAGAAAACTCTTCAACAGGGCGAAAGCCACATGGGCACCACAATTGGGATTGAAAATGGGCTATGAAATACAAGGGCAAGCAGAAAAGGCTCAAAACAAGGGAAAGCAGAAAAAGGCTCAAAACAAGGGCAAGCAGAAAAAGGCTCAAAACAAGGGCAAGCAGAAAAAGGCTCAAACATGGGTGGAATTCTGCAGCTCCGTGGAGGATGCATCGCAGCTGTATAGGCTGCGATGCATCCTCCAGTATCCTCGAAACCTATTACGGGACATATTCAGAAGTCAGAGAATGCATGGACAATTCATAGTAAGCAAACGTGGCACCAGAAGAGATTGTCACTGATATGCATTCATCAAGGGTTATTGAGGAAATTGAGTCTGAGTCAAAAATCCTTTGGTCCATAAAAAGTTTCGGTTGAATTGCAAACTATGTCCGATAAACTGGCTCCTCGCCTTAGGGAGATATACGCTGCTTGTATCAGTATGGCGTATATACCTGTGTGATGGAGGGACACGAAGGTAATTTTCATTCCAATAGCAAGAATACCTTACTACACGAAAGAGAACGATTTTCGTCCAATTAGTTTGTCATCCTTTATGTTGAATGCTTTAGAAAAGTCACAGGGTGCACCTTAAGGACAAGTCCACTGAAACAGCAGCCCTACACGCCCTAGTCGCCTACATAGATTACTCTCTCGCTGTCAAGAAATATACAATGGTAGCATTCCTTGATATTGAAGGAGCTTTCAATTATGTAAAACCGACGTAAATCATGAAAAGGAGCTGGCAGTACCATTGCAGCCGGTTCTACGTACCTGGTACAAGGGCTGCGGCCTCAATAGATAACATATTGCTAAAACAACAATAACATGAAGGAGCTGGGGTTTCCAGGCATCAACACTGCCGTAAGAAAGTTTATTAATAATTTACCAAAAGATGCATTACGTCAGACTTGGTTCTGTAGATCTAAAAAGGTGGCTTAGCAGAGGAACTCCTCAAGTTGTAATATCTCCTCTGCTCTGGA
Organism: Stomoxys calcitrans; assembly: GCF_963082655.1. Classification (NCBI taxonomy): domain Eukaryota; kingdom Metazoa; phylum Arthropoda; class Insecta; order Diptera; family Muscidae; genus Stomoxys; species Stomoxys calcitrans. Next base: position 159,849,376 of record NC_081553.1, on the reverse strand, counting down.
TTATAGCCATTAAAAATATATCACTGGAAGAAAAAGGTATACAAGTGGTCACGGATGCTGATGACGTGGCTATTGCGGTTAGGGGAAAGTTTCTCAGCACACGTTGAGATATACTTCAGGAAGCTCTATGTGCGACAGCGAAGTGTACTACCAAAAGTGGTCTAGGCGTAAATCCATGCAAGACAGAAGTAGTTCTTTTCAGCAGGAGTGGCACCTGTCTTCTTGGAAACATGGAATTTACAATTTACTGAAAGCGTAAATTACATAGGAAAGCGTAAAATACATTGAAATTCAAATCCAACACTTTGGAAAGGGGAAGTAAATCAACTCTTGCTCTATACAACTGCAATAGAGCTATTGGAAAAGTTGGTGGATTGAAACCGCTTGCCATGGACTGGGTATGTACTGTTAAAACTATAATGCTATATGTTGTTGTTGTTGCTGTAGCAGTTTATTGTGTTCTATCTCTCGTCTGTTTGATCCTTTTGAGTGTCAAGACCCAGGAACTCTGCAACTAAGATGGGGTGCGTCCACAGGGATCTGGGTCTGAGTCGAGTAGGTCTGGCCGGGCAGTTAAACAGGTGACGTGTATCGTGCGGTCCCTGGTTACAATCGGGATATACATCTTGCACGTCGGCATCAATCCTAGCTCTGTAGGAATTGAGGCGGCTGCATCTGCCGGAACGTAATTGAGTCTGAACTACTCTGGTTTGCCGGGGGAGGTCGATTTCTTCAGGTGCAATGGGAGGCGGTCATTCTCCAAGGACTACAATCACTCGGTAGCCGATTACCGCATCTGCTACAGTGTCTGCATGAATGTTGTTTAGAACTGCTTGATCTGGAGGTTCTCTCTTGTAGCGCTGAACCTCATGCCCTAGATCATGTAGATCAATCAAGGCTTCTGGGCGGTGGATACCTATCCACAAGATGATGATTTGAATGGTCTCTGCGATAACAGTCCAAAAGGTATTGCTTAGACAGCATGTAGTTATGTCTTCGCACTGGTATGATCTTTGTCTCTTGATGGAGGTGGTCCATATAAGAGCTGAGGAGACAGCCCATCGCAGTTCGGAGGGCGGCATTCTGACAGATCTGAATATTATTCCACTGCTTGTCACAAAGTTGACGAGACCACACTGGCACTGCATAAATTACCACAGACCGGCCAATTGCTTTGTACGTGGTCAACAAGGTTTCTTTGTCTGCACCCCAAGTGCTGCCGGCAAGTGACTTGAGAACCTTGTTGCTACTTTTGACTTTATCGCACATTGCTGTGGCATGTGGGGAGAATGTGTAAGAGCTATCAAATGTGACGCCAAGTATTTTTTGGACACTTGATGGTCGGAATTATTTCTCCATCAACCATCACAGTCACCTCAGCATTCACCTGACGCGTATTTGTAGTGAATAATATGGCTGAAGGTTTGGTGGCGGATATCTTCAGATTTCTTGCAGCGAAATATGAGGCAAGTTCGTTGAGGTAGACGTTCAACCTATCGGAGATGTCATCAATGGTTGGGGGGCCTGATACCATGATCGTACAATCGTCTGTATATGATACGATCTCTATGCCGTCCGGAGGGGGTGGAATGGAGGATAGGTATAGGTTAAACAGTGCCGGAGATATCACACCACCTTGGGGAACTCGCTGTTTCAGTCTACGGTGCTTCGACTTCTTATCCCTAAATTCCACAAATGACTGGCGACCACACAGATAATTCGCGACCCATCGTTTCAGGCCTGGCTGGAGGGACGTGTTGGCGATGTCCTCAAATAATTTGGCATGGCTGACCGTGTCGAATGCCTTCGATAGGTCCAGTGCCACGAGGACCGTCCTATCACATGGCCTGGGTTGATTGAAGCCAAGGCAAATGTGTGCGGTGATTGCATGCAAAGCTGTTGTTGTGCTGTGCAGTCTTCGAAATCCATGTTGATGCTCGGCGAATGGAAATTCTTCTACGAGGCTCGGGGGGAGTAATGGCTCAAGCGTCTTTGCCACTGGTGAGAGAAGGGAGATCGGTCTGTACGACTCCCCCAAACTCGGGTCTTTTCCAGGCTTCAGTAGCGGGATCACTCTGCAGTGGCAGTTGACTAAAGCGGCGATTGGTATATTCTATGAAACCAGCCCAATCGGCCTTCTTATGATTGATAAACGTCCGGCGCTCAGAGGTTATTGAAGTCGGGTGGTCGGTCGATGGTGAGAATTATGGGGAGGTGGTCTGACCCCAAAGAGATGACGGCTTGCCACGATACGTCTCTCAGGAGATCAGGGGATGCAATGGAGATGTCTGGCGAGCTGCTGCACCTTCTCGTAATCCTAGTGAGGGGATTCTCATTCACCGTGCAAAACGTGGAGCTTTCAATCTGCTCTGCCAAAGCTATGCCACGCTGGTCGTTACCTATGGGAGAATGCCATGACGTATGATGCTCATTAAAGTCCCCTAGAACCAGATGATTATGGCCAGATAGCAACCCACTAATGTCGGGGTTGTTAGCCTGGCAATTAAACGGGACACAGCTGCCAACCGGCGTTATGTACACGTTGTATAGCTCTATCTCGGCAGTACCAGACCTGACTGCTATCCCCATGCATTCCATGTAGGAGTCACTAGCGCCATGCGCAGGCGAGATAGGTCTATATTGCACGGAATGGTGTATTACGAAGGCCAATCCCCCACCTCCATTCCTTGAGCCATCCTTACGTAGCACATTGTAACCGTGACAACTGTGCAAGCTGCAGGTGTTGGTCAGCTTTGTCTCTTGGATCGCTGCGACCAACATGGTCTTCCGATTCATAAAGTCCACAATCTCATCGATCTTGCCACGAAATCCGTTGTAGTTTAACTGCAAAAACGATAGACTTCCCGGCACTGGCTTGGCAATATTTGGGCTGGAATGCTGCCGTTGCCTGAATAGCCGTACGGGAGAAGTCGGGGGGTCACATAGTCCGACGACGAGGACGCAGAAGGTAAGGACGACGACGACGCTTGTGACCCACTGCTGGCTATATTCAACCAGGCACCTTGCGACATAACCAGTATGACTATACTCCCGTAGTGAAGTGAGGCCAGAGCACGATCGGAAATGTACCCACTCCATGCACCGGTTACACCTCACGACACCGACAGATGATAAAGGCGTTTCTGGCAAACCGAAAAGAACCGAGTCCGGGGTTCTTTTCAATCCCGGCACGGACCAGAACCGTGCGGAGAAGGCACTCCGGGATGTGCCTCTCCCATGACGAAAAAAGACAAACACGTACACTGTGGCTGCCGGCCTTGCCTATGAGGATTCCATCGGGTCAATCCGTTGCGTATAAACGGTTGCCATGGGATTGATAATGCCATATGGTACTGTGGTGTGGTGGACGGCGCTTTTAAAGTGCATCTACTATTCAATACTCAGCCGGATTCACACTCGCCTTGAGGACGAACAATCCTATGCACTGAACTTGCTGCACTTAATCCGTCTGGACATTGTGGCTAGAGAAATTGCTGCGACCACTGGTGTGAGGATAAGGGAGCTGTTCATGCGGCGCCTACGGAAATTGTGTTATCGTTGATACAATACCCGAAAAAAATCCAGGCAGTGTGGATTACACATTGCCTGAGCCGGTTTTTGATAAAAGGTATTGTACTACTATTTCTGATAGGACCGATTGGAACCACAATATCGCTGGTAATAAAAGTTACATAGACTCTATATGGGTTGACTCAAACTAGACGACCAGATGGGCTGTGTATTCTAAAGAATTAGTACTGGTCCAGAAGATTACCCGAACGGCCACAGAGGCTTGCCAGAGAGCTTGCGAGACTAGAAACTACCTTACACATTCCAGGGGAACTTGAATCCGTTGGTATGCCTCTAGCGATATGTAATAGGGGCTAATACATAGCCCCTTTTTAAGAACCGTTTAAAATTATGAGTCATAATGTATTGGTTATAAATAAAAATATATTCAATTTTTATTTCCAGAACAAGTTAGCGCTATCAAATGTTATAAATGTGCTGTAATACTGGAGAAGACATATTCCTATACCAAAAACTTAACAATTGTAACACCTATGTGCTCAAAATTTTACGAATCTGATGAATATATTGTTGATTGCAAATATTCTACTATGTGCCTAAAAACAATCTCAACTTTGCATTTACAAAATGGTCAAAATCAAGAGACTGTCACTAGAGGTTGTGCCCCTCAAAAGGATACTAAACAGGTAAGTTTCAGCTACATAGAATTTAAAATAATCCGTGATCTACCTTTTTAAATTGTTAATATTCGTTATATATTCTTCAATAAATTTCGCTTGGATTTGGTCGGACGGACGGCCCGGTTTGATATTGATATACTCGGGACGTAATTAATTTCCTATGTGTATTTAAATCGGTATTCACTTTGAAATAGGTTTATTCCATAGATTTTTATTTTACAAAACTGTCAAATGAACCTATTTAACATAATGGAAGTTTTGTGAATACAGTAGTTGGTATTTGTTAGGTCTGCTAGAGTCGTTCATTATAAAATTTGTATATAACACCAACTATTAGCCATGCGCGTACGTCTGTCCATTTTAATTTGTCATTAAAGTACAGATAGGATCATTTTGTAATTTGGCATAGACTTCTAGAGACGATAATTCTTGAAATAGGCAAGAATAATCGATAATCGATAATCATGAGAAGCTAAGTGTTTTTATTGAGCTCCGTGAAAAATTAATTAAATATTAAAATAAAGTAGTGTATCGTATTCCGATCTACGAAATTTTTGCGCTGCTGTCATCTGCCTAATAAGCTAATTGCATCTCGTACTTGGATACCACATTTATTTCGTGGTTTTTTGCTCCCGTCGCTCTGCGCTCTTGTTGTTGTTGCTGTGTGTTGCCTAGTTTTCCCGGCATTTCATTTGATTTGTTTTGCCATTGTTCGCCTTTGAATCATGGTTCCTTCACCTGTTAAACATGCTATTCCTAAAAGCTGGAAGTGTCCTGTTTGTGGTAAAATCATCACTCGTGGTGTTTACAGCATTGGGTGTTCTGGCTGCCCCAATTATTTCCACACTAAGTGCGTCAATATTTCTAGTAATGAAATAAAAACAAACAAGTCGTTGCAGTTCACCTGTAAGAAGTGCATTGGTGATAAAGTCAATTCTGCGCGTTCCAGTTGTGTTGCTAACTCCACCGTTTTTAGGGGTGCATTACCCAATAGCAGTCAATTTGCTAAAGATAGTGCCGGTGATGCGCGTTCCAGTGGTGTCGGTAATTCCAGCGTTTTGGGGACAACATCATTCAATAGCAGTCAATCTAATTCTGTTGACGCCGTGCATTCTCAGAGTGGTACGCTTGGTCTCCTTACTGGTTTGCAGAGTATACGTGTTGACCCATCTGAGCAAGCAGCAGATGATCGTCTTAGTTGTATTCGTGGGCTTTTTGATGACTTTGTTGAGTCCATGAAACAAAAATTTGATGAGCAGATGCAGAAATGTTTGCAGGATTTTCAAACAATGGTGGATGGTGTTGTTGCTTCCTTTCGAAGTGAGTTTATTGCTTCAATTCAGAAAGTCAAATCGGATGTTCTTGTTTGTCAGCAAAATATTGCCAATGTTGATGCTAGGCTGTGTGAGAGGATACGGCAATTGGAGCAGTTTAATTTGGTTCAGCAAAGACGTCTCAATCGCGCGGATATTCTTATAAGTGGCATGCCGAGATCAATTACAAATCTGCGTGAGCCAGTGATACAGATTGCCCGCTTGTGCGGAGTGCAGGTTGCCCCCAGTGATATTAATCATTGCTGTTATATTTCCGGTGGTAGGATGGTGCTGGTCAAGTTCAATTCCGTTCATACCAGGGATTTGATTATGGCGAACTATTCTAGGCTTAACTCGATCAGACTAAACGATGTAATTGGTGGCGAGGTTGATTCCCGTGTGTATTTAAATGATCATCTTACCGCACCTGCCTCTAACCTTGTTTTTAAATGCCGTAAGCTGCGGTCACAAAAGCGAATATTGAGATACGTCTTAATTAATGGAGATATTCCCAAGGTGTGCCTTACGTTTCTGAATGGTGACGTTAAAACAGTGAGTGCGACTGAATGTGATCAATTATTTGGAAGTGCTGAGTCAAGCAACGCTAATGGAGATGTGGCTAGCACCGTTACCAATGGATCCCGTGCGTACTAGCCTTTTATTTTTATTATTTTGTATTTTTTTTTTTTTTTGTATTAGCAATTAATTTTTCATTGAGCCCTTATAGCGTCATTAGTTATGAATACTTGCAACTTAGGTAATATTACGTGCGATAATTCGTTTTTTCGCTCCTCATTGTGTGCTTATAGTGATAATTTAAGTGTAGGGCATTTTAATTGCCGCAGTTTTAACCTCTCTGAGAGGTCATCTAAAATTAACGAAATAAGAAATGTTGTTGTTGACAGTTTGTTAAGTGTAGTAGGTGTTTCCGAAACTTGGCTAAAACCAAGTATACCGTCTAGTCGATTTGAAATTTCGGGATATTCTTGTTGCAGAAATGATCGTCCATGTGTGAGAGGTGGGGGCGTTGCTTTGTTTGTCTCTAAGTCTATTAAGTACAAAGTTGTTAATAGTGGTAGTCAATATGGGATTGTTGAATGTTTGTTTGTAGAACTTTTACTTGGTTCTAGAAATGTTCTTGTTGGTGTTGTATATCTTCCGCGGGGAGATTTTCGGGCATTTGAAAGTGAAGTTGCTGATGTTTTGGTGAGATACTCTGACGTCATAATTTTGGGAGATTTCAATAATAATCTTTTTGATCTGTCGTCTTCTTATAGTGTGCGCGAAAGTTGTAGGCGGCTTAATGTTTCAATTGTCCACAACTCTATACCTACTCATTTTAGTGATGTACATAATTCTACTTCTTTACTTGACTTTGTTCTTGTAAGTGATCGTAGTTGTGTCTGTGTTTCTAACCAGGTTGTTTGTCCCAGTATATCGGATCATGCGTTTATTTTCGTGTCCCTTAACGTTTCAGTCCTTAATGTTTTGCAGTTTTTTGAATATGTTGATTATAATGCTTTGAGTTGTGATGATTTGCAGGAAATTGTTTCGTCTACTGATTTTTCCGCTTTGTATTCCACTAGTGACGTTGATTTTCAATGTAGTAGTTTTAGTAGCTGTCTTGGGTCTATCCATAATGCGTTTCCTATAAAAAAAAGGGTGATAAGGGCTAGGAGTGAGGATTGGTTTAGCAATCCCCTCATTTCATATCATCTATCGCTTCGAGATTTGGCTTTTAAATCTTTCTTGGAGAATAGATCCAATGTTAAGTGGCGAATTTATTGTAGAGCCAGGAATAAAGCCAAATCTGTTATAAGAAAGGTTAGAAGGGAAGCGAATGTACTGCAGTTTGAGGGCAATAAAAGCACAAAGCAGTTATGGTCGTTGTTAAAATCCAATGGACTTGGCAGTTGCAAGTCGTATGATTGTGATTTGAATGTGGAGGATTTGAATACGACCTTTAATAAAAACCAATTGGACTCCCAAAGTAGTTCTCTCGGGGAGTATGACTATAGTGGTTTTGCTTTTCAACGGGTGGAGTTGTGGGAGTTGGATAAGGCTTTTTCTGCCATTAAGTCCAATGCAGCAGGTGTAGATGGTTTCTCATTAAAATTTCTTAAGAAAGTCTATCCTCTTGTGTCTTGTCATCTGTTACATCTTGTAAATTCTATTTTGTTAACTTCTTATTTTCCGTCCGATTGGAAATTAGCCAAAATAGTGCCCGTTGGGAAAAAACAGTCTTGTCACGCTCTGAAGGAGTTCCGTCCGATTTCTATTTTACCTATTTGTTCTAAGATTGTCGAGCATGTTATTAAATGTCAAATGTCTGGCTATTTGGAAAGTAATCGTTTTATTTGTCATGCCCAGTGTGGATTTAGGCGAGGTAGAAGTACAGCCTCATTGTTATTGGGTTTGACAGATTCTATCCGGTCAAACATGGGTGGAACACGTTTTTGCGTGCTATTGTCTTTAGATTTGGAAAAGGCATTTGACAGAGTGGATTTTGGCCTTCTTCTTAGTAAATTAAAGTCCGTTTATAAGTTTTCGACCAGTGCATGTACATTGTTATGCTCGTATCTTACAGGTAGGAGCCAGTTTGTTTGTGTTGATGGTAAATGTAGCAGTGTTCTTTCTGTAAGAAGCGGTGTTCCTCAGGGTTCAGTATTAGGTCCACTTCTTTTTGTGTTATTTGTCAATGATGTTTTTTCTCGTCTGGATTGTTGGTGCACTCCATTTGCATATGCTGATGACATCCAATTGCTTTTTAAGGGTGATAATCGATTTTTGAATGTTTTTCAGACGAAAATTAATTTTGCGATGGAGTCGTTACGTGAGTGGATGGCGGAGAATAGGTTCAGTGTTAACGCTTCTAAAACTAAAGCCCTTTTTTTATCTTCGGGCTGTCACAATCATGTTAGTGTTAGATATAATAATGTAGATATTGAATTTGTGCAAAGCATTGATTGTCTTGGTGTTCAGCTGGATGACAGGCTTCGGTTTGATCGGCACGTTAGTTCCGTGGTGTCTAAGGTTAACTTTTCTTTAAGAAGCCTGTATACCACGAGTTTATATTTACCGCTCTTTGTGAGGGAGCGTTTGGCGCATGCATTAGTTTTGCCGGCCATTTTATATTGTCTGGAGGTGTACTCAAGTGCGTCGCAAGGGAGCATGCATCGTATTCAGGTCGCTTTTAACAATATGATTCGTTTTGTTTACGGTGTAGGTCGTCGTGTTCATATAACTCCCTATGTGTGTCGTTTTCTCGGTTGTGATTTCCCGTCGTATGTTAATTATCGTTTGCTTTTGTTTCTCTTTAAGTTATTGAAATGTCGGTCTCCAATTTTTCTTGTTAATGAATTTAATTTTTGTCATTCTACCAGAACTAATCAGTTGGTTCTTCCGAGGGTAGATAATTTTTTGAGTAGTACTTTTTTTGTAAGGGTTGCACGTTTGTACAACTCCTTGCCTACGGATTTAAAGAATTTCAGTTTGTCAACAAGATCTTTATCAAATCGTCTTCGTCTACACTTTCAGCGCTTTTAATTTTTGTGTCAAATTGCCAACAACTTTAACGGAATGTTTTTATCGTGCGTATTATTGGTAATTTATTTATTTTTTGATTTTAGTATTACTTATTTTTTTCCATTTTGTTTAAATCTTTTTTTTTGTTAAGTGATATTTTTTAATTATTTTTTTTTCAAGCTCTTTTATTTATAATTCTTGATAATTTGTTTTCAAAGCCAAAAGTATTATTGGGATTTTTTTTTTTTGTATATTTTGGTTTAAGTATTACTATTTTTATTATGCTTTAATCATTTTTTTTAATTTATTACGTTGATCTTTTTTGAGTAGGATTTTTTTTAATCAGTTGCTGCTTATAATTTTTAGTAATTTGTTTTTTATTTGTTATTTAGTTTTATCTAGATTCAGAAAGTGTTAAATAGGTTAAATATTTTTTTCCATTTTCTAAGTTTTTGAGTTTTTTATTTTTAATTGAGTAGTTTTTTAACTTATGTTAGAAAAAGTACGTCTTATGCATAGTGTGATTATTTATAGGCCTGATGGCTTCGCATTGCATGAAATGAAATAAATAAATAAATAAATAATGTATACATGTAATAATGTATACATTTAATGTAAAAGGGCCTAACCATGACATTCCATAACATATTCATTTTTGTTTCAAACAAATTGTCGATTCGAAAACATATTCGGATCACGGCATTCAATCGAAGTTTGCTACCATTTTTTACAGCGTTGCCAGTATCAATAAGCGAATTAGAATCAAAACAAAGAGGAAAGTCTAGTCGGCGGCAGTCAATTAAAATAAATATTACTTTGTTTTGTAAATAGGTCATTATTTTTGGAAAAAAAATGTAAATGGAAGGATAGAACAAATTAAACTGCTACAATAACAACCATTCGCAATTTTCTACGAGATTTTTTTAATTGTTTCTTAGGCGTAAGCCTCTAGTCTTGCAAAATTTTAACAAAACATTATAAGGCTACATATTTTGTGTTATATGGTCGCTATACTCATATTTTTCAGGAGAAACTATTTTTAGCGCAGTATACTGTCCACATCCACAAACCCAAAAAGTACAAATATTAAACATGTGATTATGCTATAGCATACAGTTGTATTACATTTAGTTTATTTGATCTCTTCAAAAACTCGAAGCTTAAGGCGGAAATAGCTTATAACAATATTTTTAAAATTTTTACCATTCAGCATTGGCGCTAAAACATGTCTCTAGTCGGTAAAACCACATTTTACCTAATGCAAACTTAAATTACTGTGTAAATACCACAGAGCTACGATTGATGCCGACGTGCAAGATGTATGTCCCGATTGTAACCAGGGACCGCACGATACACGTCACCTGTTTAACTGCCCGGCCAGGCCCATCTTAGTCGCAGAGTTCCTGAGTCTTGACACTCAACAGAATCAAGCAGACGAAAGATAGAACACAATAAATTGCTACAACAACAACAACTGTGTAAATATGTTAGGTCAGGTTAAAAAGAGCGTGCGTATATTTATCGGCTCCATGCAACTATGGACATACACCTAAGCCAGTAATCGGTTTGTTGTGCGCTCTAAATACAAAAAAGTAAACTCGAAAAATTTAAGAAAATTTAAGTCAGGAATTCCGTGCTGCTTAAAAAATACCTAATTGTTTTCCATACCACGCCCCCAAGTTGGTTCATGTCTGGTATTGTGTTCCCACCTCAGTACCGGTGTCTGTTAGCCGCGAAAGCAGGGCAATGTTATTGGGAATGCCCAATATGTCGCACATTTTTAAACGCCCCTTCGATGTCAATGCATACCGCCAATGTGTACAACTTGGCATCAAAGGATTCTTCTATTTCTTTAAAATTCTTTCTTTCTTCACAAAATAACTCTGATATAGATGAAAGATATGTCAACACATGCTAACTTATACCTAAACAAGTTAAAAGGCATTAAGGTCGGCCGGGCTGACCTTTGGATCATCATCATAATTCGGTGAAAATGCGTTATTTAAGCACCCATAATAGCTATATCGAAATATGGTCCGATTTGGACCAAATTCGGCACGGACATTGGGTGGTATAAAAAATTCAAGTCCCTGTCCAACTTTGGTTCAATATTGGAAATATGGTCCGATTTGGACCAAATTCGGCACGGACATTATTGGGTGGTAAAAAAATACAAGTCCCTGTCCAACTATGGTTCAATATTGTTTTTTTTTGGCAGCTACATATATCCAAATATATACCGCTCTAAACCATATTAGACAAGGATGTCGAAAAGCCACATAAGTCTCTGTGTCAAATTTCAGCGAAATCGGATAATAAATCGGCAGATCGGTCTATATGGGGGCAATATCAAGATATAGTCTAATGTAGCCCATCTTCTACATTTCGATGTGGCGCAAACGAAATGACAAAATGAATGTAGCACCATCTTTCGGTGGAAGGTATAAAGATAAAAGTTCATAAATAAAGTACCAAAAAGAAAAAATTTTCTAAAATAATTCTTAAAGTGCAAATTTGAGGGCATGTGGCAATTTTGTTTACGATTTTTTGTGGGAACTTTTCTTTTACTTTTTTTATTTATAATAATTTTTTTTAAAACGTGATAATTCAATAAGTATTCGACTATAAAAATTTATTTGATTTTTTATATTCGGAGGAAATGCAAAACGTGGAACATCCACTTGGTTTTGCTTGCCACTGTATATATTTTTGATCGTAATGACATCTTAAGTCGATCTAGCCACCTGTCCGTCGCCCTATCCGTCTGTGGAAATCACTTTAGCGTCTAAACGAATAAATCAATTCGTTTGCAATTTTGCACTAATGCCTCGTATCGATGTAGGTTGTTAGGGATTGTAAATGGGATAAATCATTTCATGACTTCGTGATCCTCTAGAGGTCGCAATTCTTATCTGATTTGGCTGAAGTTTTGCATAACGGTTTCTTGGACATTGTATGATAGAAAGGCTAGCTTTGCCTATGGCAACAAAAGAAGTCCGACACCATTTATTCGTTGGGTTTCATTACAAAAATCCACTAACTTCGAACGACTCCTTTCCAGCTTGACCACTTACGTTTATTATAAGTTTTACACATTTTCAATTTATAAAACCTTAAATTTTTGTTTTTTAACTTTACAGGTGTTCAGTAATGGACGTTGGAACCAAGAACATTCCGTGCAAGAGGTCTACGAAGAAGGCTGTAAGGAGCTAAGTGGTGATTCAATATCCGCTTCTTCCAAAACACATTGCTACTGCCGTGGAGATTTATGTAACACATCCAGCAGATCTTTTACTATGAACGTCTTTATATGGTTATTTGGATTTGTTACTCTTATGCTATTAAAATAGCCGTCCCATTTTTCCAAAATGATATAAAAACTTTTACATTTATTTTCTTTTGATTTGGAGATCTTCATGAACATTTTTAGGTTTCATCCATTCTTCTTTTCATTATGTAAATTGTTTGTTCTTAGAAAGATTACAAAGTTTGTATATGTATTCCTTGTTAATTTAAGTAAATTTTGTGATATGTAGTCGGTGGACAGCTTAAGTGTTCCCTACGCTATTTTTGTTTTTGTCTTAATAAGGCAATGCCGGTGACATGCTCAGTTTTTGCAGCAATTTTCCAAAAAATATAAACTTAACTTAAACTTGCTGCAATTATCCGGTAACTATTATTGCAACGACATATTCCTTACAGTGTAAACTACAATTCTTTTGAAGTGTGATCAGTTTTATTCGTGATTTCCTTTTTGAAGATAGGATCTCACCGTAGACAATGCACAGTTCTGGGTCGATACCCTCTCTAGTTTGCAATAAATTCAGTGATCAATGTGCTCCATATGCTTTAAATGTAACCAAATCGAAGAAGTGGCATATGCAACACTTAAGCGTGCAACCGACCAATGTGTATTTCTATTGTTGGAATATCCGAATTATTGCGAATGCAAATCTCTCATAATATGCTTCCCTTACTGTGACGTTTATGTTTTTTATTCATTTTTTGTTTAATTTTTTTACTTTTTGGATGTATTATTCTAATCATTTGCGCCCAACCCTTTGAATTAAATCCTTTTTGTTTTCTAAATCTGTTAATAAAAAAAAACATGCTACTTTGTGTATAAAGTGTTTTATTTCGGCTACAGGCACAGGCGTCCGTGGACCATAATTCCAATATCAGATTAGCTAAATGTTGTTGTAGCAGTGTGTTATATTCTATTTTGCGACTAAGGTAGGGTGCGTCCAGAGGGATCTGGGTCTGAGTCGAGTGGGTCTGGCTGGGTAGTTCAACAGGTGACGTGTGGTTTGCCGGGGAGGTCAATTTCTTCAGGTGCAATGGGAGGGTGTCGTCAAAGCTCAACATTCAGCCGGTAACTTTTCACCGCATGTGCTACCGTGTCTGTATGAATGTTGTCTAGACCCGCTTGATCTAGAGGTTTAGGCGTCTGGGCGGTGGATACCTATCCACAAGATGATGGTCCCTGCGATAACACCCCAGAAGTTATTTTGTCGCACCAGTAGGCCTTCCAACTCTCTTTTCTTACAGCGGACCCATGTGTTTTTCGGGCGTACCTCCTTCGCTGTCTTTGCGCGTTCCAGTCTAGGACATTTCTCGCGTAACATATGACCCATTCAAGTCTATTTTCTCTGCTGGATTTCTACATCAACAGGGGAAGTGTTTGCTCTTATTTACAATTCCTCATTTAAAATACGGTTTGGCCAGAAAATTCGAAGCATTTGTCGCAGGCAGCGACTTATAAAAACTTGGATTTTGCTGGTAGTCGCTTTTGTCAAGCTCGAAGTTGTAAAGCCATATAATAAAATAGACTTCGCACTTTGCGGGTATTCGCTTTTGTCAAGCTCTAAGTTGTAAAGCCATATAATAAAATAGATTTCACACTACTGTTGAAGATTCTGACTTTTGTATTATGTGAGATGTCACTTCATCTCCAAATTTTGTTGGGTTTAAAGCGGTTGATATGTATATCTGCCTCCGATCCTCCGTCTTTTGTTATTTTGCTGCCAAGATAGGAAAAGTTGTCAACGTCTTCAATGACATGATCGCTTATAGTGAGCGATGTCAAATTTGAAGTTCCTATCCTCATCAATTTGATCTTTGCTATGCTTATCTTTTGGCAGCATTTTCATTTAATCGTTCTAATTTCGTATTTATGTGCTCAAAGCAATGCACAGAGGCATATGTCATCCGCGTAGTCGATGTCTCCAAGAAAGTCGTTTATGCCCCAGAGTATGTGCCTCAGCATTTGTTGCTTCTAATACGGAGTCTAATAATATTAAAAATAGAGTCGGCGATAGGATGCAACCTTGCTTCACTGCTTTATCGATCCCGAAAGGTCGGCTCTCTTTTCCATTGAAACGGACTGAAACGTCAGTATTCCTATACAGCTCCCCAATTAGTGTCACGATCTTTTCAGGTATGTCCCTATTCAACAGTGTGCTCCACATTGAAGTTCTTGAAACTGTGTTAAACGCATTCTAGAAGTCGATGCATAAAAGTTGTGTGTTAAGGTCTGCAGACTGTTAAATGATTACGATATACGCAGGGAGTTTACGCAGGGAGGGAATGTATGTTCATTCCTCAATACGCTGTCAAGTGCAGGCGAAAAACGATGCAGAAGGAGACTTGCCATCACTTTATTCATTGTGTTTAGCAATGTAATCTCCCTCCAGTTTAACACTGGGTACATAATGTTGTCTTGTATTCGCACGCTGTTTCGGGGTCTTTTAGGTTTAAGAGGTTGAACTTTGGGCTTTTTGTTCGGATCCTTTTCACTACATCTGGATGTAGGGTGGCCACTAAGAGCATGTGGTCACTATCGATGTCGGCTCCTCGTCTAGTTTTCACATCCATCAGCGAATTCAGAAAGAGTTTACTGATAAGTACGTGGTCGATTTGATTACGGGTGTTTCCATCTGGTGATTCCCAAGTATATTTGTGTATATTTGTATTTCATGGGGGAATTTTATGCTACTAAAAAGATCAAAGTTTTTTATACAGAATTGAACAATGGCTTGTACTTATTAGTATTTGCTCCAAATCGGAACATATTTCGATATAGCTGCTATGGGGCATAAGGTATGCATTTTCACCGGATTTTGACGAAAGGTGGTTTACATATATACCCAAGGTTGTGGGTATCCAAAGTTCGACCCGGCCAAACTTAACGCCTTTTTACTTGTTTTTTTTATGAAACATTATAAAACCAATTATCCAGTTATCATATATTGACGAAAGTGCGGCATACGAAAATTATCGCAAATACCCTTCCGAAATCATTTTTAAAAGCATGTGCAAATGTTAGTCCTAAAAATTCATTGGGGGAAAAACGGGTTAAGTTGTGTACTTTATCAAAGCAACATTTATTTGAATTGTATAAAATATAAAGTCAACAAATACAATCATAATTTACAAAATACTTAGAGTATAATAGCGTAGAAATTTTACCGAAACAGGGAGATTGTTAATACAGTGGTAGAATACACTAAGTATATAATATATATATATATATATATATATATATATATATATATATATATATATATATATATATATATATATATATATATATATATATGTATTTTCAAAACGGAATGATTTACAAACAACTTCTGTTTTAGGAAAAATTAGAATTTTATTGTAAATTTCCATTCACTCCTTGAAGAACATCAAAGCATACTCCACAAACACGCACAGGTTTATTTATGCCAAACTTCAGTATGGGAACATCGTTGTTGGAGCATTTTGAGCAAACCACACGTCCACAATGACGACTACAAAAAAAGCAGAAAATTTTTTAAGAAAAAAAATTATTCATTTTTTATTTATTGTATTTATATCATTTTTATTATCGGAAAATACAAACTTAAGGACTCAAAATTGAATACGAAAAAATTAAAAATTTAATAAACATTGTTAGTTTCAAATAAAGCCAATTCACGATAAAGTGAATTGATTTGTAGCTTTCCGGCACGGGATAGCTGTGAGCACCACACAAGCTGGAACTTTGACATCCAATCTGTGTGGTGTTTTTTCGCTATCACGATAAGCTTAGCTGCGAGCTACCCGGCGCGTCCACAGGTTGCGGATAGTAGAATGCTCCATATGGAGTAGTTGCAACTGCATTCGCGGACAATCAGCGGTATCGAGTGGAGAGTCTCAGTAAGAGGCCGGATGGCACCAGCTCTTGCTTAAATACTGAGTGCCTTTGATGCTCCATACGACAAGGCAAGATATTGGCGCCTTTTAATAACCAATGGCCGTCATGTTCCCGTGGCGATCGATCGTATAGACCGCAACAAGCTTGACAAGAATCGTCACATCCACATGGAAATGTGGCTACAACAACAACGATTAAAAAAATATTGAATTAAATATTTCGTTGCGGATCCTTTATTCTGGAAGATATAAACACATCTTTTAGGCATAGGGGATATTGAATTATTGATTATTTCAGGTTGTAGTGCTTGTCAGGCAATTTTTTCGGCTTCAAATAAATCTTCTTTAGTTTTGTGATTTTCTCAATTGATTTTTCTTATTTTCCAAGGGTTCCAATAGGATTAAATTCCGGTAATTTAAGTTGACATTGCATAAGATTAATAATGTTTTCAATAAAAAAAAAATTCCGGGCATTCAGATGGCCGGGGGCTTGCAACTTGTAGACCTTCAAATTTACTCCCTCAAAATTTGTTCGGACTGCGAAAGGCCCATTGGTGGTCCTATTTTTTTAAATTGTGACAGTGCTTAAAAAGTCCTACAAAATAATGCCTACGTGTATGGGATATAAGCCTTGCAATATTTGTTTTCTAAATCAAAACTAACATTGATAAAAATTTCAAATCAAAGACAAAACCTGATTTAACCAGTCGTCCAGGAATGCCGACAGATCACAAAAAGACGGCAATCAGAAATTTGCGTTTACTGGGTTTATTATGGATAGCAACTAAAGTTCAGTTGAATTATAGCCTGACAAGACAAGCAAAATAAAAATTTCTATTATGTATGGCAACTTTTGTCAATTAATGTCGATTACAGTTTTTTGGCATTCTAGGTGCGAGAACAAGTATATTCTAAGTAGATTTAGCAATGTCCGTCCGTCTGTCTGTAGAAAGCACGCTATCTTTGGAACGAATAAACTAGCCGCTTGAAATTTTGCACAAATACTTCCTATTAGTGTAGGTCGGTTGGGATTATCAAGAGGCTATATCGGTTAGATGTAGCTACCATTTAAACCGATCTCCCGATTATACTTCTTGAGCGCGGATAGGACGCAATTCTTATGCGAGTTGACTGAAATTTAGCACAATGACTTCTACTATGATCTCCAACATCCAAACCAAGTACGGCCGAATCGATCCATAACATGATATAGCTCCAATAGCATAGCTATTGTTTTTCATTGTTCATTGCCTATAATGAGATACCGGACAAATGCGATCCATGGTATAGGGTATATAAGAATCGGCCTGGCCGAACAAAGCACGCTTTTACTTAATTTATTTATTTAAATTTTCATACCTGACTAGCATCAAAATAGACAATGACCAACGAAGATGGGAATTTGCATTTTTGTCATACAACATTTTTATTTTCTTGAAAATGCTGGATGGACGAAATATTAGAGGATGAATGAAAATTTTATATAAAAACAACGACCTTGAGCTTGAATCAAAAGAATTATAAATAAAAAAATCAGAAACAAACAAAATTTGTGAAATTTAATGATTTTCGCCCCAACACGCAAAAAACTTGAAATGAAAAAATTCGACAGAGCCCGGCCGGGATTCGCACCTAAGCACACGGAGCAACAGCGACAGCCGATGCCGTTGCGATTGTCTAGCGTGCACTAAATCATGTGCTACCATGGAAGTAGTGTAATTTTTGCAGACCAAAAATGTGTCATTACATGAACACATGCATTGGGAAAAGTACAGCTAATAGGCAATAACTACGACACAAACGAAACAGCAACGTACGGCCCTGCTAGCCATCACACCCAATATGGTTGAAGTTTTTTAACCAAAGACGAAGCGCGTTCTATAGTGGTTGGTGTGCGTTGCGATCTCTGGCTTTCAATTTACAAAGAAAATCTCCGATCATTGAGCTCGTCTCGAAAGAGAAACAAACAAAAATTGTCAAATTTAATAATCATCGCCCAAACAGGCAAAAAACTTGAAATTTTATTTTTAGTTTAAAGCACTGTTGCACAATTTTTTTATTGTTTCTTAGCGTGTAAAATATCACTTATGTCGCCTTTAGCTGCCCTTTCCAATGGTTTCCTTTAGCTACTAAAAACAAACATACCAAAAAGCTCGCCTACTGGATTTACATCAGCGATGTCTAGCCTTTTGCGGTACCGTTGATGGCAAGTCACATGTATTCCAATGGGTGGGTTATGGATGGCAACCTTAGTTCAATTCCGTTGTCAGTTGACAAATTTACAGTACGGATGGCAACTTTCAACTCAAGTTGCCAATGTCAGTTACTAAAAATTGTATTTTTCGTCAACAACTTCCAAATTAAATTGGATGTAATCCAGTAGGTGAGATCTTTGGTGTTGCAGAAATTTTGAATTGGGAGCAGCATAAGAATACTAAAGGTCAGCAAACAGCGTCATAAAATGATTATTTTTTCACGTTAAGAAATAAAAAACCAGTAACGAAAGGCAAAAGCTGGGACGACTGTACAATAGCCTAAACCTACCCTTTAAGTACAAAGTTCTAATTCTGAACCAATTTTGATGGACCTCGGCGGAAGTTTTCAATGGGGTTGTTAAACCATCCGTATAAAATTTCGAGCAAATATTTTTAAACTGTAATAACTACGTTTGTTTCTCATTCAATAATCGTTGACTTTTTTGCAATGAAAAAGGAAAACCGGAGATCACCACATACACCAACCCCTATGGGACGCGTTTCGTCATTTGGTTAGAATAACTCATCGGCCATATTAGGTTTGAAGGCTTCATGGGCCGTACGTTGGTTTTATTATTGCGAAAACGCCTCTATGACATACCAAATGCCGCATTTAGTATTTGAAAATTGGCCAAATTCTTCTTTTACTGTGAAATTGGTAAAGATACCTATTTTTTTGTTGAAAATTGGGGACCACAATTGGAACTGACCCATTGATGATGACATGTGGTCAGAGCTTAATTTTATACTGATTACCAACACACTATTTATAGACCAGTTCTAATCTTTCATAACCTTCAAAGGTAGTGTTTGCGAATACCTTTTTATAGCGAAAGATTCGCCGAATCAGCTTCAGTATTCTGACATTTTTTTTCATTTGCCCTCATTTTTGCTCTCAAACTAGTTTTATGATTTCAACAGGTTATTATATGTATCGGTCTTTTGGTTTTAAATGACTTTTATTTCCATAAAATTTTACGCAAACAAACTGAAAACATTAAGCGGCTATGCGCATCGGATTGGCCCGATGGAACAATTCATCGGCAATGGCTGCCGCCTCAGTGTACGTGTTCGTGTTCTTTTTTCGTCATGGTAGAGCCATTCTCCGGACTCTTGTGGTCCGTGTCGGGATTGTAAAGATCCCGGGACCCTGGTTCTGTTCGGTTTGCCAAACCATCCATCTCGGTCGGTGTCGGTGAGTTGTAATCGGTGCATGGAATGGGTACATTTCCGATCTTGCTCTGGCCTCACATCACTACGGCAGTATAGTTATACTGAATATGTTGCAAGGTGCTGAGCGTAGTCGTCGTCGGACTATGTGACCACCACATGGTAGTCAACGAACATAGGCGGAATTTGAGGCTGGAACACTTAGAGCAATGTAACTTAGGCACCGGTTTAGACAAGCTGTGGTCTACTGCAAAGTCGCTCTCGAACCCCGGTAGACGGGATGACAGAACCTCAGTCACTTTTGGCGAAGTAACCGTGACTGATCCGAAGAGATGCGCCAGGTTGTTCAACCGTCAATTTATTGTGCACTCCGAGAGTGACAGGGCAAGGAGGAGAGCCATTCGCCGTATCCGTGGTCTCCGAGCCGATGGACAACCATCACAATTTACCGTGGACGAAGTTACGAATGTCATCCGTGGCGCCAAATCATCCAAGGCGTTGGGCCCCGAAGGAATCTCTACATTGATGTTGAGGAATCTGGATTTACCTCGAGTTGAGTACCTTACCACTTCCCTCAAACGGTTTTTAAACACTCTTATAGTTCCCGATGTCTGGAAAATGGGAAGAGTGATCCCACTCCTGAAGGCTGGAAAGGACCCGAGTTTGGGGAGTCGTACAGACCGATCTCCCTACTCTCACCAGTGGCAAAGACGCTTGAGGCATTACTCCTCCCGAGCCTCGTAGGAGAATTTCCATTCGCCGAGCATCAACATGGATTTCGGAGACTGGACAGCACAACAACAGCTTTGCATGTCATCACCGCACACATTTGCGGTGGCTTCAATTAGCCCAGGTCATGTGATAGGTCGGTCCTCCTGTCACTGGACCTATCGAAGGCATTCGACACGGTCAACGGAATTATATTCAGATTTATCAGAGTGCCGCCCTCCGAACTGCGCTGAGCTGTCTCCTCAGTTCTCATGTGGACCACCTCCATCAGGAGACAAAGATCCTACCAGTGCGAAGACATAACAACATGCTGTCTAAACAATACCTTTTGTGCTGTTAGCGTAGAGACCATCCAAATCATCATCTTGTGGATAGATGTCCACCCCTCAGAAGCCTTAATGTAGATCTATATGGTCTAGAGGGTGAGGTTCAGCGCTACAAGAAAGAACCTCTAGATCAAGCGGCATATCAAGCAGATCTAGACAACATTAATGCAGACACGGTAGCAGATGCGGTGAATGGCTACCGGGTGAATGTAGTCCTTGGAGGAACGACCGCCTCCCATGGCATCTGAAGAAATTGATCTCCCCGGGCAAACCAGAGTAGTTCTGGCTCAGTTACGTTCCGGCAGATGCAGCCGCCTCAACTCCTACAGAGCAAGGATTGATGCCAACGTGCAAGATGTATGTCCCGATTGTAACCAGGGACCGCACGATACACGTCACCTGTTTAACTGCCCAGCCAGGTCCACTCGACTCAGACCCAGATCCCTGTGAACGCACCCCGTCTTAGTCGCAGAGTTCCTGGCTCTTGACACTCAACAGAATCAAGCAGATGAAAGATAGAACACATAAATATTTCAAAAAATAAATATCGACCAAGTTTTGCGAAAAATCATTTACATTCTGCATAGATGATGACGCTAATTTCTTCTTGGAACTTTATTAAAATCGATCAAAAATCCGTTTTTTGGTGAAAATGATATCCGGTAAAAATTGCATCCAACTATTGCCGTATATGCTTATAATTTGCATCCATATTCCCAATTTATTGGAGATAAAATAAGAAAAGGTGATTTAATGTCAAATTACCTAGCGGCAAACGTACATGTAATATAAAACTTGCTCTCCTAGATAAAAGACTGCTGACTAATATTATTTTAACACATTTCCTTCACAGTGTTTTCACTAGACACAACAAATACAACATGCCAACGCACGGCCCTTGAAGCCATCACACCTAATATGGTTGAAAAGTCTTCAAACCAAAGACGAAAGCGTCTAATAGTGTTTGGTGTGTGTTGCTATCTCTGGCTTTCCTTTTCCATTTGCAAAACAAAATTTCCAATCATTGAGCTCGTTACGAAAGAGAAACAAAAATTGTAAAATTGAATGATCTTCGCCTAAATAGCCAAACGATTTTGAAAATGAATAATTCGGCAGAGCCCGGCCAGGATTCGAACCTGGGCACACGGAGCAACAGCGAGAGTTGTTGCCGTTGTCTAGCTTTCAAAGCCATCAATACAACTTCCAACAGATGTACAGAATCATGTGTACCACGGAAGAAGTGTAATTGTCACAGAAAAAAAGTCTGTCATTACACAAAAGCACATGCATTGGAAAAACATACAGCTAATAGACAGTGTTGTCGAGCGTGGTTAATGTGGTAATTGCATTCAAATGCACAGCCTTTGAAGCCATCACACCTAATATGGTTGAAAAGTCTTCTAACCTTTCTTTTTCCATTTGCAATCTCCGATCATTGAGCTCGTCTCGAAAGAGAAACAAACTGAAAAATATTATTTAGAAATTGTCTTTAAATGGGATAGTTTGCTAGTAAGTCTGTAAAACTTTTCCAAAGAATAATTAGTAATATTTAATTATAAATTATTTGGATTACATCAGCAATGAAATGAACAATTTTAAGAACTCGAGGCTGAAAAAATTCGGTCTATAAAAAAAATTGCATTAACCCATTAACGACGAAAAATACCCAAGAATAGAGCTGCCTTAGAAAAATTTAAGCTCGAGTTAGGAAAGTGGAATCGTAATGAAATTTGGTCTGGCGTAAAGTGGACCACAATTTTGGGGGAAATTGGCTTGATTTATGTTTGTATTTTGACGATGCACAACAAATACGCATTTGGATATAATTCTAATCCCTGAGAGCCACCGTAGCGCAGAGGTTAGCATGTCCGCCTATGACGCTGAACGCCGGTGCGTACAACCGGTTGAAAAGGGATTAATTTATGTTTATTTTTAGGCGATTCACAACAAATATGCATTTGGATAGAATGCTGATACCTGGTGGCCACCGTAGCGCAGAGGATAGCATGTCCGCCTATGAACATCCTAAATAAATTTTAGTCTCAGCGGGGGTTATCGCCATCGCCACTAATGCTCACGAATGTCGCAATCGCAGGGTTCTATGCTATGTAAAAACTTCTCCCCAAAGAAGCATGAGAAGCGTGATATCCAAATTTGGGACCAAGTGTTTGGGGGGCCACCCGCCTATAAAATCACCCCCCAAAGAGGACAAATTTACGACCATAGCAATATGGGGCCCAAAAGAAAGGTCTTTGGGAGTAAAGCACGAATCTGATATCAATATTCGGGAAAAGTGTCTATGGCGTCACCTCTCACCGCCATAACACCACCTAAAAAGGACGTATTTGCTGACCATTGCAATATGGGGACGAGGAGGTATTTTAGAGTGGAACACGAATCTGTTATATATTTTCAGGACCAAGTCATTTAGTAGCCGCCCCATCACCCATGATAACCCACAAATAGGCCGCATTTGCTCACCATGACAATTTGGGCCTTAAGAGAGTGAGGTTCGATATTGATAGCTTTTAGGGTCCATACACCAAACCGCACATATTTGCTGACTTTTGCAGTAAGAAAACAAATTTGATACCCAATTTTAAGGCCAATGGCAATGCGGATCAAATAAACGATATTTGTAGTAGAGCACGATATTGATATATTTTCATGACTAAGTGTTTGGGGTACCACCTGCTCCCCAAAACACCCCTTAATCGTACATATTTACCAACCATGTCAATGGAATGGTTTTGGGGAGTAGAGCACGAAATTGATACCCACTTTCGGGACCAATTTTCTGGGGGTCTTACCCCTTCCCCAAAACACCCACAAACAGCAATTATTTACTGACTATCGAAATAACGGACTCAAATAATGGTATTTACGAGTAGAATACGAATGTGATATCAAAATGTGGGACCATGTATTTGGGCCACCACCCCTTCCCCAAAACGTCACCAAAGAGTGAGTACAAATTTAGCAACCATGGCAATATGTGTTTCAAACGAAAAGTATTTGAGATTGTTTAGGGGACGCTTCATCCCATAAACTTCCCTTAAACCAAAGGCAATATTGGTTTTAAACGAATGGTATTTAAATGAAGAGCATTATGTTTATATTTTTTTCAAGGCCATGATTTACCGATCATGGCAATATGGGGCTCAAATGAGAGGTATTTGAGAATAGAGCACGAAATTCATACCCAGTTTCGGGAGTCCACACCACCCCCTAAACCCACCAATCACCACCGTAGGGACCTTTCCACTTCCAAAATCCCCATGGGAATATCGACTCAAATAGTGTATTTTAGGAGTGGAGTACATCTAATATCCAAACTTAAATGACCCTAAACCCTTCGAGTCAATTCGTAGTCCAATTCAGGGATTCAGATAAAGGCATTTATATTGTTATGCTATTAGTCAAGCGATATACATATATTTTTTTCGTATCTTGGTATTTTACTAAAAGCTCTTTAATTGTCGAAAATAAATTTTTCAAAGTAGTTTTGTTCCATATAAAGTAAAAGAAGGCGCAGCGGAGCGGGCCCTGTCTAGCTAGTTTGCATATATAACACAGATGCTTCTGTTGTTCATTTACCTGCAGCGAAATTTGTATTTGACATATTGCTCCTAAGAGGAAGCACAAATGTTGCGAGGATTCGAGATCAACTCAGAAAAAGTACTGAATTAAATTTGAATCTGTTTGCAAACTTAGATATATTGGGTTGCCCAAAAATTAATTGCGGATTTTTCATATAGTCGGCGTTGACAAATTTTTTCACAGCTTGTGACTCTGTAATTGCATTCTTTCTTCTGTCAGTTATCAGCTGTTACTTTTAGCTTGCTTTAGAAAAAAAGTGTAAAAAAAGTATATTTGATTAAAGTTCATTCTAAGTTTTATTAAAAATGCATTTACTTTCTTTTAGAAAATCCGCAATTACTTTTTGGGCAACCCAATATATTTTTTATTATATTGAGAGCAAAAAATGGACATGGACGGATGTATATAAAAGCCAAGAGAAATCGTACTTACCAATGATGTTTTCGCATCGTAAGAGTAAATTTTGTATTGCACTCCTGACATAGATCGGATTCCGACCAGGGAGACTCTTGTGGCAGCTGGTCGAGAAGTTTGTGCAAAAGTTGATCGGTTGCTAATTTAAAGTTGAATATGCTTATCCCCTCCCGATTCTCAGTTCCAAGGCAAGCTCCATTTTTCACAAGCACTTTACAAAGCGGCGCTTGCCCTCGCATAAATGCTAATAACAAAGGTGTATTACCATCCATATCCGGCACATTAATGGGATATTTAGGCATCGATTCAATAAAGAGGTCACAAATGGCGGCAGCATTTTTATCTTCACCAGTTCGACAAAGTTCATGCAGAGGATTGCGACCCTTATTATTGATTGCCTCTGCATTAATGCTAGACTCCGTCAACAGCTCACGAACAATTGTGAGGTGTCCAGAGCGAACTGCTATATGTAAAGCGTTGTTACCCTCTCCATCGACGGCATCGTAATCAGCTCCATTTTGTAATAGGGCCGAAACTGCTGCCAAGTTACAACGTTCCGCAGCAATATGCAATGGTGTTTTTTGTATAGCATCCCTTTCATTGATACGTGCTTCAGCCAATATTAAGTTTCTTGTTATCATTTCATTGCGTGATGCAGCGGCTAAATGCAAAGGTGTGGACTGATTGGCGTCATGAACTCGAGAATTTACATCAACCTGTATAGCAAGCAAAAATAAAACACTCTCTAAATCATCCTTCATAATGGCTAAATGTAAAAAGTTTCGCCCTCTCGAGTCCATTTGTTCCGCTGCATTGGGTAGACGATCAAGAATTCTTTGAGCTGCCCTGTGGTTGCGTATCGCCAAGGCAGCTGCAAATGGAGTGTTACCGTGCTTGTCCCGAATTTTCAGATCGATTGCAGGATGGCAAAGTAGAATGGATATAATTTCTTCATGCTGATTCTCTATTGCGACTTGAAGAGGAGACTTATTTTCTGCATCCAGTGCGTTTACATTTGCCCCATGATCGATTAGATTTTGAAGAACTTTAACAAGACCCCATTGTGCGCACAAATGGAGGGGCGATGACTTATTAGTTGCTTCATCGCCACCTTCTCCTTTTGGTCCAAGCTGCCTAGGGGAGTCAAGATCGCATTGGCTACGTATAAGAAATATAGCCACAGACTCTTTATTTTCATCTATAGCCCTGTGTAGCAACGTTTGCTGGCAACCATCTGGACCAGGTCCCCAGTTATCCGTATCGACGCCGTGGCGAACTAAGACTTGTGCTACATCCTCATATTCCAATTCGAGTGCTGTCCAAAGTGGGGCATCGCCTTTGTTGTTTGGCGCACTCAAGGCTACGCCACGTGTACATAAGGCATCAACAACCTCAGGCATATGGCAATGAATGGCCAACTGTAGGGACGACTCCTGTTCTCCGGTCAAAGCATTCAAATCGGCACCTTGTTCCAATAAAAAAACTGCAATATCTGATTCGTGATTTAGAATGGATTGATGCAACAATGTCATATCTTGTCCATTTCGGGTATTCACATCAGCTCCACCTTTTATCAAGATTGGGACAAGCTCCGTTCTATTTAAAAATAGACTCAAACTTAACGGCGAATCGCCGTTTGCATTTTTTATATTAAAATTAGGGATTTCGCCCGTTTCGCCACTAAAACCAACCTTGCTTTTAGTGGCAAAATCCACAAAAGCTTCAATAACGTTTGCCGCATTCGATTCTACTGCAACGTGCAATGGCGATTTAAGATCGGCAACGCCTGCCTGAATATTCGGCGATGCCCCCGCTTCAAGTAACTTCTCTGCCAGTTTCTTGAGGTTTTTTTCCGCTGCTATGTGCAGAGCAGTAAAACCACGACTGTTAATATGATTTAAATCGGCATAATCAGCAAGAAAAACAGCTGAGTTTTCCAAATGAGAGGAAGCTAAAACTTGCAACAAGCTGTCGTGCGTTTCCGATTTTAATGGATTAGTTGCAGCTCCCATTTCTATCAATCTTCCAGCGAGTTTTATACCAAATTCGGCATCACGCATTAAACTTAATTCTAGGCAACACTTTTCGTCATTTGTTCTTAGGTTAATGTCTATATTATTTACACCTAGCAAAAGGTTCTGCATTTCGACATTGTCGCATTCAATAGCTAAATGCAAAGGAGTCTGACCCGAACGGTTTTGTATATTCACGTTAGGATTCATTGACAACAATGTTTGACCCACCCCAACCATGTCCGAATACAGACCTGCATCAATAGTTTGTGGACTGTATGCACATATAACATGTAAGGCTGTATCTGCTGAAGATCTGAAAGAAGGTTGTTGATCGTTCTGGGTTCTGAGTGTTATTTTCCAAAAATTAACATACCTTGATGTTTGATTTAAATCGCAATTATTTTTTAGAACGAATTCGGCAGAAAATTTATCTCCGCGTTTTACGGCATCTATAAGAATAGTATCTCCCTACATGAGAAAAACAATATTAGACGACGAAGTATAAACAAAAAAATTGATAAAAATACCTTAGAGTCGTATGCGTTGATATTTGCGGATCCATTTTTTACAAGGGTTTGAGCAATAGGTAAACTTTTACCCATTAGAGCCATTTGCAAAGGTAAAAGTCCTTGTTCAGCAACACTATTCACAAGTTCGTCTAACTGAAATTAATAATATTGGGAATTTATTAAAAAAACAATAGTCTAGTCATTATTCGGCATTATAAAAATCGTTTCATTATTATAGTTTGCGAGGTTACAATGGTAAGAAATATTGTTTGAAGTGTTTTGCGTTGCCCAAGGATTGCATCTTTGGGGGCAGAGAGATCTACAACCGGATTGCAAAAATTTTCCGTTCTGAAATTAACAGGCGATATCGAGGCTGGACTATTACTATTCTTCGGTTTGGTCTTCCAAACTTTAGCTTTTGGTATAGGTATTCCGGACTTCCTTCGCTCATTTTTTTTTTTTTTTTGAGATGAAATACTACAGAAGTTGCACGACTATCCCCTCTAGACTTGAAAAGGAAGTGGAAACTGCGGAGGACATATACATAATGGTCAAGCGGGTCACGAAGGCACCCTTAATGACTCGCTTATGTCAGCATTACCTAGAACCAAACCAAGGGGCAAACAGCGACCGCCACGGATGGACCCCGGATCTGGTTAGTCTAAGGAAGAAAACTCTTCAATATGGCGAAAGCCACAAGGACACCACACGACTCAGACGTCTATAAGGCTGTGCTAAAAGTTAAAAAGGCTGGATGAAATTCCGCAGCTTTGTGGAGGATGCAACCGAGGTCCCGGGCCTAAGGAAGATCCTATCCTCGAAGCCTATTATTATGGTAGAATACATTCAGAAGTCAGTGAATGTGTGGACAATGTCTAGTGCAGAAACGCTAAAACTATTCTTTGACACACATTTCCCGGTGTACTCTTCAACGGATAATGTAGGCCATCCAGCGGACAACCAGACACATAAGCGGTGGCATTTGGTCATAAAGTGTAAGCAAAACTTTGTATTGCTTGCCAATACTATTTAGAGGCCGATTAGATCTTCCAAAATCCTTCAGAATGTGTGCTTGTATGTGCAAGTATCTCAATTGATCCCCAAAGTGGGTATCAATTTCGTACTCTTCTCCCCAATACCTTTCATTTGAGCCCCACTTTGACGTGGTCGGCAAATAAGCCCGATTTAGGAGTGATGGGCGACCACTCAGTGACTTGGCCCTGAAAATATATGTCAGCAAATACGTCCTATATGGGTGGTGTTATGGGGAAAGGGTGGCTCTATAGACACTTTTTCCCGAATATTGATATCAGTTTCGTGCTTTACTCCTTTCTTTTGAGCCCCATATTGTTATGGTCATAAATTTGTTCTCTTTGGGGGTGTTTTTGGGAGGGGCGGCCCCCCAAACACTTGGCCTTACATTTGGATATCAGACTCGTATTCTACACTCAAATACCTTTTATTTAAGCCCCATATTACAACGGTCAGTAAATAAGTCCTGTTTGGGGGGTGTTTTGGGGAATGGATGGACCCCCAAATTTGGTCCCACATTTGGATATCAGATTCGCATTTTACTCATAAATACCTTTCCATATTTCCATGGTCGATATATATGTCCGATTTAGGGGTGTTTTGGGGAGTTGGAATGGTCCCCCCAAAAACTTGGTCCGACAATTGGATATCAGATACTTTTTCTAATCTTAAATACCTTTCATTTGAGTCCCATATTGCCGTGATTGGTCTAAATATATATTTGGTAGGTTTTGGGGGTGTGGCGGCACCCTAGGTACCCCATCCGAAATTTGTTTTCAGTTTACTATAAGAGAGCACACAAAATTTCGCTTAAATCCAACCACGCATCACCGATATCTGGCGTTCCTGAAAAATTAGGGTAAGGGGGAGGGTCCGCTCCCCCTTCAGATATAAAAAAATGCCAAAACCATCAGCGAAAATTTCATGAAAATCGCTTCAGCCGTTTTTAAGTCAAAACCAGCAAACAAACCGACAAACTAGCACAAATTGATTTTTATATATAAGAAGATAGATGTAGACTACTAAATTATTTTGATAAATATTTCGACGAATCAGCTTTAGGACCAGTTTCTCTTTGAAGAAATACAGTTCGTAATAACTAACAGTGGCATTAATTTATCGATGGGATAAAACTCCTGCTAACAATTTTGCTTTTCTCGTACACTTCCAAGGTAAATGAAAAATAGGACCAAATCAAGCGATCAACCTTTCGGTATCATAACAGGACTCATAGGACTACGAGCTGACTTATGCAAAATCGGTGCGGCAAGTAATAGCATGTGTAGGGTATGTGGGGAAGATGATCAGACTTTAGAGCATTTCCTATGGCATTGCGTGGCTAATTTCGTGGCTAACAGCCATCTAAGCTGCCATTAGGTGATAAGACATGTCATATGTTATTTCAAAAACAGCAACTCTGAAAGTTGTACAAGTTGTTGGAATAAATATGCAACTTTTTCGATTAAATCATGCTTTTATTTCATCGAACATACATGTATATAAAAAAAGTACAATACATATGAGAATACATACCGATTAGAGCACGCTCTATTCGTATACGACGTGCATAAGACAAGTCTTATGAATACAGAAAGTGTTAGTTCAAATGACATGTCTTATCGTATAATGGCAGCTTTAGGTGAGGATACAATACCAGACAACTTAAGACAACTGAACCAACTTAAGAGCGCGATATGGAAAACAATTGGGGGTTTTTTTAAGTAGCACTGAATTCCAGACTTAGATTTTCTTTTTCGAGGTTACTTTTTATTGTTTAAAGCACACAACAACCCAATTTATACCCTCCACCAATTACTGGCTTAGGTGTATGTCCATAGTGGCATAGGGCGGTTTTATATCCGCACCCTCTTATCAACTAAGTTCCAAAATAAGCAAACAAAAATGTGATTATGAACAAACAGAAATTGAATTTTCATTTGGGTATGAAATGATTTTTATTTGTAATTCCCACCACCATAGGATGCAGGCGGGTACTAGTCATTCCGTTTGTAACACCTCGAAATATTGATCTGCTACTCCATAATGTACAAATGTTCTTAATCGCCTAGACATTCCAAATCGATCTAGTCATATCCGTCCGTCCCTTTGTCCATCCGGTGTAAATCTCCTAGAAGTGGCCTGTAGAATTAACAAGAAACTCCAGAAAGAAAGACAAGAAAAGAAAAAGCCTATAATGAAGTTTATGTCGAATAAGTTTATTGGGTTTCTGCTGCTTACCGCCTCCGATGCTGTTGGACAAGTGCAGTATTGAGGCCTGGCAAGAGACGAACTAACTTTACAATTTATTTCAAGTCAGCTATGTTCGATTCTGATCAAAAAATAAGCGTTATTTTAAATTTGTTAAAAAAAGCAATTATTTATTCTTTAATAACTATCGTGTCCCTTCCAAGTAATACTAACCTCGTCCTTCCGTTTGCAACCCATCGAAGTTATAATCTGATAAAAAAAATAGGCGTTATTTTAAATTTTTTCAAAAAGTATTTATTTATTCATCAATAACTATCTTGTCCCCTTCAAAGTAATCCCCTTTTTGGTTAGATAAAACTTAATAGTAAGAAATCAAAGAGCCCACCAAAACACCAACCTTATCTGTCAAAAAAAAAAAACAAATTGACAATCCAAAATGGCTGATATTACCAACCATACATAACAGAAACGTGTACTAACATAACGGAAAATAAGCGAAAATCGAACATACGTAACTCACGAAATTTGAAAACTAGTAAAAAGGCATTAAGTTCGGCCGGGCCGAACTTCGGATACCCGCCACCTCGGGTATATATGTAATTCGTCACAATCCGGTGAAAATTGGATAACTTATGCACCCAAATTCACGGCACGGACATTGAGTGGTTTAATAAATATAAGTCACTGTTGAATTTTGTATTTCAAATTTCAACATAATCGGGTAATAAATAAAGCTTTTATGAGCTTCAGAACCTTAATCGGCATATCGGTCTATATGACAGCTATATCCAAATACAGTCCGAACTTTACCATATTTGGGTCAGATGGCGGGTGGCCTAAAACTACTTACTGGGCTTTTATAGGCTTTATACTCTTTATCAGGAGATTGGTCTGTATGGCAGCTATATCTAAATATAGTCTTATCCAAACCATATTTGAGACGAATGTCGGGAGATCTAAAACTACCCACTGCTTCAAATTTCAGCGAAATCGGATAAAAAAATAAAGTTTTTATGGGCTTCAAGCTCTTTATCGGCAGATCGGTCTAAATGGCAGCTATATCTGAATATAGTCCAAACTCAACCATATTAAGGTCGGATATCGGGAGGCTCAAAACAATCACTGTAACAAATTTCAGCAAAATCGGGTACTAAATAAAGCTTTTATGGGCTTTAGACCCTTTATCGGCAGATCGGTGTATATGGCAGCTATATCTAAATATAGTCCAATCTGAACAATATTTGAGTCCTATGTTGGGAGGCGTTAAACTACTCACTATTTCAAATTTCAGCGAAATCTGTTAAAAAATTATGCTTTTATGGGCTTCAGACCGATCGATCTCCAAATAGAGATCGATTTGTATGACAGCTATATCTAAATATACTCCGATTTTATCCATATTTAGGTTAGATGTCGGGAGGTTTAAAATAACCCCCTGTTTGAAATTTTAACCAAATCGGATAATAAATAAATCTTTTATCTGCTTCAGACCCTTTATAGGCAGATCGGTCTAGATGACGGCTATATTTAAAATTAAACCGATCTGAATCATATTTGAGTCCTATGTCAGGAAGCCTAAAACTACTCACCTTTCAAAATTGGTTAAAAAATAAAGCCTTAATTGGCTTCATACCCTTTATCGGCAGATCGGTCTATATGGCAGCTATATCTGAATATAGTCCGACCTCAACCACATTAAGCTCGGATATCAGGAGGTTCAAAACAACTTACTGTTTCAAATTTCGGCAGAATAGGGTAATAAATAAAGCTTTTATGGGCTTCAGACCCTTTATCGGGAGATCGGTCTATATGGCAGCTATATCTAGATATAGTCCGATCTGAACCAGGTCAGATTAGGTCAGTTGTCGCGAGGCTTAAATTAACCCACTGATTCAAATTTCGGCGAAATCGGGCAATAAATAAAGCTTTTATGGGCTTCAGACCCTTTATCGGGAGATCGGTCTATATGCCATCTATATCTAAATTTAGTCCCATCGAATGTCGGGAAGCCTTAAGCTACTAACTGTTTCAAATTTCAGCGAAATCGGATAAAAAATAAAGCATTCATGGGCATGGTCCGATTTGGCCCGTTCAAGAACTTAATGAGCGTGCATCAAAAAGACGTATTTGTGCCAAATTTCAGCTCATTGTTAAATCGTCTTAGAATTTTACGACGGTTCGAAATATATATACTTCGTAGGGTCGGAAATGAATATTTCGATGTGTTGCAAACGGAATGACAAAATGAATATATCCCCTATCCTACTGTGGTGGGTATAATAACGATTATTTTTGATCAGGCCTCGTTAGTGAAAGTTGAAAAGAGTTGCCATTTTAACAGTTACAAAGGGAAATTTGTGGGTCATGTAAGAAACTGGTAGACATGATTCAGATAAGGTATTTCATAATTTCATTTCGTATGAAATCATTATGTTACAGCTTAAAGATTAAGTTCGACCATGAGCTGTTGAACCTAGTTCCGTCCGTCCGTCTATTGCAATTACGAGAGCGGTCAAACGCGTAAAGCTAGCTGCTCGAAATTTTGCACTTCTAATTGATGGAAGTCATTGGATAATCCACGGTCCAAATCGGCCATTTCGGTTCAGATTTGGATATAGCTCTCATATAATGTGGTCCTTGGATTTCTTGAGCCCCTAGAAGCTCTTCTTATCCGATTGGACTGAATTTTGCACAGTTTGGTTCTGTTACAACCAGGGCTGCAGAGTCGAGCAATTTTCATTCGATTCCGATTCCGACTCTAGGCAAATTGCTCGACTCCGTAGTCAACACCGGGAACTTAAAAATGCTATATTTTATACCCACCAGGTGAGGTGTTCCAACCTAGGCAATATGCGTATCAAATAAAAGGTATAAGCAAGTAGATTACGAATATGTAAAAACAAAAAATAAAAACTGGACTTGGGAACAGCCTACGGGTTCTTGAGGATTATGTATTAAGGAGTAGATTATGAAAACGCAATTTTCATTTCTATTCAAAATTTAGGATGAAGAAAAGGAGGACGATGATGATGAGTAAAGGGAGCCCACATTGAATTTACTCCTGAGGGCATCAAAATGCGATTGCCACATCCACGCGGCAATTTCTGTGTAGCGCCAACGACAACAATAGGGAGCACATCCCCCGAGGGTACATTTTGGATCTCTAGGGATTCGAGGGGAAGTTACCCCAGAAACGGACTTCAGAATCTCGTTACTGAGCTCAGAACTAGGGGGTGCGCCCTATATATAAAGTGCATTTTCTTCAAATCTCTCCATTTCGTTAATAACACCTCGAAAAATTTATAATAAATATTCTTAATCGTCTGTCCATCCGTTCGTTCAACAGGTAGACGAAATCACAATACCGTCGGAACGAATGAGGCAATCCGAATGAAATTTTGCAAAGATAATTTTAATAGTGGGTTGTTTGCTGTCAAGTATTGGCCATATTGCGTAGATTGATTTTAATTTATACAAAAAATTTTTAACTATGTGCTTATAAATTATTTCGTCGTCTAGGTAAGTTTCTAAGGTGTTTAATGGACCAAGTTTTTCCTGAACTGGGCTTTTATACTGTTTAAAAACTGAGCTTATTAAAAAAATATGCGCAAGTTTTTAATATTTTTAAACATCGACCCTAGGATATGCAGGATAAGTATAGAAAAACTAGAAAGTGAAATTTTCACTAAAATAATTAAACAATTCTTTTCCTGTGATACAAAATTTAAAGAAATTTTTTCTAAACATATAATATTAACGAAGTTTTTTCCAAACACCTACACAATTTCAATGAAGTTTTTTCTTAAGACAAAATTTTATTGCAATTTTCAGATAGAATTTATTCAATCAAATATTCTTTAAAGCCAAAATTAAAAAAAAAAATGCCACAGAACACAAATTTTCAAGGACATTTTTAAAGGCAATATTTCAACAAAAGTTATTAAATTGTTGGATTTGTTTGTTTGTTCAGCTGAAACCAATAGGCTTTGATTTTGTTCTATTTAGAATAAAAAGACTCCTGGAGGCAAGGGTTCTGTTTATAGTAGGACATCCAGCGAACTGCTTAAATATAAACAGCATGCCTATGTCAAGGGAAGGTCGGTGGAGACTGCCCTGCACGAAGTTGTGCATAAAATAGGAGAATCCTTCGATGCAAAAACTTACACCCTGGCGGTATGCATTGACATCGTGGGGGCTTTTGACATTGTGCAGATCGACACACTGATCCAATCCTTAGACCAGCACCGTGTGGACCCGGTTCTTAGAGACTGGATAAACCATATGCTAAGGAACAGGTGGATAAATTGTGTGTCCCATGGCATAAGTATAAGGGAGAAAGTGGCACAAGGCACGCCACTGGGGGGCATTTTATCGCCACTCCTATGGGTGACCACCATAAATGACCTATTACGGATGCTGACTGAGGAGGGATTTGAACCCGTCTGCTACGACGATGTTATAACACTTCTAAGGTATTATAAGAACTATGCAGAAAGGCCGAAAGATTCTTGCATATGGCGTATGACTGGGCTAGACCCAGAGGTCTCAATGTTAACCCAGAGAAGACTGAAATATGCCTGCACGAGGAAGACGAAGGTGGGCCAATTTAATATCTGACAAGGTCAAATAATAAGGTGTGATCTTGGACAGGAAACTGAATTGGAAATGTCACATTGGAAGACTGAGACGTCTGTTCTAGCCAATGACAGCAAAGCGGTAGACCTCTTCAAGTCTAGATGAGGCCACATAGTTTTGCAAGCCCCCTCTTTGTAACCATTTATCATTCGTTGTCCTTCGGGCCTGGTCCTGAAAACTTAGCTTACATGTCGCTAGAGGCATATCCACAGATTCCAGTATCCCTGGAATGTGTAGGGAAGTTTCTACTCTCGCCAGCTCGTCCGCTTTACAATTCCCTGGGATATCTCTGTAGACGGGCCGCAGGCTCGAAATGGGGCCTGAATCCGAGGATAGTCCACTGGCTCTACAGGAGCGTGATAAGACCAATACTTACTTTCGCCTTTCGGCTCACTGAGAAGGCTCACAGATATTGGCCACTATGTAGACGGGCCGTAGGCTCGAAATGGGGCCTGAATCCGAGGGTAGTCCACTGGCTCTACAGTGATAGCATGTGTAGAGCATGCGGGGAAGATGATGAGACGTTTGAGCATTTCCTTTGTCATTGCCCGGCTTTCGCGTCTAACACATACCGGCACTTAGGTGGAGATACAATACCAGACATGAACCAACTTAGGGGAGTGGTATGGAAAACAACTAAGGATTTTGTAAGTTGCACGGAATTGCTAACTTAAAATTTTGTTTTTAGAGATTACTTTATAGTTTTTAGAGCGCACAACAAGCCGATTACTGGCTTAGGTGTATTCCCATAGTGGCATGGGGCGGATTAATATCTGCACCCTCTTTTCAACCTAACCTAGTACTTTGTAGTGTTGAAAATGTAAAATTTGATGTGTTGCAAATGGAATACCAAAATGGCTAATAGGTTTAAGAACTTATGGTGCCTTTTTGGTTTGTAGGACATTTGGTAAGTATTGGCCGAATTTGGTAGTATTTTTCTTAAATTTTGGTAGGAAATATTTTTCCAGTGACAACACTGGTTATGAGACCAAAAGCTCTACTGACCTCCTTCTTCCTTACTTTCAGTGATAGCCTCGTCCTCTTATGACCCCATAGGATTTTCGCAGTAAAACTTTTAGATTGCTGTTTCTAGTATGGCTCGAGGTCATATGTAAAAAAATGTTGATGTTTATATTTGTTATTTATTAATTTTATTTGTTTTTTCCAATGTTTTGATAATCGCCGACAATCGTCCTCAAGAATTGACTGTTTTCTTTTCGTACATAAAACAAGAAAAACTAACACAAAAAATTATCTTAGCAAAATTTTGCAATGAAAACTTTTAAAATTAATGGTTACATTTATTTACACTATTACAACTAAAGAATAGCTTGACGAAGGGAGAGTTCTTTGCATGTATTTTTGTACAACATTTCTATAAATATGTGCATTGTGTCTGACTTGTAGTTAATTTTTTTCCCCGGTACGTTTATGATGTGCAAAATTTTAAGTGTATATCTCGTCTTGTTGTTGTTGTTGTTGTTGTAGCAGTTTATTGTGTACTATCTTTCGTCTGCTTGATTCTGTTGAGTGTCAAGACCCAGGAACTCCGCGACTAAGATGGGATGCGTCCACAGGGATCTGGGTCTGAGTCGAGTGGGTCTGGCCGGGCAGTTAAACAGGTGACGTGTATCGTGCGGTCCCTGGTTACAATCGGGACATACATCTTGCACGTCGGCATCAATCCTAGCTCTGTGGGAATTGAGGCGGCTGCATCTGCCGGAACGTAATTGAGCCAGAACCACTCTGGTTTGCCGGGGGAGGTCGATTTCTTCGGGTGTAATGGGTGGCGGTCGTTCTCCAAGGACTACATTCACCCGGTAGCCAATTAACGCGTCTGCTACCGTGTCTGCATGAATGTTGTTCAGACCCGCTTGATATGCCGCTTGATCTAGAGGTTCTCTCTTGTAGCGCTGGACCTCACGCTCTAGATCGTGTAGATCTACCTTAAGGCTTCTGGGCGGTGGGTATCTATCCACAAGATGATGATTTGGATGATTTCTGCGATAACAGCCCAAAAGGTATTGCTTAGACAGCATGTAGTTATGTCTTCGCACTGGTAGGATCTTTGTCTCCTGATGGAGGTGGTCCACATGAGAACTAAGGAGACAGCCCGTCGCAGTTCGGAGGGCGGCATTCTGACAGATCTGAATAGTATTCCACTGCGTGTTACAAAGTTGACGTGACCACACTGGCGCTGTATAACTTACCACAGACCGGCCAATTGCTTTGTACGTGGTCAACAAGGTTTCTTTGTCTGCACCCCAAGTGCTGCCAGCGAGTGACTTGAGGACCTTGTTTCTACTTTTGACTTTATTGCAGATTGCTGTGGCATGTGGGGAGAAAGTGTAGGAGCTGTCAAATGTGACGCCAAGTATTTTGGGACACTTGATGGTCGGAATCATTTCTCCATCGACCATCACAGTCAGCTCAGAATTCACCTCACGCGTATTTGTAGTGAACAGTGTGGCTGAAGATTTGGTGGCGGATATCTTCAGATTTCTTGCAGCGAAATATGAGGCAAGCTCGTTGAGGTAGACGTTCAACCTATCGCAGATGTCATTAATGGGTGGGGGGCCTGATGCCATGTCGTACAATCGTCCGCATATGATACGATCTCTATGCCGTCTGGAGGAGGTGGGATGGAGGATAGGTAGAGGTTAAACAGAGCCGGAGATATCACCCCACCTTGGGGAACTCCCTGTTTCACTCTACGGTGTTTTGACTTCTTATCCCTAAATTCCACAAATGACTGGCGGCCACACAGATAATTCGCGACCCAACATATCAGGCCTGGCTGGAGGGACGTGTTGGCGATGTCCTTAAATAATTTGGCATGGCTGACCGTGTCGAATGCCTTCGATAGGTCCAGTGCCACGAGGACCGTCCTATCACATGGCCTGGGTTGATTGAAGCCACGGCAAATGTGTGTGGTGATGGCATGCAAAGCTGTTGTTGTGCTGTGCAGTCTCCGAAATCCGTGTTGATGCTCGGCGAATGGAAATTCTCCTACGAGGCTCGGGAGGAGTAATGCCTCAAGCGTCTTAGCCACTGGTGAGAGAAGGGAGATCGGTCTGTACGACTCCCCCAAACTCGGGTCTTTACCAGGCTTCAGTAGCGGGATCACTCTGCCCATTTTCCAGACATCGGGAACTATAAGAGTGTTCAATGACAGGTTAAGGACAGTGGTAAGGTACTCAACTCCAGGTAAATCCAGATTCTTCAGCATCAATGTAGAGATTCCGTCGGGGCCCAACGCCTTGGAAGGTTTGGCGCCACGGATGACATTCGTAACTTCGCCCACGGTAAATTGTGATGGCTGTTCATCGGCTCGGAGACCACGAACACGGCGAATGGCTCTCCTCCTTGCCCTGTCTCTCTCGGGATGCACAATAAATTGACGGTTGAACAACCTGGCGCATCTCTTCGGATCAGTCACGGTTAACTCGCCAAAAGTGACTGAGGTCCTGTCGTCCCGTCTACCGGGGTTCGAGAGAGACTTAACAGTGGCCCACAATTTGCCTGCACCGGTGCCTAAGTTACATTGCTCCAAGTGTTCCAGCCACAAATTCCGCTTATGTTCGTTGACTACCCTGTTTATTTCCAGATTCAGCTCGCTGATTCTGGGGTTAGCGGGGTCCATAGCACGAATCCCATCACGCTCGTCTGCGAGTACCACTGCTTGCGCCGGGAAATTGGGTCGCACTTGCGGTATTCGACCGGCTGGTATAAAGCGAGCGGCTGCTGCGTTGATGATGTCTCGGAATTTCCTCTCGGCCACAAGCACATCAGAGGGGGGTGGCAGTTCATTGAAGCGGCGATTGGTATACTCTCTGAAGCCAGTCCAATTGGCCTTCTTGTAATTGATGAACGTCTGGCGCTCAGAGGTTATGAAGTCGGGTGGTCGGTCGATGGTGAGGATTATGGGGAGGTGGTCTGACCCCAAAGAGATGACGGCTTGCCAGGATACGTCACTCAGGAGATCAGGGGATGCGATTGAGATGTCTGGCGAGCTGCAGCACCTCCTCGTAATCCTAGTGGGGGCATCCTCATTCACCGTGCAAAACGTGGAGCTATCTATCTGCTCTGCCAAAGCTATGCCACGCTGGTCGTTACCTAGGGGAGAATGCCATGACGAGTGATGTGCATTAAAATCCCCCAGAACCAGACGACTATGGCCAGATAGCAACCCACTTATGTCGGGGCTGTAGGCCTGGCCATTAATCGGGACACAGCTACCAACCGGCGGTATATACACGTTGTATATCTCTATCTCGGCAGTACCAGACCTGACTGCTACCCCCATACATTCCATGTATGGGTCACTAGCGTCAAGCGCAGGCGAGATAGGTCTATACTGCACGGAATGGTGTATAACGAAGGCCAATCCCCACCTCCATTCCTTGAGCGATCCTTACGTAGCACATTGTAGCCGTGACAACTGTGCAAGCTGCAGGTGTTAGTCAGCTTTGTCTCCTGGATCGCTGCGACCGATATGCTCTTCCGACTCATAAAATCTACAATCTCATCAATCTTGCCTCGCAGTCCATTGCAGTTTAACTGCAAGAACGATACATTTCCCGACACTGGCCTGGCAATAGTAGGGCTAGGGTGCTGTCGTTGCATAAATTGCCGTACGGGAGAGGTCGGGGGGGTCACATAGTCCGACGACGAGGACGCCGAAGGCGACGACGGCGAAGCTTGTGACCCACTGCTGGCTATGTTCGCACAGCACCTAGCGACATAGCCAGTATGACTATACTCCCGTAGCGAAGTTAGGCACGAGCAAGAACGGAAATGTACCCACTCCAAGCACCGGTTACACCTCACCGACACTGACCGATGATGAAGGCGGTTCTGGCAAACGGAACAGAACCGGGATGTACCTCTCCAATGACGAAAAAAGACGAACACGTACACTGAGGCGGCAGCCCTTGCCGATGAAGATTCCATCGGGTCAATCCGGTGCGTACAACCGGCTGCCATGGGATTGCCTTGTGATGTTCTCCTATGTCAACATATGCACCGTTTGTAAATCGGGTTTGTGTCCTGTTTACGCGCAATGAGCTGCCAGTGCCGTCTTTTGCTCCAAGGGTCTTCCAGTGGCATTCTGATCCGATTTATGACCTGAAAGTCTCGATTTAATTTTTGTCTTCGTTGTCCCGTCATGTACCGACTCGTCACCATTGCATTTTATTCTATATACAAAATTCGCCTTGTCCTCTTTCGTCATTTTGGACTTGGTCTTGCTGAAACATCTATTGGTCGGAAAATTTTCAATGTATGCTAAGGGTTTATAAATTTTTGGTTTACTTTGTACTGTTCGTTCTTGTTGTCTATGGTTCTCCACGGAAAATCGTACATTTTTAGTATATACCGAATTTTTCTTTTGTTTCCTTTCTGGTTACTCGTGTCGCTTATATTTAGTACCCATCGAATGAAATTGGTTGCTGTATTAATAATTGTTTGTCGGGGGTTTCTCGAGTTGAAATCAAGAAGCCTCTCAGAGGCTGTAGGTTTCTGGTACCAATTAATATGAAGTCTTTGTCGAATTATTAACTACCTCCTTCTCCATTATTAATTCTATATGCCTATCGAACGAATAGAGTGCACCTAGAGTATTCTGGACTTCCGTCTTTTTCAAAATTTAGAAAATGCCATCTACATATTTGGTTTATACTTTGGGCTTGAGTGTCAGTTTTTCCATTACAGAAGTTATTTAATGTATTAAATATTTCCATAATAATGTTAGCAATAATTGGAGGCTGGCGAATTCATGAGCAGTTCTTCCCTTTGCTCATAGACCTTCTCATCATACAAGAAGCATCTTGTAACTTTAATACAGAAAGTCCATATGTCGATAAATAAATCCTTTGGTATTTTCGTGTGCTGCTTTACATTATCCCATTGTTTTATGGCCGAATTGACCGGAATGATCGGAAAAAGTGATACCACATCGTATGGCACTAGCATTGCGTCGTCTTATATTTCAGTAGTTCCTAAACTCAATGGCGTCCTTTACACTATATGCAGATGCTAACGTCAAGTTTCTTAAAATGCCAACTATAAATTTTGATAATTTGTAAGCAGGGGAATTAATTGATAAACATATCGGGGGTCCCTTCTTTGTGGATTTATGGTAACACGTATATTCTTAGAGCCGTCGCTATGTTACTGGTCATTTTGTTCTTTTCCATTACGTCTATTATTTTTAATCTTAATAATTTCTCCACGAAATTATTATTTTTAGTCTGCAGTCCTGATGAAATATCGCATAAAATATTCTTCAGTTTCGTTTCGTAGTCGTCTTTTAATAACGCCACAGTTTTGCTTTCCTTATCAGCACTTCTCCCACTGTGTCTAATAGGAATTTGTCTTTTCTGCCACTGTGCACATATTTATAGAAATGCTATACAAAAATACAGGCAAAGAACTTTCTCTTCGTCAAGCTGGTCTTTAGTTGTAATAGTAACTTCGTGGAGAACATGTCAAACTGTAACCAATAATTTTAGAAGTTTTCGTTGCAAAATTTTGCTTAGATAATTTTTGTGTTGATTTTTCTTGTTTTATGTATTAAAGGAAGCAGTCAATCCCTAAGGACGATAATAGACGATTATCGAAATATTGTCAAGAACAAATAAAATTAATAATTAAAAAATATATACATTTTTTTAATTACAAAAATTTCTTTACATATGTCCTCGAGCCTAACTAGAAACAACAATTAACGAATAAAAGGTCAACTATAGCCCGACTTAAAAAAAACTTTTTATCATAAAATTTTAAAATATTTATGTAGGCGCTATAACAACCAGACCAATCTAAAGCAATTAAATGAAGTCGAAACTATGCAAATAGCAAAGCTTCTTCGAGGTTTAGGACGTTTACTTCTTTTTATATGTCTTACTAGCTGACCCGGGCTCGCTCCGCTGCGCCTTCTTTTACCTTATATGGAACAAAAGTTTCCTTGGAACATTTATTTTCGACAATTAAAGATCTTTTAGTGAAATACCATGCTTACTTGACTAACAGTTTTACAATATAAGTGCCTTTATCTGAATCCCATATGATCTTTATTGGCCTACGAATTGAAGTTTGGATGTAAAGTGCACTCCATTCTTAAAATACTTCATTTCAGCCCGATATTCCCATGATGTCTGATATAGTGATGTTTTCGGGGGAGAGGTGGTCCTCCAGATACTTGGCCCTGAAAAAATATCAGCATCGTGCTCTTTTCTCAAATACCATTTATTTAAAACCAATATTCCCATTGGCTTAAGAGGAGGAAAAATGGCTGTTTGTCTGGTATTTTGGGAAAGGGATAGACCCCCAGAAAATTGGTCCCGAAAAGGGTATCAATTCTTGCTCTACCCCTCAAAACCTTTCATTTAAGCTCCACATTGACATGGTCGGTAAATATGCCCGATTTAGGGGTGTTTTGGGGATTGGGGTGGTCCCCCAAACACTAAGCCCGGAAAATATATCAGCAACGCGCTCTATACTCATATATCTATTGGGTTGCCCAAAAAGTAATTGCGGATTTTTCATATAGTCGGCGTTGATAAATTTTTTCACAGCTTGTGACTCTATAATTGCATTCTTTCTTCTGTCAGTTATCAGCTGTTACTTTTAGATTGCTTTAGGAAAACAGGGTAAAAAAAGTATATTTGATTAAAGTTCATTCTAAGTTTTATTAAAAATGCATTTACTTTCTTTTAAAAAATCCGCAATTACTTTTTGGGCAACCCAATATATATCATTTATTTGAACCCCATATTGCCATTGGCCTCAAAATTGGATATCAAATTCGTTTTCAAAGCTTATTTAAACTCCTTATTGCAAAAGTCAGCAAATATATCCGGTTTGGGGTATTGGCCCTAAAAACTATAAATATTTAGTTCCACTCTCTTTACGACCCAAATTGTCTTGGGTCGTAAAGAGACCCAACGTCCCCTAGACAGTTGGTTCCTAATGTTGATATCAGATACGTGGTCTACTCCCAAATACCTTTAATTTGAG
Organism: Stomoxys calcitrans; assembly: GCF_963082655.1. NCBI lineage: Eukaryota > Metazoa > Arthropoda > Insecta > Diptera > Muscidae > Stomoxys > Stomoxys calcitrans. Next base: position 159,806,236 of record NC_081553.1, on the reverse strand, counting down.
CCCCATATTTCCATAGTCGGCAAACATGACCGGCTTGGGGGGTGTTTTGTGGGATGGGCGGCCACTCAGTGAGTTGGCCTTGAAAATATATATCGGATTCGTTTTCCACTTTAAAAATCCTCTTATTTGAGCCTCATATTGCAATAGTTAGAAAATACTCACTATTTGGGTGGTGTTGTGGGGTTCGTAGCCCCGTAGACAGTTTTCCCGAATATCGATATCAAATTCGTGCTTTACTCCCAAAGACCTTTCATTTGAGCCCCATATTTCTATGGTCGTAAATTTGTCCCCTTTGGGGTATGTTTTTGGTGAGGGGCGGCCCCCCAAACACTTGGTCCCATACTTGGATAACAGATTCGTATTCTACATTCAAATACCTTTTATTTAAGCCCCATATTACCATGGTCAGTAAATAAGTCCTGTTTGGCGGTGTTTTGGGCCAGAAACTTTGTCCCACATTTGGATTTAAGTTTCGTATTCTACTCGTAAATACCTTTTATTTGAGTCCCATATTGCTATGGTCGGTAAATATGTCCGATTTAGGGGTGTTTTGGGGGTTGGTGTGGTCCCCCTAGCACTTGGTCCGACAATTGGATATCAGATACGTTTTCTTATCCTAAATACCTTTTATTTGAGTCCCATATTGTCGTGATTGGTGGTCCCCCTAGCACTTGGTCCGAAAATTGGATATCAGATACGTTTTCTTATCCTAAATACCTTTTATTTGAGTCCCATATTGTCGTGATTGGTGTAAATATATGTTTGGTAGGTTTTAGGGTGAGGCAGTCCCCCTAGGTACCCCATCCGAAATTTGGATACCAAATTTTTATTTTTAAGGTACTATATGAGAGCAAACAAAATTTGGCTTAAATCGCACCACCCATTTCCGAGATCTGGTGTTTCTGAAAATTTGGGTAAGGGGGAGGTACCCTATTTTCAAGATTTCAAGAAAATCGGTTCAGCCGTTTCTGAGTCTATAAGCAACACACAAACATATAAATAAATCTACAAACAAACACAAATTGATTTTTATATATAAGATGTGACGTTTTCGACGTTTACAACTGTTTAACAGTCGGAAACCTAAGCCTTCACACGGACAATTTCTGGCCACATGGCAACGATCAGCTTTATCAACATAAAAAAGGTAAAAATCTAAAAATTGTCAATAAAAATTTATACAACATTTCAAAACACCCTCAACATCCTCAGTGTTACAGCTGGCAAAATATCGATGGTATTATCGATATTTGGACAAAGTTTCGCCAGTTGCAAAATGAAATAAAAAATCAAAGCTGACTAAAGGACGCCAACAGTAAAACAGCGAACAGCACAAAAAATTGTGCTTTTCAATATTAAATAATTTCAATTAAAAAACTTCCAAAAGAGATGGGAATTTCTAAATATTCGGCTTACGATAATTTGTAATCCTTTCATTTTAGGATTATAGTCTATTGGGCAATATTACTGGCAATATGCGAGCAATATCATTTTAATTATTTAATTGAACACTTTTGACATTAATATTGTAGGAGTTTTGGCTAAACACGAAAACATGCTTAAATACTGCTCAAAATTTTGCAAAAGTTAATTATTTTAATTTATATAAGTTTTAATGAGGTCTCCCAAATATATATTTTTAACTTGTATCTTGGGTTATTATAACATGCTACTGTATGCTAAGCATTAGTTCGAATCGGTGAATAATCTAATAAAATGTCTGAAGGTGAGATTTTGAGCACCTACGCAGATAGGAAAAATATGTTTCAAAACCTTGCGCCAACGTTGCCATTATCATACACGGGCGTTGTTGGAAATATTGTCAACAAGCGTGAATGATTTTGTGAACAAGCGTTGTTGATTCATGCAATGACAGTTGGGGACATCATCCCTTCGAAATGTGTATGTATACCAACCTTAAGTTTAAATGACTCTTAAAACCTTGCATGTGTATAGCCGGCCGTGGTGCAATGTGGTAAGGCGTTTGTAAACACACTATGAGATTGATGGAACACAGGTTCGATACTCATCGGCACACAAAATCTTTTTGTGTTCTTTAAATAAACTGTGCAGTAGAAGTTGTCAGAATGTGAACGTCTGTGGACGTTTTGTTCAACATAACTGTTGTTGGTTTATAAATATTTGTTGTTGATCTAATAACATCTGTGTGTTGATTCGCTTTTATGAACGAATGTGGCCACTTTGTCAACGCCGTGCTCAATTTTTTCCATGGGTGTAGATATATGGGGTTATTGGCCGATTTGGACCATGCTGAGCTCGGCAGTTAAAAGTCATAGCAACTGTAGAGACAGAACAAGGCCTCTGGTGAAAATCAAATCCACGATCCCCGCATTGGCAATACAAACACGCTACCAACTCGGCTACCGGGTGGCCAACAGGGATTTAGGTTTTTAAGTTTTATAAGTTTTTTAGTTTTATAAGTTAAAAAATACTCTAAAAAGTATCAAAATGTAGTATATTTTACTAATATATGTAACTTCTTTTCTTGGGGAACCTCTTGTGAAATTCGATTTGGAACATTTCTTTCATTGAGATCATCCTCTTTAAGTGAAGATTTTGAGATTTTGATGCAATGAGTTCAGAAAAATATAAAATTTACCAAATTTTAAGATACTTATTTTTATGCATATATTATGGGCGGTACTTATGTGAATTATATTGTAATTACAGATTTCATTTCTTTGGGGACTCATAGTTAAATTTGATGTGGGATATTTCATCCTTTGACACTATGCCCTTAAGTAGAATAGTGTAGGAGATTTTGATGTCAGCAAATAATTTTTGCATGAAATTTGTATTTTAATTTTTTAACAGTTAACAGTTTTATATCCAATTTAAAAGTTCTAGTGAAATTTGATGAATAATATTTCTTCCTTTGAGACAATTTCTCAAAAATGAACTTTCATGCACAAACTTGAAAATATTAAGACAGAAATTCAAGCAGAAAAGGTTGATTACAATTTTGTGTTTTTGTCGAAATTGTTAACGATATTTTCACGATATGTTTCATATATAGAGATTTTTGTTGTTCAGTAACTTGTAGGCCAATGTGGTAAGAAACATTTTTGACATCATCCTCCAAAAATAAAAGTTTTATTGGCGTTTAGCGCCAATTTTCAAAAAGTATTACTTTAACCCTAAAATGTACTTTACAATTTTTGTGATTACTGGCGTTCAGGTTTAGTTTTGGGTTTAGATGTGAATAGAAACCTATAGTATAATTTTATGGTGAACATTTTCGTAGAATATTTTGACCAGCCAAAAGTAAATTTAAAAAGATTTTTAATGCTTTTAAAAAAAAGGGACCAAAAAGACCCCTTAAGTGAGTCGATTGAGGGTTAAAATGATCCACAAAATTATTTCTCGCAGCCTTGCCAGTAATATTGCCGAAAATAAAAGGGCTACGAATAATTGTAAACCCAATATGTAGAAAAAGAGTCCAGGAGGGGGGAATTTCCACCCTCTTGTTTGGTTACTTTTCGATGTAATGTTCCTGCATGTGAGCTTTCAACCTTTCTCACATTTGAACTGCTTGGAGGCGTCCTGATGGTGGCTCATCATGTGCTGGTTCAACTGCAATTGCAAAAGGCATTAATATATCATTGCGGACTCGTGTACTCGCGTGGACTTGCATGTTACCGAAGCCTTTCCTTGAGGGTAAGGGCAAAGAGTGTTCAAACTCTTTGCAAGCAAACTCATTGATCTTCTTTTGGGCCGATGTTATGTGGTTCATTAAGTTAACTTCCTGGTGATAGCATTTGCCAGCAGTATGTATGAACTTGCGTCTGGTAAAGTCTGATTTGCCTCTGAATTCCTTCAGGCAGACGGCCTACTTATAACTTTTCCAAGGACGCTTGCTTGACAGTTCGTCGGTCAACTTGCCTATATTCCTACCGCACTATTTTGCTTTTCTAGTTTTATTTTGCAAAATATTCATTTTCATTTTGTCATTCCGTTTGCAACACATCGAAATATTATTTCCAATCCTAAAAGTATATATATTCTTGATCAGCGTAAAAATCTAAGACGATCTAGCCATGTCCGTCCGTCTGTCTGTTGAAATCAAATGAAACTTTGACAATATTCTTTTTTTGTCCCTAAGCAGGTTAAGTTCGAAGATGGGCAATATCGGACTATATCTTGATATAGCCCCCATATAGACCGATCCTCCGATTTAGGGTCTTAGACCCATAAAAGCCATATTTATCATCCGATTTTGCTGAACTTTGTGACAGTGAGTTGTGAGTTCGACATCCTTCTTCAATTTGGCCCAGATCGGTCCAGATTTGGATTTAGCTGTCATATAGAACGATCTACCGATTTAGGTTCTTAGGCCCATAAAAGCCACATTTATTATCCGATTTTGCCGAAATTTGGTATAGTGAGTTGTGTAAGGCCACTCGACAACTTTCTTCAATTTGGCCAAGATTGGTCCAGATTTGGATATAGCTGCCATATAGACTGATCTCTTGATTTAAGGTCTTGGGCCCATAAAAGGCGCATTTATTGTCCGATTTTGCCAAAATTTGGGATAGTAAATTGCGTTAAAGCCTTCGACATCCTTCTTCAATTTGGCTTAGGTCGGTCCAGATTTGGATATAGCTGCCATATAGACCGATCTCTCGATTTAAGGCTTTGGGCCCATAAAAGGCGCATTTATTCTCCAATATCGCCGCAATTTGGGACAGTAAGTTGTGTTAGGCTCTTCGAAATACTTCTGCAATATGGCACAGATCGGTCTAGATTTGAATATAACTGCTATATAGACCGATCTCTCCATTTAAGGTTTTGGGGCCTTAAAGGCGCATTTATTGTCCGATTTCGCCGAAATTTGGGACAGTGAGTTGTGTTAGGCTTTTCGTCATTTTTTTGAAACTTGGCCTAAATCAGTCCAGATTTGGATATAGCTGCCATATTGACCGATATATCGATTTTAAGTCTTGGTTTCATAAAAACCGCAATTATAATCCGATTTCACTGAAATTTAACACAGTGACTTATGATAGGCTTTTCGACATCCGTGTCGTATATGGTTCAGATCGATTTATTTTTAGATATAGCTACTAAAAAGACCAATATTTTGTTATACACAATTGAACAATGACTTGTACTTATTAGTATTTGGTCCAAATCGGAACATATTTCGATATGGCTGCTATGGGGCATAAGGTATGCATTTTTCATCAGATTTTGACGAAAGGTGGTTTACGTATATACCCGAGGTGGTGGGTACCCAAAGTTCGGCCGGGTCGAACTTAACGCCTTTTTACTTTAAAGTTACTGAAATTAACAATAGCATCGATAGTTATCAATATATTTTTTTTTTTTTTGAAAAATATCGAATGTTGCGAATATTGATAGTTTGCCAGCTCTACTCAGTCTACAACACAATGCTACAACAACAACCTCAAATCTCTCTTGAAAACCCAAAATTTTGCATAATTTGTCAAATTTTGTATGCTTTTTTGACTTAAACAAACGAGCGTTTTTTAAAAAGAGGCACCTCTCACTATTCAGAAAAATACATATTCTCGCAATCAGCACAAACCGATTTTTACAGTATTTAACAGTCAGAAAACTGCGTGTACCTTTGCCATATGGCAACACCAGGGCGATCCGGGTTAAATATTCAATGGCCATAACATAACGTTCCAGCGGCGGCAATCGGTCCTATGGACCGGAACGAGTTTGTTATCTATTGGAGTTTGACGGGGATCGCTACCTTCACGAACAAATATAGCTACAACAACAACAACCACAAAAAAAGAAAGAAAAACCAATTGAAATCGCTAATACATGTGTTAGTTAGCGGAGGCAAACTCCTCACATCCCACAGAAGAAGTATATTTGTCGAAAATTTCCTCTATGGAAAACGATTTTTTGCATGCTGCTATATGTAACGGACCATTTATGGGGTAAACATTACTAGCCAAATAACTATATCTGCATCGCACGGCAAAATATACTGCTTAAAATATGTTTGTGATTTACATCCAAATTATAAATTACACATTTGTACTGTCGAAACCATTTCCGGCCAGTACATTGTATTGTAATTTATTTAAAACAGACATATATTTAAAAAAAAATATATATATGCTTATGAATCACCAGATTTAAATGAATAAAACCCATAAGATGTATGCCTATTTCAAGACAATATATGTATATACACACTAACCACTTTCTATAAAAAGATTAAATGTTTCAATGTTAAAACATTCTGGTGATTGCGTTCTCGAAGTTCAAAGTGATATTCAATTAGGCGTTTCAAAATAAAGTGCAGAGCTCAGATGTACATTTCTTATGTGTATAGGAAATGGAAATAAACCCGATAAGGAAAATGTTTCACGCGTCGTACTCTACACATTTAGAACATAATTTTTGAGTTTGTTGCAAAATACGTTAAAGTTTTTTTCCATTAAAACCAGCGATATTCAGAGTGAGAGAGCTCTCAAATCGAGCAGCACCGCAACAAATTATGGCTAAGACTGCAGCCGCGTTACATCAAGGATTTTCTATAAAAATAATACAAATTTTAGTCATCTCTGGCCTTTTGGCAGGTACATACAACGGACAAATATAAACTAACTGCACACATTGTCTAAACAAATTTACTCTGGTGTAATAGATAGATCGATTGCTCTTCAATGCTTTAGCTGTGGGGTTACAAACGATGAAACTAAAACTAATACTCACAACGATGTAATCCCAATATGCTCAAAATTTGATGGCTCATCAAGGTTTGTTGTGGAATGCCCATTCTCTACCATGTGTTTGCGAACAGTTCATACAATGTATTTAAAACATGGTATTAAACAACAGACAACCACGCTGAGCTGTGCACAACAAAAGTATACAGAATACGTAAGTATTAACCAATCTAACAAAAACAATTGGCACTCTAACAATTTTACTTTCAGAAACTGGAAAACAAAAATTGGGTTCCGAATGATTTTGTCAAAGAAGTCTATCCAGAAGGCTGCATAGTAGAGCCAAATGATTTATTAGCGTCAACGAAAATGAGCTGTTATTGCCGCGGTCATTTATGCAATTTTGCAAATCGACCAACAATGGAAGCAAAAACGAAAACATTCGTATTTTTAATTATTATTATTTTATTGAAAAATTATTTTTAAGGATCTGAAATAACACAAACCAAATGACAGTACTAAACATATATCACTTTACAACAATTAAAGGGACTGCGAAATAAAACAAAACTTGAGGCAGATACTAAATCATACAGTACATGAAATGTATTATTTGTGAGAGACAATATTTGAATTGTAGCCGTTGAGTGGAGCGGACGTGTTTTTATTTCGCTTCTCAGAGAAAAAAAATTTCCGTATCACGGAATAGGTCTACCTTGAGGCAGATACTAAATCATACAATACACGAAATGTATTATTTGTAAGAGACAATATTTGAATTGTAGTCGTTGAGTGGAGCGGATGTGTTTTTATTTCGCATCTTAAAGAAAAAAATATCCGTATCTCGGAATAGGTACTACCTATTACGAAAAATTTAAAAGCCTTTTTGGAGTAGGCTAGAAATGGACTCCAAAGACCAAACAGCTGCGAAGATCGTAGCGTGTTGTCCTTCCCTCCTATAGGTGTTGGTGCCTTGGCACCTGTAGTCGAGAGTAATGCCTTAGGCGCACAACTAAGACTTAGACTAATAAATGAGGAGGAGACGGATAAACCAGAAGGATGCCCAGTTTGTCCCCAGCCTTTAAGTAAAGGTGGTGTTTCCGACTAGGATTCATTTCAGACGAATCGAGAGATGAGAGCAGCGGGATGACATCAGAAGTGAGTGATGGCTTTGCTAAGCTCACAAGCAGACCGAGAAGGCGATGCGGGCACGACGAAGTTGACAGAGGAGTATGTACCGGCAGCGCAGACGGGCGAAAGTGCAGGATGCTGGAAGGGATAGGACTATCATTCGGAAGCTGGAAAAAGAATCAGATCTCCCGAAGAACATAACACTGTCAAAATGCTGAAGAAGAAAGAGCTCCCCGCTTTCAAGTACTCTGGGAAACCAAGCCAGCCAAGCCCGCACAAGAGACTACAGACAGTTTCCTGCGGAGGTGGACAAAATCGGAACAGGAACAAAGAAAGCGCGCACGGCCCCTGAGTCTTCATGGAGGACTGTGACTTCCAAACGGAGGCAACAGCCATCACGGAAGGGGAAGATGGTCGCAGAGAATGGTAAGGAGCCGCCCTCTTATGCCAGAGTGGCAAGGAAGCACAACAGAGATGAGCTGACTTATGCAGTCATCAATATCGGCTGTGCATCCGGTAGGATTCCAACAGATCATCGGTCCCAAGTGGAGCATCTGATTAACGAAGAGATTTTCAAACATGTGCGGAGCTCTGAAGAGGGTCCACCCATACAAATGATGAGCTGCGAGTATGCATCGGCGGAATGTATTGATACTGTCAAACAGCTCGTCAGAGGTATCCACGCTCCCTGGGAGGGCGCAAAGCTCGACCAGGTGAGAAAGATGGACATCCCCCAGCTCACAAAGGCGACGGGCCAGAAAATTTGCAAGGGAGGCGTGTTGGGATTCTTGGGCAAGTAAAACCAATGATTGGTCGCAGAGAAGTGGGAGGTCTTCCACAGGGAGGAGAAGGAGGAAGGAACTCTCCCCGTGGTTGGCATTGAACAAGACTCCGTGACGAGTTTGGCTAAGACTAAAGGCATGGCGCAAAGCTTTCTTTTTCAAGATTGGGAATGCCTATCCTAGTAGACAGATATTCTCATATTGAGATATCAGGCCGTGCAGTGACATGTGACTCAATACCGCCCGACGAACAGGGGGCTAACGACGAGACAATCACAGCCTCTCTCAATATTGGAAAGACTAGGATAAGCAAAGACCCTAATACTAAAATATCAGGCAGTGCAGTGGCGAGAGACCCAACACAGCCTAACAAACATGGACCAGACCCAGACGGACCCATCACCGACTTAAAGATTCGGAATACTGGGATAGGTAATGATCCCAATATTAAAACATTAGGCAGCGCATCGACAGGAGTCTCATTGCAGCCTAACGAACAGAGAGCCACCCACTCCCAAGAAGCCCACTTACTTAAGATACGTACAACCGGCTGCCACGGGATTGCATGTTGCACATGTAGTGGCTTTTGATGAAAACCCATTTTCCACAGGATACGACGGGGCTCACGGAGACACCGGAATCTTTGAATAATGACGTTGATTGAAGGTTTATCACTACAGAATTTATGGTGAAGGAATTCTTGAGAAGCTTCAAACCATTTAAGTCATCCGGACCTGATGGAATATTTTCGGTGTTACTACAGAAAGAGGCAGACTGTCTGGCAACTATTTTCACAGCGTGACTGAGACTTGCATATACTCCAAAAGCCTGGCGGGAGACACGGGTCTGGCAATGAAAGTTATGCGAGGCCTACAAACCAATAAGCCTTACGTCATTTCTTCTCAAAAGAAGCCTTACTTCTCGAGTGCGAGGCACTGCTGCTAGCGGCACAGTCTTGGATTGACCAAACCCTAGTATTGCCATCTGGAAGATCATGTTACACGTATGGATCAAAGCTTGAGAACAGAGTGGGCCTGGGGGTCTACATTGAGAGCACAGGGACTGAGATCTGTTTTAGACTGCCTGACCATAATATGGTCCTGCAGGCGGAGATTCGGGCGATCACGGAATGCGTGAAGTGGTGTGGTGCTAACGCGAGGACGTCGAATGTGAACATCTTTACTGACAGTAAATTTGCCATAAGGGCAATAACAACCAGGACGGTAAAGCCACGAAAAGTCTTACAATGTTGGAAGGAGATTAACGCCTTCTCTGAGGATGGCAAATTCCGCATCGTTTGGGTGCTGGGCCATAACGGGGTAAGGGGGAATGAAAGGGCAGACAATTTGGCGGTGAAGGCCAGAGGACTTCCGTCAATAAACTTGGTTAACCCGAAGCCGGGTCGCCGCAGTCCAAGTTAAGGCCGTGGGCGACGAATGCGCATGCAACATTGTTGAACAGCGAAATGGCCGGTAGGATGGCGAAAATCCTATAGGTGATCCAGATCGTGAGAAGACGAGGCTATTACTGAAAAGAAGTAAGAAGGAGGACAGTATAGCTTTCGGTATCATAACGGGACACATAGGATTACGAACTCACTTATGTAAAATCGGTGCGGCAAGTGATAGCATGCGCAGGGCATGTGGGAAGATGATGAGACGTTGGAGCATTTCCTATGTCATTGCCCGGCTTTGGCGTCTAACAGATACCGGCACATAGGTGGGGACCCAATACCCGACAGGAACCACCTTAGAGGCGTGGCATGGAACACAATTAAAGATTTCGTTAATACCACGGAATTCCCAACTTAGATTTTCTTTTTCGAGGTTACTTTTTTTTATTTAGAGCGCACAACAAGCCGATTATTGGCTTAGGTGTATGTCCTTACTGGCATGGGGCGTATTAATATCCGCACCCTCTTTCTATTTGTCGTAGGAAGTGGTTTATAAACACTTGGATTTTGAATTTTTTTTTTATGATTACATTATTATTGTTGAATTTGTGAAAATGAGTCGACTTTCTCTTTTGCTGGCAATAAACGATAAGAATTCTGGCACGGTTAGCAAAGATAAGATAAGAAGCATTTAACCTAAACAATTTTCCGCCCAAGACTACAAACAATTTATTAAAACGTGCAAAGAAACAGCGGAAACTCAATCAAACAACTACGAAACAATATAAATTTGTAACTTATATACCAGGGCTGTCGGAAAGGTTTCTAAGATCGGACCTGTACAACAAGGAAAAGGAGACAATAGCAACCAAAACATCTAACCAACTTTTTGGTAACACAAAATCAAAAATCAGCAAAGAGGATAAATCCAAGGTGATATATAATATACAATGCAATGGAAACGGATCGGACTGATGCAAAAAGGAATACGTTGGCACTACAGGATCCTAATTAAAAAACTAGGATGTCGTCGCACAAATCGTATACTATCCATGGAGCAAAAAACTGCACTCGCAGCCCACAGTGCAGAGATTCTGGCGGAAGAGAGTAACTACTACCGACGATTAACATTAGGAATGCTCCATATTACAGATGTCCCTGAAGAGAGAAGACTTTATTATAAGACAGACACATATAAACGCTCTGCTCAAGCACACAATAAACAATTTTATCGTTCCCGAAAGGACGGCTATCTTTTTCATTCAAATGGCATTCCTGCCCAGCTCCCTACTTAGCGTCACGAAATTTTCAGGGATTTTTCAACAGCGTATTCCACATTGAACTTCGCGAAATTGTGTCAAAAGCAAAATGCAGTCAAGTGCAGGCAAAATTCGCTGAAGCAGAAGGCTTGATGACCTTATTTTGGAATTGTGACCATGATTCCCTTCTTCCTTCTCCGAATCTGTTGATAGGGGTGATTGATTTATTGAGCAATGGAGTGTGTTCCATACCGCAACAGTTCGGCAGGTACCTTGTCAGGACCGGCTGATTTATCTTTTTTTTGAATAAGACCAAGATTTGCCGTATTTTTAATGAGACCAAAACGGCCACAATTTTTTCGCAGGAGGGTGGGACTGTAGATAAATCCCTGCGTGGGTTTCGGCGCACTGGGGGAATAAGAAGGTCGGCGCTTAAGTATTTTTTTACTGGTCCTTCGGAGCTGAAAAATCCACGCCATCGCTCCAATTCTGTTGTTGTTGTAGCAGTGTTGTGTTTAATATCTGCTTGATCCGTTGAATAACCATATCGAGGAACTCTGTGACCAAGATGGGGTGCGTCTAGAGAAATTTGGCTCTGAGTCGATTGGGTCTGGCTGGGCAGTTTAACAGATGACGTGTGTCGGGTGGTCCCTGGTCACAATCAGGTCACACATCTTGCATATTGGAATCAACCCTTGCTCTGTAGGACTCCAGGCTGCGGCATCTGTCGGATCGTAATTGAGCCAGAACTACTGTGTTTTTTTTGCACTATGGTCTTTTGTCCAAAACTATTTTAGCATTCAATTTGTAGTTGTAAATCTTTTATAACTTTGAAACCAGATGGTTTTGCAAACTTCTAACCGTTTGAAATAGAGGATATAAGCTTTTAGAAAATGCTTGAATTGGCCACCCTGGAAGCCGGTTGTACGCACCGGATTGACCCGATGGAATCCTTCATCGGCAAGGGCTGCCGCCTCAGTGTACGTGTTCGTCTTTTATACCCACCACCGAAGGATGGGGGTATATTCATTTTGTCATTCCGTTTGCAACACATCGAAATATGTTTGGGGATATAAAAGGCGCATTTATTGTCCGATTTCGCCGAATTTGGGACAGTGAGTTGTGTTAGGCTCAACGACATTTTTCCGAAACTTGGCCCAAATCGGTTCAGATTTGGATTATAATCCGATTTCACTTTAATTTGACGCAGTGACTTATGTTAGGCTTTTCAGATCGGGTTGTTTTTAGATATAGCTACTTAAAAGGCCAATATTTTGTTACAATGACTTGTACTTATAAGTATTTGGTCCAAATCGGAACATATTTCAAAAGAGCTGCTATGGGGCATAAGGTACGAATTTTTCACCGGATTTTGACGAAAGGTGGGTTATATATATACCCGAGGTGGTGGGTATCCAAAGTTCGGCCCGGCCGAACATAACGCCTTTTTACTTGTTTCGTCATGGGAGAGTCACAACCCCGGACTCTGGTTCTGTTCGGTTTGCCAGAACCGCCTCCATCATCGGTCAGCGTAGGTGAGGTGTAACCGGTGCTTGAGGTGGGTACATTTCCGATCTTGCTCTGGCCTCACATAACTACGGGAGTATAGTCATATTGAATATGTTGCAAGGTGCTGTGCAAACATAGACAGCAGTGGGTCACCAGCGTCATCGTGGTCGCCTTATACATCCTCGTCGTCAGACTATGTGATTGAATGCTCTACGTTTTGCACGGTGAATGAGGATGCCCCCACTTGGATTATGAAGAGGTGTAGCAGCTTGCCTCAGGAGATTAGGGGATGTAATGGGGTCAGACCACCTCCCTATAACTCTCATCATCGACTGACCACCCGTCTGATCTGAGTGCCGAACGTTTATCGATGGAGAAATGATTCCGACCATCAAGTGTCCCAAAATACTTGGCGTCACATTTGACAACTCTTACACATTCTCCCCACATGCCACAGCAATTTGCGAAGTCAAAAGTGGAAACAAGGTCCTCAAGTCACTTGCCGGCAACACTTGGGGTGCAGACAAAGAAACCTTGTTGACCACGTACAAAGCGATTGACCGGTTTGTGGTAAGTTATGCAGTGCCAGTGTGGTCTCGTCAACTTTGTGACACGCAGTGGAATAATATTCAGATCTATCAGAATGCCGCTCTCCTAACTGCGACGGGCTGTCTCCTCAGTTCTCATGTGGACCACCTCCATCAGGAGACAAAGATCCTACCAGTGCGAAGACGTAACTACATGCTGTCTAAGCAATACCTTTTGTGCTGTTATCGCAGAGACCATTCAAATCATTATCTTGTGGATAGATACCCACCGCCCAGAAGCCTTAAGGTAGATCTACATGATCTAGAGCTTGAGGTTCAGCGCTACAAGAGAGAATCTCTAGATCAAGTGGCATATTAAGCAGGTCTAGACAACATTTATGCAGACATGGTAGCAGATGCGGTAAATAGCTACCGCATAAATGTAGTCTTTGGAGAACGACCGCCTCCATTTGCACCTGAAGAAATTGACCTCCCCCTGTGTTTGTTTATTTGTGGGTTTGTAAATTTGTTTGTTCCTTATAGACTGGAAAACGGCTGAACACATTTTCTTAAAATTTATACAGATTATGTAGGTTGGTCTGGAAATAGAAATAAGCTATATAATTTGTTCATATAGCAGGGGGGTCCCATGGCAGCCGGTTGTACGTACCGGATTGACCCGATGGAGTTCTTCATCGGCAAGGGCTGCCGCCTCAGTGTATAACACACTGCTACAACAACAACAACAACAACCACCCCCTTACCACCACCCAAAATCATAAGTAGAGCGATAGAGACAATATGGGACCCAATTTCCGTGCTAAATTATTACATTTTTGAAACATACTAGAAAGTGTATGTTTCAAATTATTTTCCACATGTAAATAATAGGATATTGGTGATATTGGATTTCAAATCGCTGCATATTATCATTAACAAGGTGATTTTTAAGCAAGGTGTGATTTTAAGCAACACCGGTTTAAACACGCACGTTTCGAGTTTTGTTCAATTGTCAAACGTATTCAGTTTGGTCTATAATTTAAGAATAAATCATCTTACAAAAGAAAAACACTTGCAATTTATTGAATTTTATTATCAAACTGCGTGCTCTGTTAAGAAAATTCATCGCGCAATTCTTTCAATGAGTCCATTTTTGGCTCAATGGGAACGTAAATAAGCAGAATTGTCAATTTTGGAGTGAAGATCAGTCGGAAGCATTACAAGAAACCTGGAACAATCGCATCTCGTATCGGAGATCCACATTACGAAATCAATTTCAAAGGCAAGATTATCAAAAGACACATTCATCAGGTTCGTTCCGCTGCTTCCTTTCCAATTGAAAATAATACAAGAAGACGCACTTGCGTACGGATAGCCCATGTCAAAGAAATCGTCCAATAGGTGTGGGAACGCTACATTTAAATAACGAAAACGCTCTACAGAGGCCAACGCCTGAAAGAAATATGGTAGAACCCCGAACCGTGACCCAACCGGTGAGAATTGGACACGCGTCATTGTTTTCGGAGTCTGTAAATACTCTAGCTGGACACGGAATAAGTACACCATTAGTTGGATCTCCAACAGCCCCTTGACGATCAAAAGGCAAAGAAAATCTCGAGTGTTGTTCTCACCATAAAGCAATTGAAGAAATGTTCAAACTCATTTTTACTGTTTTACATACAACCCTAAATTGGCAGCATTGTTTATTTATGGATTGTCGCATACTCAGATTGTATTTTTACAATAACACTAAAGAAAAGATGTTTATTAGATTGGTATTGTAAGCCCTCACTTCTTGTGATGTAATACCATGTGTAACACTGAATTAATCATTAATAAAGAATTC
The DNA here is from genome assembly GCF_963082655.1 of Stomoxys calcitrans. NCBI lineage: Eukaryota > Metazoa > Arthropoda > Insecta > Diptera > Muscidae > Stomoxys > Stomoxys calcitrans. The sequence continues at coordinate 159,791,115 of NC_081553.1, read as the reverse complement.
TTGAAATATAAAACTCAGTAAAAATATCTCCGAACCATAAAGGTTTGAGGTTTAAGACAAGGAGAGTGCTTATCGTGTGATCGCTTTAATATCCTGCTGGAGAGGATTATACAAGATGCAGATGTAGATAGATGTGGCACACTACTCACAAGAGAACACATGCTACTCGCCTATACCGGAGATATCGAGATCATAGGTCGGTCACCGAAAGTAGTAACTACAGTCTTTGAGAGAAATTTGAAAGAGAGTCAGTGAAAATGGGTCTGGCTGTAAATGGAGATAAGACGAAATGAATAGTTTTAACTCTTAAAACGCCTTGTACAACCGATCAGATAAAGAAAATGGAGAAAGTTGGAAACCACAATTTTCAGATAGTCAGTTTTGAAATAAAGCGAAGAATAATATGGCAAACAGATGCTACTTTGGAAACAAGGCCACCTCTCGACAGACGAAGATCACACTATGCAAGACACTGATACTACCCGTGTTATTATATGGTACTGAGGCATGGGTACATGTGAAAGCAGACGAGGCAGTGCTTGGAGTGTTTGGGAGAAAGATTATTTCTAAAATATATGGACCACTCTGCGTTATTGGAGAATATAGCCGTCGCATGAACCACGAGCTGTACGACGACGATAGCATAGTTACACGTATAAAAATACAACGGCTGCGTTGGCTGAGTCATGTCGTCAGAATGGATGAAGAAGCTCCAGCAAAGAAGTCTTTTGAGGAAAAAAAACACACGGTGATACACGCAAACCGGAACGACCAAAAGCCCGATGGAAAGATCAAGTGGTGGAAGACACCTTGAAACTTGGTGTCAGAGATTTTAGAGTGAGCGCAAAATATCGAGGCGCTTAGAACGCTATTCTAATTTCGGCTAGTGGAACAAATTTTCGGTAATAGCCATTAAAGTAAGTTAAGTAAGATTTCCTTGCCTATGGTAGTCTTAGCAATTAAGTTTCATGTTGAAGCTTTCAGACATTCCAATGTTAAAATAATTCAACTACAAAAGGAGCTCAAATTTCTAACCCGTATGGTGGTCATAGCCATCCCGTGTCGCTTTTTAACTTTTCTTGTTAAGAAAGGAACATCAAAATTACTCTTCAGGAAGTGCTTACAGGAATGTATGCGAAGAGATCGTTCTTAGGTGTTGGCTAGATTTGATTAGAATAACAGTTTTTTTTAATAGACTCGCTTACACAATTTTAGTCCAACGTGTTACTACAGTAGGGACATAACAGGCATACGGAACGCTCCTTTATATATAGACTGACTATTCATTTTATTTATAGGACAAGTGGTCTATTATGTTTGCAACATCTACCAATATTCAATTCCGATTATATGTAGTTTTGATCGCCGTCTATATCGAACTACTAGCAGTGTCTTTTTTATTAATAGCTTCAGTTTTTACATTACAAGGTTTTCTTTTTAATCAAATGTATCTAAATTATTAAGAACATTTAAAACATACGGCCTCATTCACAAAACTTAATGTAGATTTGAAATAGGTTTATTTGACAGATTTCCTTTATTTCCGTATTTGATGGAATGTTTCAGGTAAATTATAAATTTATTCCAATATTGAATTCCATGGCCATCTAATTAATTATCTAATTCACCTTCAGGGAGGAAATGCTTTCCAAATATGGATATTCTGCTTGCGTTCATCACTGGACAACGTCCTATGAAATGTTGCATAGTCTCGAATTCATAGAGATTATATTAATTGCATTTTCACTCCAAATCTGTGCCTCCAAATTTATTGCTGTTTAAATTTATTACGCTTGCTCTGGCTTTGAATGTTAACCTAATGCTGCTCGTGTGTGATCAGGACGTCGATACATTCTCGATTAGCTTGCCTCCATTTTCTGAGTGTATTGCGAGGTGTTTTGTTTTTGGTTTTTACCACCAAGTTACTACAAAATTGCCAGGTAACTCCCAAGCTAGCGGCTGCGCTTTTATATCTTTTACCCAAAATAACTCCCGTTCCCTAAGCACTTTTGTGAATTTATTAGGCAATCTAATTGTATCATAATAAAAAGGGTTTTCCTAATGTATGAAAGATGTAGACCTAGTGTGTCCTAGGGCGTCCATCGTCTACACCTGTTTCCAATATGAGGGCATAATCTGGAGGATGGCTGGGTAACTTTAAGATTTTTTTAAGAAAATATCGGAGCAATGAGTTGACTTCTTCGAAGTGCCCGAACCCCCAAACCTGCGCCGCATAAGATTTAATTGATCTGCCTTGGGTAAGTGCTCCTAAGTTCGGTATGTACCAATAGTCGATTTCTGATTATCAACCGTTTTGGAAAAGCATAATTTCAGATTTGGTTGCATTGACCTCCAAACTTTACCATTCACAATATTCCTCCAAGTTCTTTATCATCCTCTGTATAACATTATTATCATCCGCTAACAGCCCGGCGTCATCTGCATAAAGTAATAATCGAACAGTGTCTCCATCAATACTGGTTCCCCCGCTGGGCATCCTGCATATCATTTAAATAGAGTGCGAAGTGTAAGGGTGAGAGAGCGCAACCTTGTTTAACAACCCCTTTCGTTTTAAATTATTTAGATATCTCATATCGAGTCTAGACCGCCGATATTGTGTTGGTGTATATGTTTTTAAGGACTGGAACAAACTATATCGAACTATATATTTATAAAGCCCCGGTATAAAACGATCTTCCGAATTGACTTCTTGAGCCTCTGGATGGCGCAATCGGTGAGTTATACATGGCTGAAATACTCACAAATTTAGCCAGCATTTGGTGAGGGGATAACCACCGTTGAAAAGTTTTTTTTTAGGGCACGATAGGCGGGCATGCTCAACTATGCACCACGGTGGCTCCCTCATAACTCCCTTACAAACCAATTTCCCGATTGTACTTCTTAAACCCCTAGAGGGTATTATTTCTCCTACGACCTCCAACATTTTTGCCAAGTATGGCCTGAACCGATCTATGCAATGCTTATTGATGATTGATAATGATTTCTCCTATAACCTCCATTATACATGCCAAGTAAGGTCTGAATCAGTCTATAACCTGACATTGCTCCCATATAAAAACAGATCATCAGAGTTTACTTCTTAAGCATATACCGGAAGCAATTCCTAACCAAATTTATAAATGATGTTTGTTGCTTGACACTCGTTTCGACTTGTTTTGACTTTAAGACGGATCATTAGTAGTAATCGGTTCTTTAATGCGGTTTCGATAACGATTTAATGAAAGTTAACTCTAAAGTTTTCTCGTGTTAATTAAATAATAAAATTTTTTTAAACAAGTTAAAACGTAGCTTGTACCCCTTGCCGAACTTTGTATGAGCACTACGATGGATAAATTTATTATACTATTTTATTATATCTCCACCATACCCATACCTATATCCATATATGGACCGATATGGATCATATTCGATTAAGATGCCGAGTAGCTTCATATATGCCCCAGTGTGAAATTTCAGCGAAATCGGGCATCAAATGCGCCTGTTATAAGAATAAGACCCTAAATTGACTGATCGGTCTAAATGGCAGCTTTATCTAAACAGGTTGCAATATGAACCATATTCGGATTGGATGTGGGGATGCCCTGGTTCTGTTCGGTTTGCCAGAACCGCCTTCATCATCGGTCGGTGTCGGTGAGGTGTAACCGGTGCTTGGAGTGGGTACATTTCCGTTCTTGCTCTGTGCTAACTTCGCTACGGGAGTATAGTCATACTGGCTATGTCGCCAGGTGCTGTGCGAACATAGCCAGCAGTGGGTCACAAGCGTCGCCGTCGTCGCCTTCGGCGTCCTCGTCGTCGGACTATGTGACCCCCCCGACCTCTCCCGTACGGCAATTTATGCAACGACAGCACCCTAGCCCTACTATTGCCAGTCCAGTGCTGGAAAGTGCCGGAAAGTGCATCGTTCTTGCAGTTAAACTGCAACGGACTGCGTGGCAAGATTGATGAGATCGTAGATTTTATGAGTCGGAAGAGTATATCGGTCACAGCGATCCAAGAGACAAAGCTGACCAACACCTGCAGCTTGCACAGTTGTCACGGTTACAATGTGCTACGTAAGGATCGCTCAAGGAATGGAGGTGGGAGATTGGCCTTCGTTATACACCATTCCGTGCAGTATAGACCTATCTCGCCTGCGCTTGACGCTAGTGACCCATACATGGAATGTATGGGGGTAGCAGTCAGGTCTGGTACTGCCGAGATAGAGATATACAACGTGTATATACCGCCGGTTGGTAGCTGTGTTCCGATTAATGGCCAGGCTTACAACCCCGACATAAGTAGGTTGCTATCTATCAGAGAATATACCAATCGCCGCTTCAAAGAACTGCCACCCGAGACATCATCAACGCAGCAGCCTCTCGCTTTATACCAGCCGGTCGAATACCACAAGTGCGACCCAATTTCCCGGCGCAAGCAGTGGTACTCGCAGACGAGCGTGATGGGATTCGTGCTATGGACCCCGCTAACCCCAGAATCAGCGAGCTGAATCTGGAAATAAACAGGGTAGTCAACGAACATAAGCGGAATTTGTGGCTGGAATACTTGGAGCAATGTAACTTAGGCACCGGTGCAGGCAAACTGTGGACCACTGTTGAGTCTCTCTCGAACCCCGGTAGACGGGACGACAGGACCTCAGTCACTTTTGGCGAGATAACCGTGACTGATCCGAAGAGATGCGCCAGGTTGTTCAACCGTCAATTTATTGTGCACTCCGAGAGTGACAGGGCAAGGAGGAGAGCCATTCGCCGTATCCGTGGTCTCCGAGCGGATGAACAGCCATCACAATTTACCGTGGGCGAAGTTACGAATGTCATCCGTGGCGCCAAACCTTCCAAGGCGTTGGGCCCCGACGGAATCTCTACATTGATGCTGAAGAATCTGGATTTACCTGGAGTTGAGTACCTTACCACTGTCCTTAACCTGTCATTGAACACTCTTATAGTTCCCGATGTCTGGAAAATGGGCAGAGTGATCCCGCTACTGAAGCCTGGTAAAGACCCGAGTTTGGGGGAGTCGTACAGACCGATCTCCCTTCTCTCACCAGTGGCTAAGACGCTTGAGGCATTACTCCTCCCGAGCCTCGTAGGAGAATTTCCATTCGCCGAGCATCAACACGGATTTCGGAGACTGCACAGCACAACAACAGCTTTGCATGCCATCACCACACACATTTGCCGTGGCTTCAATCAACCCAGGCCATGTGATAGGACGGTCCTCGTGGCACTGGACCTATCGAAGGCATTCGACACGGTCAGCCATGCCAAATTATTTGAGAACATCGCCAACACGTCCCTCCAGCCAGGCCTGAAACGTTGGGTCGCGAATTATCTGTGTGGCCGCCAGTCATTTGTGGAATTTAGGGATAAGAAGTCAAAACACCGTAAAGTGAAACAGGGAGTTCCCCAAGGTGGGGTGATATCTCCGGCTCTGTTTAGCCTCTACCTATCTTCCATCCCACCTCCTCCAGACGGCATAGAGATCGTATCATATGCGGACGATTGTACGATCATGGCATCAGGCCCCCCACCCATTGATGACATCTGCGATACGTTGAACGTCTACCTCAACGAGCTTGCCTCATATTTCGCTGCAAGAAATCTGAAGATATCCGCCACCAAATCTTCAGCCACACTGTTCACTACAAATACGCGTGAGGTGAATACTGAGCTGACTGTGATGGTCGATGGAAAAATGATTCCGACCATCAAGTGTCCCAAAATACTTGGCGTCACATTTGACAGCTCCTACACTTTCTCCCCACATGCCACAGCAATCTGCAATAAAGTCAAAAGTAGAAACAAGGTCCTCAAGTCACTCGCTGGCAGCACTTGGGGTGCAGACAAAGAAACCTTGTTGACCACGTACAAAGCAATTGGCCGGTCTGTGGTAAGTTATGCAGCGCCAGTGTGGTCACGTCAACTTTGTGACACGCAGTGGAATAATATTCAGATCTGTCAGAATGCTGCCCTCCGATCTGCGACGGGCTGTCTCCTCAGTTCTCATGTGGACCACCTCCATCAGGAGACAAAGATCCTACCAGTGCGAAGACATAACTACATGCTGTCTAAGCAATACCTTTTGGGCTGTTATCGCAGAAATCATCCAAATCATCATCTTGTGGATAGATACCCACCGCCCAGAAGCCTTAAGGTAGATCTACACGATCTAGAGCTTGAGGTTCAGCGCTACAAGAGAGAACCTCTAGATCAAGCAGCATATCAAGCGGGTCTGAACAACATTCATGCAGACACGGTAGCAGACGCGTTAATTGGCTACCGGGTGAATGTAGTCCTTGGAGAACGACCGCCACCCATTGCACCCGAAGAAATCGACCTCCCCCGGCAAACCAGAATAGTTCTGGCTTAATTACGTTCCGGCAGATGCAGCCGCCTCAATTCCCACAGAGCTAGGATTGATGCCGACGTGCAAGATGTATATCCCGATTGTAACCAGGGACCGCACGATACACGTCACCTGTTTAACTGCCTGGCCAGACCCACTCGACTCAGACCCAGATCCCTGTGGACGCACCCCATCTTAGTCGCGGAGTTCCTAGGTCTTGACACTCAACAGAATCAAGCAGACGAAAGATAGAACACAATAAACTGCTACAACAACAACAACCTTTTTTCAAAACAAGAAAAAAGGACATAATTACCAGCAGTTTTAATGCAAATTTTGCCCATGAATATTCCACTAAGGAACAGGGCCAACCATCTCACATATCAATGAGTGCAGTCCGATTCAAGTTTAAGCTCAATAATAAGGGTCCTCCTTTTTATAGCCGAGTCCGAACGACGTGCCGCAGTGCGACACCTCTTTGGAGAGAAGTTTTACATGGCATGGCACAAATGTTGCCAGAATTAGGAGGGGAAAACCACCGCTGAAAATTTTTTCTGATGGTCTCGCCAGGATTCGAACCCAGGCGTTCAGTGTCATAAGCGGACTTGCTAACCCCTGCGCTACGGTGGTAGTTTTAATATCATCCCTAAAACTAAACAAAAATCATCATCCAAATTTTGAACGAATTTGTGCTGTTTGTTAAAATTGATTTAATTTGACATAAAGTGATGTTATTTTAAAAATATAGCTGAAACAAATAATAAACATACCAGCAATTGGTAATTATGTGTTTATATGTTTTTCGTGTGTTTTTTCATCGTAAATTAAAGCAATTTTGTTTGTATTCCCTGCCAAAAAAAAATGTGTGAAAATTTTTCACAATTTTCAGAGGAGAAAAGGACCACCGAACATATCAAAGTTTGAAAAGTTTTCATTTCACTTGTTAAAGTGAGTTTTAGAACACACTTGAATATCAATCTAGTTGGCAGGTATATTTAAATATACATCATTGTTCCAAATTCTGGCGAAATCGGGATATAATTGCACATGTTATGGCCTTAAGATCCTATAAAGGCAGATCGGTCTATATTTGGTAAGAAAACCACTGTTTGAAATTTCACCAAAATCTGATAATAAATGCGGCTTTTATGGGCTCAAGACCCAAAATCGGGAGGTCGGTCTTTATGCAGTTATATCCAAATATGGTCCCATTTGGCACTATTAACAACTTAGCCTACGTATGGAAGAAATATGAATCTGTACTAAATTTCAGCTCAATAACTCAATTATTGTAGACTGTAGCGTAGTTACAACAGACATCCGCAAAGACCCATGACTGGCGGACAGACACGGATTCCGTTAAAACGCGTTAGAATTTTACGATTAGGACTATAAATATATATATACTTTGTAGGGTCATAAGTTGATATTTCGATGTGTTGCAAATAAAAATGGCGGTGGATATAAAAATGTGTGTTTTAAAAGGTTTTTATTTTGTCGGAGTCGAGCTGATTTTAAGATTGGAAACCGCTCCGCTAACGTTTCGCTCCGTGTTCACGAAATTTTGCTCCCGCTCCGGCGAAAATAGGTCTGCTACGCTCTGAACCCCTACTAGGGCAGACCAAAGTCACAGGGGGTATCGAACACACGACACCGCAACGGTTGTTTTTATTATAGCCACGTACATATGTGTATTTGGAGGCAGCGATTTTCGTCAGGCTGGCTGCAGATGCGAGCAACAGTATTCCGGTGCATAGGACCGAACGCCGCTGCAATGCTATGACCATTGGTTATTTAAAGGCGCCAATAGCTCGCCTTATTATATGGAGCATCGTATGCACAGAAAACTTAAGCCGGTGCCGCCCGGCACCTAGCGGGGACTCTCCACTCGATATCGCTTATTGAACGTTTGCAGCTAATTAATTTACGAAGCATTCCACTGTCCGCATCCTGTGAACGCCCGGTAGCTCTCAGCTGAGCTTTTCCTGTTGACTGTGAGCACCACGCAAATAGAGCTTCAAGTTCCAACCCGTGTGGGGCCCAAAGTTATCCCGGTCCCCGATCACTGCTACGGGGCACTTAAAAATGTTCCTAAAGTCTTGCGCATTCTTTCAGCCAAATTTCTACCAGAATTTTGAGAAAAAGCTAGGATTGAACCACAACGGTCGGGCGCCGATCGGTCCTTTGGAACGACCTTCTTACCCCTATGGAGCCTGACAAGGATCGCTATCTCCATATACAAATATATGGATACAACAACAAAAAGACAATTTTCATATGGCCATGGATCCCAAAAATAATTTCGACTGTATTAAACTTACCTTTCCGTCATTTTCCACTAAACACAGGAACACAACATCTTCCCGCAACAGTCGAATTGCAGCATGGAGAGGATATTTTGTTTTGTTTTTTAACATTTTGAAAAGCAGTGGTCCCGACATATGTTCAAAGTCTTGTGGTGTTAAATCGTCCCAATGAGTCGATATTAATCCAGAACAGTAATCTAAAAGACTTGCAGCTCCAACTTCTTCCGCAACACAATAAAAACGCACGCAAGAGCGCACACCCACAGAAGCTACCAAAGCCCTTTCACACAGACCTAACAAGCCAGGAAGATGAAATCGGTGCGAAGCTTTCAATAAACCCAATGATAAATGGTCATGCTGCAATTCCACTACATCCATATAAATCCATCGCAATAGTGCCATTGATATATCTTCCTCCATATCACTCCAATCTAATTCTTCAACATCGCTTAGCACATCCTCTCGCCAATCTTCCGACCGGGCATGCAAAACAAACTTGTGGGCTGGCATGATTTTTGTTCGCATTTTGATTTTTAAATCCGAATAAACTGTACGTCCATATAAGGAGGCTACAGTAAGCACAAGACGAGATACAAAACTGCTAAACTCTCCAGCTCCCTCTAAATCAGTCGTAGCAACAGCTTTGCTATATTTTCGTTCCAAATCGGCATAACCTCTTTGCAGTTTTGTATATTCTTCCTTGAGAAGGGTCAAATGTTGTTCAAGTTTTTGTAAAGTGGCACTATCGGCAGTAGAACCTAGAAGCAAAACGAAAAAATACGTCATTAGGCAATACAAACTACGCCCATTGAAACTGAAATGGTTTACACGCGACTGCTCTCTAATTTTCATATCCGTCTTACCCATGTTTTTGTTGTGGAAGATATACGATACAATTTAAACGTACAACAATAAACTATTACAAAAGCTATATTGCATTCTTATTTAAGGTTTTGATAATTTCCCCTACTCCTGTCTAACAATATCAAATGATGTCAATTTCGCGTAAACTGTTTCAGCCAATTTATCTATCCAAAAATTGCCGCAAATATCAACTGTTCACATTAAGTACTTTCGTGTAAAATTTCACTGTAAAAATCAGGGTTCACTAAAGAAGGCTAAATCACTAGCGGAGCTGATGAAATTTTCCAACTTCAGTGTCGTGGCGAAACAATAGGTCTGTTCGCGTACTTTTCCTGTAAAAATTTGCCAGTAAAAAATTGGAGGAGAGTAAGAGTCATTTTACTCTCTTTAAAAATTTTGCAACCAAAAGCACGTGAACGACTTCCAATAAAAATTTGCAGAACAACAGCTGATTTTTGTTTTGGTTGGTTTTTTATTTGCTTGCTTAGTGAAACAATTGTTTTTAAATAAAAAAAATACTGGCGATACTAGCGAGGTATTTTCCTTAGATAGAAGTCAATTTATTGGCCCGATAGTGAAAAGGCTAGAAGGGGAGCCATTCGTAATATCCGTTATCTCCGTGCCGCGGGACAGCCATCACAATTTACAGTGCATGGCGCTACGAATGTCATCCGTGGCGCCGAGTCGTGCAAAGCGCTGATCCCAGACGGAATCTCTAACTGATGCTTAAAAATCTGGATCTGCCTGGAGTCGAGTACCTTACAATTGTCCTCAGCCTGTCTGAACACCATTACAGTACCCGATTTTGGAAGATGGGCAGTGTGATCCCTCTACTGGAAAGGAAACCTGGAAAGAACACAAGCAAGGGGAAGTCGTACAGACTGATCTGTCTTCTTTCATCAGTAGCCAAGACGCATGAGGAACTACTCCTTCCGATCCTCCTGTTGGACAACTTCCATTCACCGAGCATCAGCATGCATTTCGAAGGCTGCATAGGACTACAACTGCTTTGCACTAAATTTTTCCAATCCCACTGTGCGTAACTTTAAACTGCTCAGCCAGACCCACTAAATACCATGGCAGCATCTTCTCTCCTTAACAAATTCAAAGGAATTATGTTGGTTTCATTGTAACTCTCTGATGAGGATGATTCTATCAAAACACTTAAGAAACCGATCATTGCTCTTTTCTTGGTGTCTGGAAGGAAATTCTAATTAATTCTGCAAATGTTGCACTTACCTCCTAATGTAGAACAACCGACTTAAGATATATTCATTTACAGATAGTGGCAGTTGCCCAACAACATGATATTGAGTACACTATCTGTCAAAATCAGTGATTAGTGCAACCATGACATGACTAACAGGTAGTGTACCGTAAACAGCTGAATACAATTTTTTTCGCGAAATACACTATCTGTCAACGAGTTTTTTATTCGGCACTAGCACTAGGGTTACCAAAGTAAAAAAAATAATCGCACTTTAGTTATTCATCTTCAAAAATCTGCATTCGTTTCTTTTTAAACAATTTTATGTTTCATTATATATTTATTTCGAAGGGGTGGGTTTTGGTTGAAATTACAACAGCATACATATATGAATTTGAGCACTGTCAACACACTCACATTTGTGTGTACACATGTAAGTAAGCAGCAGATAAATTGATTGGTTCCATATTAATTTTTATATGTAAATGGCAACATTTTAGCCAAAAAAAACTTGGTAACCTTGTCAAACCACCGAAAGAACGATTTTCGGAAAACTTACCTCAAAAAAACGTAGTATCAACCTTTATAGCGAAACAGACACATTTCATCAATATTTTCCTCTTATTTTTTGTATGGAGTTTCAGCGCTGCAACCGAATATAGTACCAACCTTAAATTGACAATTTTGACACACAAAATGAAATACCAATGACACATGAAAAGTGACGCGTCATAAGATAAGAACATATAGTCTGAAAACACCTGTATGAAACAATTTTAATAAAAATATTATATTATCATTGAGATTTTTATAGTTATGGTTCGTTATTCGCGACATTTTTTCGAGGTTACTTTTTTTGGATAATATATTTTGAAGGAAAAAAATTGCTGATTTCATTCAATAGGATATTTCTTCATTATTATGAAAAAATCTTCATAAAAGTATTAGATTTTTATTGAGATTTTTGTAGTATTTCAAAAAAGTAACCGTGGAAAATGTGTATTTGCAACTGTGGAAAACGAATATATTGGGTTGCCCAAAAAGTAATTGCGGATTTTTCATATAGTCGGCGTTGACAAATTTTTTCACAGCTTGTGACTCTGTAATTGCATTCTTTCTTCTGTCAGTTATCAGCTGTTATTTTTAGCTTGCTTTAGAAAATAAGTGTAAAAAAAGTATATTTGATTAAAGTTCATTCTAAGTTTTATTAAAAATGCATTTACTTTCTTTTAAAAAATCTGCAATTACTTTTTGGGCAACCAATAGTACCAGTCTTTAGTGTGTTTTATATATCCATTAAGGGGATTTTCTCGCTTAATGGCTGGTACTATGTTCGTTTTTCACCGTTCAAAACTCTTTTTTCCGCCATTACTTTTTTGAAACTTTACGAAAATAACAATGATAAAACAAGTTTATTAAAATTTTACTATAAGTATTGAGCCTTAAGGCTGGTACTCTCATTTCTTTGAGAACCTGTCTGATTTAGCAGATGTGAACATTCGCAAGTTATTGAGTTTTTTTTTAAAGCGATCTGGATAATTCAACGGTTGGAACTAGAAGGAATCTTCCTTCTTCTGTTCCTGTGGTATCACAATTGACGAAAATCTTTATGTGAGTCTGATGGCAGACTGCCACTTGAACCTAAACTAACCTAACCTAAGGCTGGTACTATATTCGCTTTTCGTAATATTTTTCGCCGATTACTTTTTCTCGATAATAGATTTTAAAGCCGAAAAACATTCTGATTTCATTCAGTTGGATATTTCCTCATTACTCATGGTAAAATTTTAATAAAATTGTTATTTTATCATTGTTATTTGTGTATTTTTTTCAAAAAAGTAATCGCGAAAATATTGATGTTTAATGCTGAGAAACGAACATAGTATCAGCCATTAGTTTATATGGAACAAAATGCTATCCCTGATTAGCTAAGCGGCTAATGTTATCGCCGCTTATAGGCGCAGTTTATTAAAATGTATGGTGTTATCATTCTATCTAATCCAATTTAAAACTAGAAGAGAAAGAACAAGACATTTATTCAATGATCTAACGTTCTAATATACAAAAATTGCTTAGGATTTTAATGAAATCACATTTTTAAACTTCGAGAAACATTTATTTAAAAGTACCAATTTTGTTTGTTTTGTTGATATTTGATTATTTTGTATGTGTGCCAGTGCTGCCAACGTTTAAAGTACCAAGCATTTAGCGGAGCGTTTTATTTATCCATAAAACTGAGCGTACTGTTCAGCTTTTGAATCGGAATGCTATCAAACTACATAAAAAAATCGTCGACGAAACGAAAAAAACGTAGTACACTATTAATAGAGAGGAAAATGGGATGTTTTTTGGTTCCAAGATATATATATCTATATATATATATATATATATATATCTATATATATATATATATATATATATATATATATATATATATATATATATATATATATATATATATATACATTTATTCAAATTTCTCTCGTGAAACAAACAAACATTTCAGCGACTATTCCGAAAGCAGAATAGAATACTAACTCATGGCAGCCGGTTGTACATTGATCCGATGGAGTTCTTCAACGGCTGCTTGTTAAATAAAACAAACCAAGTGTTTCAAAAAATAGCGAAAAACATATGTTTTCAACTGTGAAAAAAGAGCATAGTACCAGTCTATAGGGTAAATAAAATGATACCTTTTGGATACAAAGAGTACTTTTTTAACTTATTTTTAATACCTTTGTGCTAACATCATTTATCATCCCTGATTCCTTGTCTCGTGAACTATGTTGTCAAAACAACATGCGCTTCATTTAAATTGTATGAGAGAGAGAGAGAGTGGGACTCTACATACGAGCTTTGATTTACAACTCAACAGTAGATTCTCTTCACGTTTCAGTTCAAAACGAAACAAAGGTTGGTGCAGTTAGCGGGCGAGAGGAATTCGTTAACAAACGATAGAAAGAGTCGTTATTCCGTTATTAAGCATCTACCTCCCAAAATAAAAAAACTTACAAACCAAGTTTATTTTGAAAGCTAATGCAATTTTAACACGCTATACTGTATGCCACTGCGTATGATGTGTATAGTGAAATAACTGCTAAGCAGATATACCAAGAAAAATATGTTAATCGCTTTTATCATACATATTAACTTTATTTCCTTGGCATACAGAAATTTTGGTCAAATTTCTCTACTCTAATGTGAGACAGCGCTAAGTGGTGGTCAAAATATTTATTAATAGTGCCTCCAAACCCGAGATATTCGTTGCAGGAATGTTGTAAATTGTGACGGTTATTTTGTAAGCAATCATCTACAATAAGGCAGAGTTAGTGGCATTCGTCGTGCATGTGAGTAAATAAAAAAAGTTTTTTGTGTTTCGGTCGGTAGGGCAGCGGGGTTTTAGCATAATAATATAAACAGCATCACAAAGCTGCCAAAAAAGCAAATTTATATACCTATGTATATATATATACATATGTATATATATATACATATGTATATATATATACATATGTATATATATATACGTGTGTGAACGAACACCCTTCGCATGGCCTAGCGCAATGTGAAAAACTTTGCGAACTATGTATGGATAGAGCTTCTGTGTTTTTGTGTTTAAGTTATTGGCTTTATAAAGCGCCCAACTCACCTGCAACTGAATTGGAGTGTTTGGGGGGTTCTGCCGTAGCATGCCAGCTGAAAAAGAAAAGGAGCAACACAGGAAAGTTCATTTAATTAAGGCGACTGAAGTTATGAAAGTGGAAATTGTGTTCAAATGATCTACAAACATAAAATAAAATGAATAAATATATATCAATAAAAAATTATTTCTATATATACATTTCTTTAATTTTGACAGAACTTTGCCTTGCTCGTTTAATGTATTTTAAAACCAGTGATGGGCAAACACCCCATTCCAAATTCTTTTGTACGTACACAAGAACTTTAGGAAATAATGTGTAAATTTGTGAGCTTAGCTCCAGCAAACCGTTGTGAACAAGTGGATTTATATGTGAGTGGCCGGCCTTACAGAAACCTTTAACACGTAGTTTGATAAGACACAAAACAAGCTTTTATTATCTGTGGTATTGGACAAGATGATGTATGGAAAAATGATTTTAATGCGTTTGTACTTTATTTGTTATATTAATTTGTGCTCGTTTGCGGAAGGAAACCAATGCTTGGACACGAGGCATCCTGGTCGATCCCGATATGTAGAGGCTACTGCAGTGGGCAACTCTTGCCCTATACATCTGCAAGAGAGCCATTGGCAAAACTTTGGGACTTCAACCGCGGCTGTGTAATGATATATGGTTTTTGTTGTTGCTGTAACCACATCTGTGTGTGGAGGTGGCGATCCTCGGCAAACTCCATATATGGGCAAGCTTGTTCCGGTCCAAAGGACCGATCTTCGCGGGAATGTTATGGCCATTTGTTATTTAAAGGCGCCAATAACTTGCTTTGTCATATCGAGTATCATAGTCGTTCAGTATACATAAAAGCAAGAGCCGGTGCCGGTTGGCCTCTCACTGAGACTCCACTCGATGCCACTGACTGTTTGCGACTGCAGTTGCAGCTACTCCGTATATGGAGCATCCTACGGTGGACGTGGAGAACACGGTGTCCGTTGGTTATTTGGAGGCGCCAATAACCCGCCTTGTCATATCGAGTATCATAGGCATTCAGTATTTGTGCAAGTGCCGGTGCCGCCCGGCCTATGGCCTTGCATTAGTCTGTATGGAGCATACCACTTTTTGCAACCTGTGGATGCGAAGCGGGAGTACACATCCTGCACGTTGGCATCAATTTTTGCTCTGTAGGAGTTGTGCAACGGCTTCTGTCGGATCGTAAATAAGCCAGAACCAGGGTTGCCAAAATTTTTCCGTCCCTTTTCCCCAAAAATCCCCAATTACAAGTGAATATTCTCAATCAAAACCCGATGATACTATTTTGAAAGACTTTTTATAAAAAATTTAATTAATTTCTTGGACAAAAATATTTTCTACTGACTGCCAAACCGCTTAAGGATGTGTGTCACGGGAAGGCAAGGATATGCAACTTTTTAAGTTGTAAAAAATGGACAGCGATATAGGGTCCGTTTTACCAACATTATACATTCAAAGAAAATTAGGAGCACTGGAAAGTTAACCATCGACAAGTTGGACTGGATAAATTGCACTGTATTGTATAAAAAACACTCGTTATTCCACAAATCGATTATTCGTGATATTTTAAATAATCGAACAATTGAAAATGATACATTTTTCAAATAAACAAATAATCGAATAATTAGGACGTTTAATTGATTGAACGTTTTGACTTTAAAAAAGCTAAAAACATATGAATTGCGCCCTTTTTAAATTCGACATAAAGACTAGAAAAATATTTGAAGGATAAAATATCCCATAATATATAATTTCGATTAATTGGATTAATAATCCAATGGCGCAAATAAATGTACATCCTAAACAGGGACATAATTGCTGAATTTTTTTTTTTAGTTCTATCCAGTGGAAGTCAGATGTTCTATATAAAATATCAATGCAAAATTGTACTAGTAAGTTATCGATAACATGCAATAACAGATAATAAGAAAATATTAATCGTGATTTGCACTTTATTTTTATCTCATCCAGTGCAAGTCATATATTCTGGATAAACTTTCAGTGCAAAGTTTTCCTCGATGGTTTTTGATATCATGCGAATACAGATAGTAATAATCGTTTAATCGTGATTTGGACTATATAGTACCAAAGACCTATAATACAATAAGATACGGCATTTGCAAAAGTCGATGAGGCATAATTTTGAACGCATAGATGACAATGAATTCATTGGGATTGGACCACTATCACATATTCTATATAAAATATATAAATACTAATTCAATTCATGAACGGATCCCTGAATATATTTATTTAAGGGCTCACTGTTCCAAAATTGCGGTTTAAAAATCCAATTTTAAAAAATCGTGCTAATTTCTTCCGGGCCGAACCATATTTAAAACGTAGATTAAAGATCATAGAAGAAGTCGATGTGCAAAATTCCTGACAAATCGGCTAAGAATTATTCCCTCTAGAGGCTCAAGAAGTATAATCGGAAGATCAGTTTATATGGGAGCCTTATCAGATTGCGAACTGACTTAGACCATACTTGACAAGTTATTGGAAGTCACAACAACATAATTCGTGGAATATTTCGAGATCGGTTTATATGGGAGCTATATCAGGTAATGAACCGATTTGGACTGTACTAGGCACAGTTGTTGATGGCTAAACCAAAACACTTCATGCAAAATTTCAGCTAAACCGAATATTAATTTCGGCCTCTGGAGGATCAAGAAGTCAAGATCCGAATTCGGTTTACATGGGAGGTATATCAGGTTACGAACCGATTTGGACCGTACTAGGCATAGTTGTTGATGGTCAAACCAAAACACTACATGCAAAAGTTTATCCAAATCGGATATTAATTGCGCCCGACCTCTAGCGGCTCAAGAAGTCAAGATCCGAAATCGGTATATATAGATGTCCGACCCATAGACATACAGATTAAGTATGAGGCAGCCACAACGGCTATGAGACTTAAGGCTATGGAAGAATGGATAGAGGATAGTAGCAGGTCATATCATCTATAGGAAACCTGGAAGGAAAAGAAGAAATATTCCATTGGATACTTGAGGTCGAGGGCGAGACACTGCTGTTAGAAGAACTGTCTTGGATTGACGGAACTCTGGTATTTCCATCTGGAAGATCGTGCTACACAGATGGAAGTCAAAATAAAACACCTGGTGCAAAGTTTCAGCCGAATCGGTAAGAAATGTGCCCAATAGAGCCTTAAGAAGTCAAAATCCAGGAACGGTTTATATGGGAGCTATATCAAAACCATAAACCGGTATAGCCCATTTACAATCCCAACCAACCCTCAACAATAGGAAATATTCAATGTTTTAAGCGCCTAGCTTTATCCCTTCGAACTTTACCGACAAACAGACGGACGGACAGGGATAAATCTACTTAGAATGTCAAGGTATATATGTATGGTATAGAGGAAGTGTATGAGGTGAGACGTCCCTGAAACACTTGGCCATAAAACAGATACCAGATTTGAGCCCCTTCTTGCCATAATCCACAAATATGTCCTGTTTGGGGGGTATTGAGGTTGGGGCGGCCACCCACGCACTTAGCCTTGAAAAAATATCAGCATCCCAAATTTCTTTTTTTGAGCCCCAATTGCCATTGATTTAGGGGGAGTTTATGGGGTGAGACGAGCCCCAAATACTTGGCCCCAAAATTGGGTATCAAATTCGTTTTTTACTTTCAAATAACCTATCATTTGTGCCCCTTTTTGCCATAGTAGGCAAACATGGCCGATTTGAAGGGAGTTTAAGGGACGGACACTGAAATAATATCAGCATTGTGCCAGAGCACGATTTCGTTTGGTCCTATAATGTCAAGCATTGTGAAAGTGGCTATCGAGATATTCAGGGCAACAGGTCTCGTACATATCGAAACTAATTATTATTTTATTGTTTTTTTGGTTACCTACATACAAAATCATATTTCAAAGCTACCCCTTGGGATACCTCTTTAAAGTCCTCTTGTGTCTATCCCAATATGAAGGTAAAAAATTTACTCTACTACCAAAGACCTTGTATTGCTGTCCTATTCTATCCTGATCGGCCTTCATATATTATTTTTAATTCCTTTTTTTGGGTAGGATAGGGGGATATTGATTGCCCTCTAACACATCCTTTCATTTGAGTACAATATATTCTCGGTCGTCCCACATGACATTTTGGCGGAGGAGAGGGTCGCTCGCCCTGACGCTAAGACCCAAAAGACAATTTATTTAGTCCTTTATTGTCGCGATATACTGTTGAACGGCAGGACGACTGGACATGACCTAGATTCTCGAATCCTTATATCAACATTAGATTCGAACTCTACTGACATAGACCTTTCTGGTAATTCACATATTATCCAACTCGAACCACACGTCCTATTGAAGGGTATTGAGTGAGTGGGCCGGTCCGAGACTCTATCCCAAGTATGTATACCAGATTTGTAGTCAACTTCCAAATACCTTTCATTTGATACCCATTTTATGACGGTGGACATTCACGCCCGTTTAAGGGGTTTTGGGGTTGGTGAGTTTCCGTAGACACCTTGGACCAAATTTTTATAACAGATGTGCACTCAAATTCGAAACACTTTTCATTTGATATCTATATTGTCCCAATTGGTATAAAAGCCCTGCTGGCGGGTTTTGGGGGGCGGGATATGTCTCAGATTCCAAGGAATACATTTTTGTATTTGATTCTTACTGTACTTTTAAATAGCTTTCATTTGATATCCATATTGTCTCAATTGGTAAATATGCCCTGCGGGGGTGTTTTGGGGGTGGGGAGGACTCTCAGACACATTTTATGTCAGATTTGTACTCTACTTTTAAATACCTTTCCATAGCCATATTGTACTAATTGGTAAATAAGTCCGTTCGGGGGATTGGGGATTCCCCTCAGACACCAAGGAACTAATTTTTATGTCAGATTTGTACTCTACTTTTAAAGACCTTTCATTTGATACTCATTTTGGCCAAAGCGGTGAAAGAGTCCTGTTGGGGGGTTTTTTGGGGTGGGGGATCCCCCTTTGGGCGAAATTTGTATATAAAGTTCGTACTCTACTCTTAAACACCTTTCATTTGATACCCATATTGTCCAAATCGGTAAACATTTCCGTCCGGGTGGTGTTTTGGGATGGGGCGTCCCCCCGGGTTATTGGACACACAAATTTTATACCAATTTCGTGTTTTTGGGGTATCATGAGGTGGCATACAAAATTTCGCTTAAATCGGGTAACGCATCTCCGATATCTGGCGTTTGTTTTCCCATTTTCATCGGGGGCCCAAACTCTACCATCTGTGAAAATTTTATGAAAATCAGTTCATCCGTTTTGAGTCTATGCGGAACAGACAAACCATCTAACAAACAAACAAAGCGCAACAATTTCTTTTTCAAGCGTGCTCTGCAATTTTACGCTTCTTCAATTTTACGACCAAGCTCAGTTGTAGCTCAATGGGAACGAAAATAAGCAGAACTGTCGATTTTGGAGTGAAGATCAGCTAGAAGCATTGCAAGAGTTACTAATGCATTCAGAAAAAGTCACAGTTTGTTGTGGTTTATGGGCTGGTGGCATCCTTGGACTTCACGTAACTGTGAATGGTGAGCCCTACCTTGAAATGATTCCAACTTCTTTTTTGCCCAAAATGCAAGAGCTTGACTTGCATGATATGTGGTCTCAACAAGACGGTGCCACATACCACACAGCACTCCTAACAATGGACTTATTGAGAGACGAGTTCGGTGAACATTTTGTTTCACGTTCGGGACCTACCAATTGGCTACCTAGATCGTGCGATTTATCGCCTTTGACTATTTTTTGGGTGGCTATGTTAAAGCTTATGTCTGTACAGATAAGCCCTCTTCAATTGACGCATTGGAAGACAACATTGAAGCATTTATTCGTAAGATACCGGGCGAAATGTTGGAAAGAGTATACCAAAATTGGACTAAGCGGATGGGCCTTTTGAGGCGCAATCACGGTCAACATTCTTTTTTCTTGTTGGATATTCTCCTTTTTTATAGTAGGCATAGAGAGCTTCCTTCACTATAAGCGGGTACCCCGCATACCTCAAAGTTTTTGCATAGTGGCCCATCTGTTAATTCTCAAATACTGCTGCTTTTTGGATATTCTGCATTTTGTTTTAGATCCTAGGCATCGAGAGCTTCCTTCCGCATTCCTGTTAGTTTTTGCAGTATTCGGTTTGGAATTTTTATGCAATTTTTACATCCGTGATGCAATTTTTACATTTTTACGTAATTTTTTACAAAATTCGAAATGTTTGTGTTCCATTTAGTTGCCCTTTTTTGTTGTTTTTTCTGGTGTTTTTTTCCGGTTTATTTAGAAACTTTTCTGTTAAATTGTTAGCATAGATCTGCTAAGCACGTAAAAAAACTGCTGCTAAGTGAATTGGTTTGTGTTAAAGTTAACTTTATCTTCATGGACATGCAATTGACTGCAATTATTTCACCATTTTTCTAGTGAATTTTATGTGAGTGAAGATAAATTTCGAATTTAACTCGTGGAGACACAAACCTATGGCGTAACTGCCCTCTGTTACTGGCATTAGCAGAACACTGTAAAGCATTTTTCCACACAATTTATGACTAAAAAAAAAAAATTTTTTTGTGAAAACTAAATTTCAAACACCACCAAAAGAGCATAAATAACATCTAGAGAATAATAGGGTGTATCTATAAGATGTGGTACCGTCCATATCCACAATAGGTACCTAGAACAACAAAGATTTGAAAAATGTCTGGTCCACTATGCAAAAATTGAAATACATGGGTCGATGAGAAATGTTTTACAGTGTTTTTGTAATGCTAGTAACAGAGGGCAGTTACGCAAGTGGTTTGTGTCTCCACTAGTTAAATTCGAAATTTATCTTCACGTACATAAAATTCACTTCAAAAGAGGTGAAAAACTTGCAGTCACAGTTCGAATCGAGATAAAAAACCTTGACTAATGACGATTCTTTACAGTGTTCTTGTAATGCTAGTAATAGGGGGCAGTTACACCAGTGGTTTGTGTCGCCAGTAGTTAAATTCGGAATTTATCTTCAATCACATAAAACTCACTACAAAAGTGGTGCAAAACTTGCAGTCACAGTTCGAATCGAAGTAGAAAAACCATCTTGACTGATGAGGCGCATTTCCGTTATGTCCGTGAAGATAAAGTTGACTTTAACTAGCAAAGACACAAACTAATTCACTTAGCAGCGCTCTGTTACGAACTCAGCAGATCTAGAATTTAATCAATTTAATAGAAAAGTTTCTAAATAAAATCAAGAAAAAAAATTCGGAAAAAGCAACAAAAAGGCTACTAAATGGACCACAAAAATTTCGAATATTTTTAAAAAATTAGGTAACAATGTAAAAATTGCGTAGCAGACCGACCTACAACACTAAGAAACCGAAGACACAAACTAAGAGGAATGCAGGGTGCCCACTTATAGTGAAGGAAGCTCTCGATGCCTAGGATCTAAATCAAAAAGCAGGACCATACTATTTGAGATATTTGGCATTTAGATTCTAGGCATCGAGAGCTTCCTTCACTATAAGTGGTTTAGTTATTGGAAAGTGGGCCATTCTGTTAATTCTAACTTTAACTTTTTGATGAATAATTAAGCTCGAGGTCAATGTTGTGTTTTTTTTATTTATTTTTCAAAAGAATATTTCGCCTTCCTTCGGTCGGCATCATCAGGTTAGACACTAAGCAATACGAATATAAATGAGTTAAACACAAATTCACACATATTTCAGATAAACAAAAGCGTTCAGAGTTACAATAATCAAACGTCTTACAAACACAGCATTTTATATTGAACTAACAAGTCATTTTTCTCTTATTTTTAATATGCACAGTTCTCTACATCAGTCTTAAAGTTTATTCTCTTTTCTTGCGGTACGTTTATGTTGTGAAGCATTTCTAATGTGAAACGCATGCTATAATTGTCCTCACTTTGTAATATCTCTGCATTATCCAAGTTAGGTGTGTGTTTTCTCTCCGCACAGTGGCTCGCTAATACTGTTTTTTGAGTTGAATTGTTGTGTCTTGATTTCAAATCAGATTTCTGTACCGCTAACCCTGTTTTAAGTTTGTTTTTCGTTGTTCCTACACAACTTTGATGGCAGCTATCAGTTTAATTTCCCGTGCAGTTAATTTTGTAGATTAGGTTTTTCCGCGTCAGTTTTGAGTCGTCTTTTTTCAATCACAGATATAATATTGTACTTATAAAGTTCATCGACTAATTCGTTGCTGGGCCTTTGTAATGATGACGCAGGGTCTTGATTAACCCTCCTGTACGTCATGATGTCGTTTACAATATTGCACATACGTTTATCAATCATTGCACATAAACAGACTGGTACAGCAAGCCAACTACCTCGAGGCGTTAAAAAATCTTTTCTTTCTTTATTTTATTTTTATATCCTTCACCATAGGATGGGGGTGTCCTAATTTCGTCATTCCGTTTGTAACACATCGAAATATTGATCTGAGACACATTGAGGTATATATATTCTTAATCATCTTGACATTCTAAGTAGATTTAGCCTTGCCCGTCTGTCGAAAGCACGCAAACTTTCGAAAGAATAAAGCTAGGCGCTTGAAATTCTGAATACTTCCTATTGTTGAGGGTTGGTTAGGATTGTAAATGGGTTAAATCGGTCCATGTTTTGATACGATTGTTGCTTTTTATATTTCGGTATTAGATAACAACAAAAAAAAAAACGAATATTAATCATGGAAAATCTTTTTATTGGTTTTCAAAATATTACCTATTACGACATATAGACTCTGATCAAGGTATCTTCAAAACATGCATTCTGAACGCATCAACCGCTTCTTCAGGTGTCGATAAACGTCTCTTTTATTTTTTACGTAGGGGAATAAAAAGAAGTCATTCGGTGCCAAGTCTGGACTATACGGCGGATGACTCATCAATTTTATGATTTGAGTGCTCAAAAATTCAGTTGTTTGAGTCGATGTTTGAGAGCTCGCATTGTCGTGGTGAAGAGCGATCCGTCTTCGGCGGTTGGTTTTCCTGATTTCTTGGAAGACAACTGGCAAACAAATGGTGCTGTACCACTCAGAATTGACAGTTCAGCGTTATTCTAGTGGTACGATTGCGATATGTCCAGTCTTTCCAAAAAAAAAAAAAAAACATGCAAACAGTCGACTGCTGTTTACTTTCGGGCTCATACGCGTAAATCCACGATCACGTCACGATGTTATGGACCTGTTTCGAAGCATCGCGATCGTAGTTCTTTCGACCAATCGACGCGAGCCTTTTTTTGAGCGATTGTCAAATTGTGTGGGATCTAACGCGAACAAGTTTTTTGGACGGTCAAATGGCCATGCAATATTGAATGTATGCTGGTCCCAACAATGCCTAAGGTTGTCTCAATCTCACGATAGGTCACATGACGATCTTGCAATATCAGTTGGCGCACAGCATCAATGGTTTTTGAAACAACAACTGATATTGGACGACCTTCACGAAATTTGTCTTGGAGTAAACTACGACCTCGTTTGAATTTACCATGCCATCGATAAATACTGCTCCTTGACGGAGCTTCATCGCCAAAAATTCAATTAATTTCATCGATTCACTGTTGTTGAGTTAATTCACGTCGAAAGTTGTAAAAAATAATCGCACGAAAATGTTCACGAATTAATTTAATTTTTTGGGCGAGATGAATCTTTTAAGTTACAGTTCACAACACAAATAGCGTTCGTAATCAAAACCTTCTGAGTAGGTATAATCCAAAAATGTCAAGCTTTACAATAGAGCTGTCAGTTGGCAGATTGCAACACAAGGGATGTATAATCCTGTAATAATTCCTCGCATAGCTCCCATATAAACCGATCCAGGATCTTGACTACTTGGGGCTCTAGAAGGCGCAATTCCTATCCGATTCGCCTGCAACTTTGTACCAGGTGTTTTATTTGGACTTCAAACCACTGTGCCAAGTGTCTAATCGGTTGATGATCTGATATAGCTTCCATATAAACCGATCATGGATCTTGAATTCGCTTTAGCTAAAATTTAGCATGAAGTGTTTTGTTTTAACTTCTACCAAGTATGGTTCAAATAATTCGAAAAATTCGATGGTGCAACGATTATTTGGAATATAAGCTGATGTGGATTGGAAACTAGACTTCATGAGCTGTCATTTCAGGGGGTTTCATCGACTTAAGTATTTCCATTTTTGAACTGTGGTCAACGCAAATTAATTTTTCGAATATTGTGGCTGATTTTTTCCAAGTTTTCCCCAAATTTCGTACATGGATTAGAAACTAGGCTTCATAAACTGTGGTTTGAGGCCGGTCTCATCGACTTCAGAATTTAAATTTTTTTCGAATTTTAAAACTGGACCAGGCAGTTTTAAAATCTTCTTTATGTTGTTAGTGCCTATTATGGATATTGATTGTACTAAATATCTTTTTGCGGTGTTTGAAATTAAGTTTTGATAAAAAAATATTTTTTTCGTAACAATAAATTATTTGTAAATATGCTTTACAGTGTTTCAACCATATTGGATAAGAATTTCGCCCTCTAGAGGTCCTAGAAGTCTAATCGGAAGATCGGTTTATATGGCGGCTATACAGAATATAGACTGATTTAGACCATACTTAGTACAGTTGTTGGAAGTCAAAATAAAACACTTCATGCTAAATTTCGTCCAAATCGAAGAAGAATTGCGCCCTATAGAGGCTCAAGAAGTGTATTCGGGAGATCGGTTTTCTATGACGACTATATCAGGCTATGAACTGATATAGACTATACTTGGCACAGTTGTTGGAAGTTATACCAGAACGCTTCATGCAAAATTTCAGACAAATCGGATAAGAATTGCGCTCTCTAGTAGCTCTAGAAGTCAAGACCTATGGTCGGTTTATATGGCAGCTATATCAGGTTATGAGCCGATTTAGACCATACTTAGCACAGTTATTGGAAGCCATAAAGATGCCAGTAAAGAGGGCTGTGAGGCGAGTGGTTTGTGTCTCAACAAGTTAAATTCGGAATTTTTCTTCACTCACATAAAATTCACCTCAAAAGTAGTGAAAAACTTGCAGTCACCGTTCGCATCGAAGTTGAAAAACCATCTTGACTGATGAGGGCCATTTCCACCAATTCCGTGAAGATAAAGTTAACTCTAACTAGCAGAGACACAAACCAATTCACTTAGCAACGCTCTGTTACAAGCTTAGCAGATCTATGCAACAATTTACCAGAAAAGTTTCTAAATAAAATCAAGAAAAATATTCGGAAATAAATGGACCACAAACATTTCGAATTTTGTAAAAAATTAAGTAACAATGTAAAAAATTCCAAAACGGACGGACCTACCACTGTAAAAAGTCCAAACCGAAGATGACAAAAACTAATAGTGAAGGTAGCTCTCGATGCCTAGGATCTAAATCAAAAAGCGGGTTATCCAAAAAGACCGCAGTATTTGAGATATTGTGCAAAAACTAAGAGCGATGCGGGGTACCCACTTTTGGTGAAGGAAGCTCTCGATGACTACAATCAAAATAAAAAAAAAAAAACAGAATATCCAAAAAAGAAAAAACCACACTATCTGAAATATTTGACATTTCGATCGTAGGCATCTCGAGCTTCCTTCACTATAAGTGGGCACCTCGTATTCCTTTCAGTTTTTGCACTCTTCGGTTTGGACTGATTAGTGTTGTAAGTAGGTCCGTTACGCATTTTTATGTTGTAACTTATTTTTTTTTTTAAATCGAATTTTGGTTGGTCTTTTACTGCTCATCAGTTTTTACTGCCTCATCAATCAAGATGATTTTTCGATTTTGATGCGAAATGTGAATGCAAGTTTTTCACCACTTCGTAGTGTATTTTAATAATTCCAAGGCCATTCCATTTTTATACCCACCACCGAAGGATGGGGGTATATTCATTTTGTCATTCCGTTTGCAACACATCGAAATATCCATTTTCGAGCCTATGGAATATATATATTCTTGATCAGCGTAAAAATCTAAGACGAGCTGGCCATGTCCGTCCGTCTGTCTGATGAAATCACGTTACAGTCTTTTAAAATAGAGATATTTAGATGAAACTTTGCAGAGATTCTTTTTCTTGTCCATAAGCAGGTTAAGATAGAAGATGGGCTATATCTTGGACTATATCTTGGTATATATCCCCATATAGACCGATCCGCCGATTTAGAGTCTTAGGCCCACAAAAGCCACATTTATTATCCGATTTACCTGAAATTTGAGACAGTGAGTTGTGTTAGGCACTTCGACATCCTTCTTCAATTAGGCCCAGATCGGTCCAGATTTGGATATAGCTTCCATATAGATCGATCTCTCGATTTAAGGTCTAGGGCCCATAAAAGGCGCATTTATTGTCCGATGTCGCCGAAATTAGGGACAGTGAGTTGTGTTGGGCCCTTCGACATTCTTTTTCAATTTGGCTCAGATCGGTCCAGATTTGGATATAGCTGCCATATATAGACCGATCTCTCGATTTAAGGTTTTGGGCCCATAAAAGGCGCATTTATTGTCCGATTTCGTTGAAATTTGGGACAGTGAGTTGTGTTGCATTTTTCTGCAGCTTGGCCCAAATCGGTCCAGATTTGGATATAGCTACCATATAGGCCGATATCTCGATTTAAAGTCTTGGCCCCATAAAAGGCGAATTTATAATCCGATTTCACTGAAATTTGACACAGTGACTTATGTTGGGCTTTTCGACATCCGTGTCGTATATGTTTCAGATCGGTTTATTTTTAGATATAGCAACTAAAAAGATCAATATTTTGTTATACACAATTGAACAATGACTTGTACTTATTAGTATTTGGTCCAAATCGAAACATATTTCGATATAGCTGCTATGGGGCATAAAGTACCCAATTTTTATCGCATTTTGACGAAAGGTGGTTTGCATATATACCCGAGGTGGTGGGTATCCAAAGTTCGGCCCGACCGAACTTTTTGCTTGTTAATGATGGCATAGGTTTTACTTGTCAAACGTCAAAGAATATAAGATTCAAAAGTGACAGCTACCACATACCGGGTGATTCAAAATAACACCTCTTGTTGGAAAACCCATCATGTAAGTTGATTGCCTTATTCGCAAGTGCTTAATCTGTTAAGGGTTTTTGTTATTTTTAATTATAACTAATAAATTGATTATAGTATAGTTGAGGCTATAACAATTGTGTCGAAAAGTTGACTTGACGCAAAAGTCAGAATGCTAATTCTAGAATTAGGCCTTTAAAAATGTTGCTCACGTTCGTGTGTGAATAATGTTAAAAAATTCGGTAAAATAACATCATATGTAGTCATTAATTTGTAACCTATCAATCCAGTTGTTGTTTTTGTTCATATTTGATATTTCATTTACATGTATATTTGTTTACATACATATGTGCATACTTTTTCTATATTAAAGGAATCGCTGAGTTTTAGTTGTAGAATTGATTAAGTTCTGTGAACTCTTAGCTCATATTGAAATTGATAAGACATATTGTTGAAAACCGGCGATAGTTAATGAGAATCAATTTCTGAATGGAATTGAAACAGTTAATAATGTGTGCCGGACTATTTCGCACTAGCATTTCGCTCCTAATTTTGATGGCGCTTGTTTTATTGGTCGAAGACCATAAAATAACGACTTTCTCCAAGGGAGTTATGGCGAAAAGGCAATATGGAGCAGTAAAAGCACAAGTTTCGGGCTTGAATAACACAATTCAGAAAAATCGGGATTTTCATGCTGGATTTACAGACATTTTGTGGCGTTTGTTTACTGAATTTGAAGTGTTTCTGGATGATTTTGTGCAGAGTTTGTTTGAAAATACACCAAAAATATCAAAAGACACAAAAACATTATTGGCCAAATTCAGAACTTACACACTATACACTCTAAATTTGTTGAGTGACAAGTTCTTGGATGTCGGTGGCAACATAAGCAAAATCGAGACTTTGGGCGAAGAATTTCGAAACTTGGTTGAAAGTTTCGATAATCACTTCGAATGGGCAATAAATCAGCTTAATGAATCACTGATTAACAATACAGTCGAGTATGATTGGTGGACGGCGCACATTAAACATAATCTACGATCAGTAAATGATTCTCAACTATATAAGGAGGGGTGTAGAACGTTGGACGAGTTCATTCAATCCTGTAATACGGAACTTCAGAACTGCTGCAAAATTGCAATGAAACCTATGAAATCATTATGTAAAGATGCAAGTTCTCTACTTTTGGAGTCCATACATACAATCATGGACGGCATTGATCGCATCCAAACCTGTCTGGAGGATAATAAGTCGTATGACAATTATTTGATGCCCTGCTTGAATTTGCTCTACGAAGACATAAGCAATATCATATTGAGGGCAGTGCAAATTCGACAGTTTGTGGACAATATGTTGCCCTTAAGGATTCTGTACGCCAGAAAATCGTTTGCCATAGTAGTGGTAGGCATTAAGCGCCACAATAGTGCAATCGAGCCGAATATATTTGAACCATCAAATACGTAGCAAAGATTTTTAAATAGTAAATGTGTTTTTATAAATTAAGATATAACAACTAGAAAACATAAAATTAAAAATAAATTTCGCGATATTGCTTCTATTCTTCTTTGTACATTTTATCTTGCAAATTTACACACAATCAAGAAGATTTTTTCAAGAAAACAATACTTGCAGTTTTAACCCGGTTTTGGTGAAATTTGGAAGAGTATACTGGGAGATCGGCTTAAATGGCAGTTATATCTATATACTCGTATAGTTCGATCGGGGACATATTTCATAAGAGTGACGAGGGCGTCAATACAACTCATTGTTCCAACTTTCAGCGGATTCGGGTAGTAAATGTGCCACTTATGGGCTAAACACACTATACCGAAAGTGGCTCTCTTCCAGGTATATAGGGCAAGAGTTGCATTTCTTGCCCTTTCCAAAATGTTGGATTTGAAGTTCAATTTCCTGTCCAGCCAAACACCCAGGTATTTTGTGATTTCTGTAAATGAAACATTCTCTCCTCCCAAGGAGAGAGGTTCCACTGTAGGCAACTTGTATCTCCTGCTGAAAAGAACTACTCTGTCTTGCATGGATTTATACCTAGAGCACTTTCGGTAGCCCACTTTGCTGTTGCACGTAGAACTTTCTGAAGTATATCTCTTACAGTCCTGGGAAGACCGAAATTGCCACGTCATCAGCATACGCGACCACTTTTACACCTTTTTCTTCCAGAGACAATAATATATTGTTAATGGCTATATTCTAAAGTAAAGGAAACAGTACACCTCCTTGAGGTGTTCCTCTGCCGACCCACCTTTTTAGATCCACAGATCCCAAGTCTGCCGTAATGCATCTTTTAGCAAGTAAGTTTTTAATAAACTTTCTTACGTTAGAGTTGATGACTTGAAACTCCATCTTCTTCATGATTGACGTCGCTTTTACATTATTGAAAACACCTTCAATAACATATATTATATTCAATAATATATATATATATATATTCCTTGACAGCGAGAGAACCCTCCATGTAGCCGACTAGGTCGTGAAGGGCTGTTTCAGTGGATTTGCCTTTACTAAATGCATGCTGCTGCCGCGACAGACGATCTCCAGGGATCTTTGCCCTAAGAAATGTTTCTATCAACCTCTCAAGAATCTTCAGCATAAAGAATGACAGACTAATAGGATGAAAATCTTTCGCCTTCGTATGGTAGGGTTTTCCTGCTTTCGGAATGAAAATCACCTTGGTGTCCCTCCATCCCACAGGTCAATATGACATGCTGATACAAGCAGAATATATCTCCCTAAGCTAGGGAACCAGTCTATCAGACACAGCTTGTAATTCAACTGGTGATACATCATCAGGGCCTGGTACTTAAAGGAGTCGAAACTTCTTATCGCCCAAAGGATTTTTTCTCTGACACAATTTCCCTAATAACCACAGACGAATGTATACCAGTGACAACCTCTTCTGGTGCCACGTTGTCCCTTGGAGAATTTTCCGGGAAATTTTTACCAACGAGTACCTCTAGTGTTTCCTCACCAAACATTGTCCATACATTCTCTTACTTCTGAAAAAACCCCACCGTAATAGGTCTAGAGGACAGAATCTTCCTTAGCCTAGAGCAACCAGCTCTGGGGTCCACCATGGCAGTTGCTGTTTGCTCCTTGCCTTGGGACTAGGACATGCTGATACAAGCGAGCCATTCAGGGCTTCCGTGATCCGCTTGAACACTATGTCTATATCCTCCGTAGTTTCCACTTCCTTTTCTGGTCTAGAAGGGATAGACGTGCAGAATTTGTGCCGAAATTTATCCCAATCCGCCTTTCTTCTGTTTAGCCGAGGCACCACTTCTGCAGTATTTTCGCCTAAACTGAAACTAATATAACGATGATCAGAGAATCTGTAGTCATCCAACACATCCCAAACGCATATTCTTCCACTTCCCATACAAAGGTAATATCGAGTACCTTCTTCCTGTTACTGGTAACAAAGGTCGGTTTATCCCCTTTATTAAAAATCGCCAGATTGCAAGTTATAATATATTCAATAAGCATCTCACCCCTTTCGTTGACATCCGAACTCCCCTATATCTGGTGATGTGCATTAGCATCACTTCCTACAATGAGGCTCTTCTTGCCTACAGAAGCGGCTTCAACCAGCAACTTAAGGTTTGAAGGTGGCATCTCTGAATCGAGTGGCATGTATAGGGATGCCAGCCAGTAATGAGACTTGTTTATTTCAAGGCTGGCTACTACTAAATCTTCAGTGCCTATCGATGGAAGAAGAAAAACATTTATACTTACTGGAATGGTGGTTAACGATCGAATTTTTGAACATGTGTGGAACTCTGTAAAGGGTCCACCCATACAAATCATGAGCTACGAGTTTAGAGGGGGCATCTTTACTCTGCGTTTTGCGTCGGCGGAATTTATTGATACCGTCAAACAGCTCGTCGGAGGTATTCACGCTCCCTGGGAGGGCGCAAAGCTCGACCTGGTGAGAAAGATAGATATCCCCCAGCTCACAAAGGCTACGGTCTTCATCAAGGGATGGGGCAGTAGATTAGCGACGGAACGCATGTTGGGAGGAAGGAACTCTCTTCGTGGTTGGCATTGATCAAGTCTCCGTGACAAGTTTGGCTAAGACTAAAGTCATGGCGCACTACGGGAGCAAAGCTGTCTTTTTCAGGATTGGGAAGACTAGGATAAGCAGAAATTTTCATTCTGCGACATCAGGCCGTGCAGTGGCAGGTGACTCAACACCGCTCAACAAACAGGGGGCCGACAACGAGACAATCGCGGCATCTCTCAATATTGGAAAGACTAGGATATGCAAAGTCCCTAATACTAAAATATCAGGCAGTGCAGTGGCGAGAGACCCGACGACGGACCCATCACCGACTAAATGATTCGGAATATTGGGATAGGTAAAGATCCTAATATTGGAACATTAGGCAGCGCAACAACAGGAGTCTCGATGCAGCTCAACGAACAGGGAGCCGATGATGGTACCATCACCTACTCCCAAGAAGATAGGCAAAGATCCTAGAATTGAAACTCAGGCAGTACAGTGAATGAACACCCAATTCAGCTTAACGAACAGGGACCCGACGATGGAACCATTACCGACTTTATGAAGAGTCAGAAGACTAGACTAGGCAAAGAACCTAAAACCATGACATCAGGCAGTGACAGGAAAGTCAGTGCAGTCTTAAGTACAGGGAGTAGACGATGAGATCATCACCTACTCCCAAGATGCCCATTTACTGGAGGACCAATGATTGAGGTAATCCAGATAAACCTCCAGCGAGACCGCTATACACGCTCTGATGGAGAAAATCACCAAGGAAAATCATAAGTAACAAAGTTTCTGGACTGTACCATATCAACTACCAATTATCTATGCTAACACTGGTACTCGGCCGAGGACTTGCGTTATTTGTCAAAAAAAAAAAATTGAATTGTATATTTTCCCCAGAGTTGTCAACGTCGGATGCAACAGTGTTGGGACAGGGAGACGGTGAAGCATACCCGGCATCACTTTATCTGCCTTTCGACTGTCCGACACCGCCACCCACGATGAAGCTGCAACGACTGGTGAGGAAAGCAAAACAGACAGGAAACGAGGTACAAATAGGGTGCGCTGCGAACTCTTGGAATTTCTTGGGGAAGTACCAACACTAATAAGCGGGGCCAAGCCCTGGCAGAATTCTTGAATACTAACGACCTAATAACACTTATTGGTAACACCGCTACCTTTGTTAATAGGATTAGGGAGAAGGTATAAGATGTGACGATATGTTCGGAAAATCTAATCGATATGGATCAGGATTGGAGGGTCTTCATGGAACACTTTTTCTCTGACCATCGCTACATTAGGTTTAGAATAGCACGGCCAGCGCCGAATCCGGCGTAAAAAAGCGGAAGTTTATTGGGATGTGTATTATACAATAAGATTACCAGAGCGGCAAAACGTGCCTCTGGAAGCTTTTCTGCGAACAGGTCGATAGCGTTAATGACGCCGCCAAGATAAAAAAGTTTCTCTCAAAACCCCATGTCCAAACTGAAACCTTAGTAGACGACATGGGAGTGAGAGCAGAAACGACGGACATATTGAGGCTTTTGATGAAAACCCATTTTGCACAGGATACGACGGGGCTCACGGAGACACCGGAATCTTGGAATAATGATGTTGATCGAAGGTTTATAATTACCGAATTTATAGTGAAGGAATCCTTGAGGAGCTTCAAACCATTTAATTCACCCGGACCTGATGGAATATTTCCAGCGTTACTACAGAGAGAGGCAGACTATCTGGCGCCTCGTCTGGCCAAAATTTTCACAGCGTGCCTAGGTCTTGCATATACTCCGAAAGCCTGGCAAGAGGCAAAGGTGGTGTTTATACCCAAGCCCGGCAAGGAAAGTTATGCGACACCAAAGGCCTACAGACCCATAAGCCTTTCGTCCTTTCTGCCCATAAGCCTTTCGTCTTCTAAATACAAACAGCATGCCTATGTCAAGGGAAGGTCGGTGGAGACTGCCTTGCAAGAGGTTGTGCATAAAATAGAAGAACCCTTCGATGCCAAAACGTGCACATTGGCGGTATGTATTGACATCGAGGGGGCTTTTAACAATGTGCGGACCGACACACTGATCCAATCCTTAGGCTAGTACTGGGTGGATCCGGTCTTTAGAGACTGGATAAGCCATATGCTAAGGAACAGGTGGATAAATTGTGTGCCCCATTGCATAAATATAAAAGAGAAAGTGTCACAAGGCACGCCACGGGGGTCATTTTATCGTCACTCCTATGGTTGACCACCATAAATGAATAGGTCATAGGTACGGATGCTGACTGAGGAGGGATTTGAAACCGTCTACGCAGACGATGTTATAATACTTCCAAGGGGTATGGATCCGAACGAGCTATGCAGAAGGGCCGAAAGGGTTCCTCATATGGCATATGACTGGGCTAGACCCAGAGGTCTTAATGTTAACCCAGAGAAGACTGAAATATGCCTGTTCACGAGGAAGACGAAGGAGGCCCAATTTAATGCACCTCGTTTCCTCAATAAGACGATTTCGATATCTGACAAGGTCAAATACTTAGGTGTGATCTTGGACAGGAAAGTGAATTGGAAGTGTCACATTCAGGAACGTACTGAGAAGGCTCACAGATGTTGGGCACTACGTAGACGGGCCGTAGGCTCGAAATGGGGCCTGAATCCGCGGATAGTTCACTAACTCTACTGGAGCGTGATTAGACCAATACTTACTTAAGCCTCAGTAGTTTGGTCGACTGCTATGGACAAAATTGCAACACAAGGACCATACAACAGGTTCAAAGAACATGTTGTCTTGGCATAGGCGAAGCTTGACAGCTATGCTATGCGGCTATGAGACATAAGGCGATGGCAGAATGGATTGAGGATAAGAGCAGCTCATACCATCGCGGTATAATCGAGGCGACGATAGGAATCCTAGAAGGAAGGGAAGAGGTTTCCGATCAGATACCTGAGATGAACCTTGAGGTCGAGTGCGAAGCAACTGCTGCCATCGGCACAGTCTTGGGTTGACGGAACCCTAGTATTGCCATCTGGAAGATCATGTTACACGAATGGATCCAAACTAGAGGACAAAGTGGGCCTGGGGCCTACATTGAGAACCCAGGGACTGAGATCTGTTTTGGATCACGGGCGATCAAGAAATGCGTCAAGTGGTGTGGTGCTAACGCGTGGACGCCGAGTGTGAACATCTTTACCGAAAGAAAAATTGCTATAAGGGCAATAACAACCAGGACGGAAAGATCACTTGTTTTGAAGTGTAAGAAGGAGATTAACGCCTTCTCTGAGGATGGCAAAATGCGCATTGTTTGGGTTCCGGGCCAGAGCGGAGTAAAAGGAAATGAAAGGGCAGACGATTTGGCGGTGAAGGCCAGAGGACTGCCGTCAATAAACTTGGTCAACCCGAAGCCTTTTGTGTCGACGCAGTCCGTATTAAGGGCGTGGGCGAAGAATGCGCATGCAACATTGTGGAACAGAGAAACGGCCGGTAGGACGGCGATAATCCTATGGGGGGATCCAGATCGTGAGAAGAAGAGGCTATTACTGAAAGGAAGCAAGAAGACGGTCAGTATAACTATTGGTATCATAACGGGACACAAAGGACTACGAGTTCGCTTACGTAAAATTTGTGCGGCAAATGATAGCATGCGTAGGGCATGCGGGGAAGTTAATGAGGCGTTGGAGGATTTCCTTTGTCATTGTCCGACTTTCGCGTCTAATACATACCGGCACTTAGGTGGAGACACAATACTAGACATGGACCAACTAAGGGCAGTGGTAATTAAACCAATTAAGGATTTTGTAAGTAGCACGGAATTCCTAACTTCAAATTTTCTTTTTAGAGGTTACTTTATAGTATTTAGAGCGCACAACAAGCTGATTACTGGCTTAGGTGTATGTCCATAGTGGGATGGGCGGATTAATATCTGCACCCTATTTTCAACCTAACCTAATTAAATATTCCAATACAATAGGGTATTATTCTTTAATTGGCTATGACGGAATGTTTGTTCCACTAGCCGAACGTAGAATAGCGTTCCAAGCGCCTCGATCTTCTGCGCTCATTTTAAAATCTCTGACACTAAGTTTCGAGGTGCCTCCCACCACTTGATCTTTCCATCGGGCTTTTGGTCTTCCCGGTTTGCGTATACCACCGTGTTAGCCTTTAAAAGACTTCTTTGCTTGAGCTTCTTCATCCATTCTGACTACGTGACCTAGCCAACGCAGCCGTTGTATTTTGATGCGTGTAACTATGCTATTGTCGTCATACAGCTCGTGGTTCATGGTTCATACGTCGCCTATATTCTCCATTATCGCAAACTGGTCCATATATTTTACGAAGGATATTTCTCTCAAATACTCCAATCACTGCCTCATCTGCTTTCACAAGTACCCATGCTTTAGAACCATATCACAACACGGGTAGTATCAGTATAGTGTAATCTTCCTGGTATAGTGTAATCTGGTCTGGTATAGTGTAATCTTCCTCTGTCGAGAGGTGGCCTTGTTTCATATCTGCTTACTTAGTCCAAAGTAGCATCTATTTGCCAATATCATTTTTCGCTAAACTCAAAACTGGTATCATTTGTTTCGCTTACGGCGGTGCGCAGGTATTTAATGTTACTGACTATCTCAAAGTTGTGGTTCCCAACTTTCTCCATTTTCTTTATCTGCTCGGTTGTACAAGGAGTTTTGGGAGTTGAAACCATCTCTTTCGTCTTATCTCCATTTACTGCCAGACCCATTTTCACTGACTCTCTTTCGATTCTTTTAAAGGCTGCAGTTACTACTTCCGGTGACCGACCTATGATATCGATGTCGTCGGCATAGGTGAGTAGCATGTATTTATTGAGCCGCTAGAGGACGCAATTCTCATCCGATTTGGACGAAATTATGCATGAGGTGTTTTGATATGACTTCCAATAACTGTGCTAAGTATGGCGCAAATCGGTTCATAACCTGATATAGCTGCCATATAAACTGATCTGGCATCTTGATTTCTTAAGCCTCTAGAGGACGGATTCTCTCATGACCATTAACATACGTGTTTATTATGGTCTGAATCGGTCTATAGCCCGATACAGCTCTCATATAAATCGATCTCTCTGTTTTACTTCTTGAGGCCACAAAGGGCGCAATTCTTATTCGAATTGGCTGACATTTTACACAGGTCTCCAACATATAATTTAATTGTGGTCCAAACCGGACCGTATCTTGATATCGCTCTAATAGCAGAGCAAATCTTTTCTTATATCCTTTTGTTGCCTAAGAAGAGATGCCGGGAAAAGAACTCGACAAATGCGATCCATGGTGGAGGGTATATAAGATTCGGCCCGGCCGAACTTAGCACGCTTTTACTTGTTGTTTATAATTATTTTACTTTTCTTTTCCTTTATTTCCGGCGGCACACATACAACCGCATTTTTGAATATGACACATTAAATTTTCTTTTCCTTTATTTCCGGCGACACACATACAACCGCATTTTTGAATGCGATTTAAACGTAAAGCCCTTAATCATAATCAAAAATCGACCATTTCGCTATTTAGTAATTTATTTACTTTTTTAAATAAAAATTCATGCCACAAATTTCTTTCATATACTTATAGAAAGTAATCAGAGGCTATATGATGATGAGTGGGATTTTCCGTATGAGCATTTCACATAAGCCACAAAAGTCTATGAAAATAATCCACTGCACTGAATAGTAACTTCTATTATTAGTTTGGAACATAACATTGGTTTAGACTTTCCATCATGTGTTTTTGGGGGAAATCTAGAGGTATGCATTGCTCTTGGACTTTTGTGGATACAAGTTCATCTGCGTTACGGTGAGAGCGATATAATGATATTCGTCCCATCTTGATTTTTATATCCAAATATTGCTGTAGCTCGTCTAACTTAGCGAATAATGGTTCAAAGTCAACATCGGGATCTCGTAAAAATTTACATTTGATTTGGTAACCGCCAAAAATGAAACAATTGTATAGGCGTTGAATTCGGAATTCCAGCTGGCGCATGATGTGTTTTGCAGTCGTTTCTGTTGTGGCATACACATCGTAGGCAATGTTCAGTTCCTTTGTTGATGCACACTTAAAAATCTCAGTTGACCATAGCTGTAAAAAATCCACATAGGCACTGAAGCACCAACCTTCAAGCCGCAGGTTCCATTCTCTAAGCAAATCTCGTTGTATATCGGCAAAGTGTATAAAAACGCTTTGAATCGAACGCAAAGTATTACCAACGTATTCTAGAGATTCATCTACTATTTCCGAGAACATGACATGAAAATATTCCATTTCTGCAAAGTAGTCTGTCAGATGCATTTTTACATCGGTAGGTAGGTATCGTTGAGCCGATGGAATTTGGCGTAGCTTCTGCAATAAGGCGATGCTTTCCTTCTTGGTGACTTCA
Organism: Stomoxys calcitrans; assembly: GCF_963082655.1. Lineage (NCBI taxonomy): Eukaryota > Metazoa > Arthropoda > Insecta > Diptera > Muscidae > Stomoxys > Stomoxys calcitrans. The sequence continues at coordinate 159,753,268 of NC_081553.1, read as the reverse complement.
AAAAAATTTTCTGCAGCCATTGCAAACGAGTTCGCCATTTCCGATGAATATTCAAAATAGTCTGCCAGATCGTAAAGGCGTCGCACTTTGATCTTTTCACTGTCTTCCTCGATTTCATTAGCAGCCGTGTTGCGAATGTTAGATGTGGACAAATTTCTTTGAAGATTTTCAACAAAGTTCTGCAAAGTACTTTGAAGAATGGCTTTATGCCGCTCCCCGTTCTCCACTGCAGCAAAAAATTTCTGGGAAATATGGTCGCCGTTCACTAAGTGTGCCGGAGCTCCCAACCTTATAGGTATCCTTTCACATTTGCATAAAAGACTGAGCGTCAAAAGTAACGCAATATTTGCTTGAAAACACCACATTCTAATGTTTATCTTTTATAAAATGTTTGGACTAAAATGTTCCAATTTGAATAAAAAACAAAAAAAGAAAATAAATTGTTCACATCTATGTTTATCCGAATAATTATGTGCTACCACTAGCATCGCCAGCTAAATAAATGTACAATATATTCATTTCATTTGTTTACATCATACGCAGATAATATATTTTTCCTTAAGTAACGAACACATTTCAATTTCTTCTATATCGCTAGCCAACAAATTTTGAGCAATCTTTATGGAACTAATCGCTTGTACACTCACACTCATTTAAATAAATCCATTTTTTAAATTTAGAAATATAAAAATGGGTTAGCCGTTTATCTACTACAAAATTGCTATCGCCGGCTAATATAGACGCTAAGTCGAGCCAAAATCCTGAATTTGAAAAAGTGAATTGGTGAATCAGGTATAATTTGAATATAGTTGCCACAAACCGTTCTTAAGTTCAATTTATCCTACAATATTTGTAGAGCTAAAGTGGGCAATCCCATTTCCTATCCATATGTACAAACATCAAAAGTTCCGCAGTGTATGGGGTCATCTGTTGTTTAACCTACAATCATAGAAAAAAGCCTGAAAATAATAGCAAACACTGTCTGCTGACTATTAGTAGTTAATTTTACTGCTATAATTGCTGTTTTTTGCTGAGAGTGACTGCTGCTAAATTTATGATGGGGTTGTTGGATGGAGGAAATAAAATGAAATGACAGAGAATGAACTTTTTTGGAAAGAAAATAAATTTGCCTGATCACAGCTAGAAAAATAAATCTAGGTTAGTTTAGGTTTAAGTGGCAGTCTGGCATCAGACTCAGCCGTTACATAGTGAGGAGAAGTAAGATACCTACTAGATCCTACCGTTGAACCGTCCAGATATTTTTAAAATGCTCAGCAACTTGCGAATGTTCACATCAGACATCACATCACAATCAGACAAGTTCGCAAAGAAACGACAACTAAAGGCCTGCAAATGTCGCATTTTGGTAAAACGACAACAACAAGTAAAGACAAATAAAGATCCACCATCTCTGGACCCATCATCTCAGGTAAGGTATCCGGCGAAAAATGCATTCCTTATGCCCCATAGCAGCTATATCGAAATATGTTCCGATTTGGACCAAATACTAATAAGTACAAGTCATTGTTCAATTGTGTATAACAAACTATTGATCTTTTTAGTAGCTATATCGAAAAATCAACCGATTTTAACCATATACAACACGGATGTCGAAAAGTCTAGCATAAGTCACTGTGTCAAATTTCAGTAAAATCGTATTATAAATGCGCCTTTTATGGGGCCCAGACTTTAAATCGAGATATCGGTCTATATGGCAGCTATATCCAAATCTGGATCGATTTGAGCCAATTCGATTTGAATGTCCAAGAGCCTAACACATCTCACTGTCCCAAATTTCGGCGAAATCGGACAATAAATGCGCCTTCTATGGGCCCAAAACCTTAAATCGAGAGATCGGTCTGTATGGCAATTATATCCAAATCTGGACCGATCTGTGCCAAATTGCAGAAATATGTCGAGGGGCTTAATTTAACTCACTGTCCCAAATTTCGGCGAAATCGGACAATAAGTGCGCCTTTTATGGGCCCAAAGCCTTAAATCGAGAGATCGATCTATATGGCAGCTATATCCAAATCTGAACCGATCTGGGCCAAATTGAAGAAGGATGTCGAAGGGCCTAACACAATTCACTGTCCCAAATTTTGGCAAAATCGGGTTATAAATGTGGCTTTTATGGGCCTAAGATCCTAAATCGGCGGATCGGTCTATATGACAACTCGAAGGGTCTAAGACAACTCTCTGTCCCAAATTCCAGCAAAATCGGACAATAAATGTGGCTTTTATGGGCCTAAGACCCTAAATCGGCGGATCGGTCTATATGGGGGCTATATCAAGATATAGTCCGATATAGCCCATCTTCGAACTTAACCTGCTTATGGACAAAAAAAAGAATCTGTGCAAAGTTTCAGCTCAATATCTCTATTTTTAAAGACTGTAGCGTGATTCCAACAGACAGACGGACGGACTTGGCTAGATCGTCTTCGTGGGTCGGAAATGGATATTTTGATGTGTTGCAAACGGAATGACAAAATGAATATACCCCCATCCTTCGGTGGTGGGTATAAAAACACAAGGGCTGTTAGAGACTGCCATGCCGAAGCAACCACGATGACATAATCTGTTTAGTCAGCAACACGGCATACCTTCAATGCATTAGACGACAGTGTCAATTTGAGAAAAGAAAGACCAAAGAAATTTGATCATTTGGTCAAACGATTTTTTGACAAAATGGCTAAAGGCATTATAAAACCTTTATCCCTATTTTGTAATCAAAAATGGTAATGCAAATAGCTGTTAAAAACACAATTACAGATTTTTGCGGTATTTATGTTACTATATAATAGTCCTTATTGATGGAGAATGTAGGCGAGTCTTTCATCTATTGCAAACTTCTGTTAAAATAAATAGATTTAAAATAAAAAAATGTAACACATTTAAATCAACCCATCGATTCCATTGTCCAATTTTGCTGAAAACTCATATATTTGCTATTTACGGCATTTACATTGACGTAGTGTTTCTTTTTAATTTTCTTTACAATTTTTTAAAATTTTTGTTTTTATTAAAAAAGCCTAATGAAAAATTATTTTAATTTTATTAGCCACTAAGTGTTTATTGCAGGACATTATTGTTTTAGCATTATATTACCTATCATCGTGAAAATTGGATTTAGTTCTCATGACTTGCTTTATCGCCATACCAAAATTTTTTTTTAGAAACTTTAAATTTTACTTACAGAAAATTTCTAAGCCATTTTTGATGAATTTGTAAAATTATTTAAAATTGGTCATATTTGACTAGCCAATTTTTCCCCAAAACGTGATATTATATGCTAACAAATATTTCTGTTAGTTGTCTTTATTGAATGGGAATACAAACATTTTATTCTACACTTAGAAATTCTTCTAAATGTATAAAATTTATTTTCTCCATCATTCACTTAGTTATTGAAATATGCACTTTCTTGCAGAGCTCACTCGCGTATGAAATAACCCATGGCAACAAATCATGCTTCACGGCATGTTTTTTTGTTTTTGATCTACCTGAAATGATCGTCACCTACATGTCGCTATTATTGCACGTCACGCCTCTCTTGGGCTTGGCTGAGAGTGTAGTATGCAGTTGTGATGACCTGTCGTCTACTATTTTATGTGTATGGCACAACCTAACAGGACAATGGCATGCTGTCACACCTGTCATGGGTTCGTTCAAATTGGGTCGTGCAGCCCTTTAATGAGAACCTAAAGTGGAACACCCTTGCCTGCATATGTTCTATAATCTCTTCTTCCTCGACGTTCTCACAGCTTATGCAAAAGTCGTTACTTGCAACCTTTAGTCTGCCAGCATGTTTTCCGATCAGACAGTGACCTGTCATGGCAGACAAGTCTCTACCTCTTCAAGTCTAGATTTGGCCTCATAATCTTGGAATGTTCACAGCCTCTCTCCTTATCGGCGAGAGTTTTAGGATCATTCGCGCCAATCCTTTTATTATACCAACACCCTTAAAGAGCGTATAGGTTTGCCAGAGATGGCCGATGGCCTAGGCAAATTATAGGCATGCGAATATAATATAGGTTCGGTCTTGTGTTCGAGTCTTAGAACCAGGTGTCTGTTTTCGTTAAAGCCCCTGCTGACCAGTCGTCTGTCGGCTATTGGAGCCTGGCGCAGCCGTTCCACCAGTAGAGGTTTCACCACGAGCAGCTGTTGAGCTTTAGATATGCCGATTCTTTGGAAAAAGACGCAGATTAGCAACCGCCTACTGGATAACACTATCGTAGCTATACTTAACATTTTTCCCGAAAATAACTCCCTATTACGAGTAAAGAATATTCTTGCGGAGCGAAATAACAAAATCGTCCGCTCCACTCAACGGTTCAAACAAGAATCTAAAAGGGATAGTCATGCAGAATGTGTGCTGAAATTTATCCCAATCCGCTTTCTTCTGTTTAGTCGAGGAACCATTTCTGCAGTATTTTCTCCAAGTCTAAAGGTTATATAACGATGATCAGAGAAGATGTGGTCATCAAACAGTTCGTGCTCATTTCAGTACCATACGGTATTGAAATTAAAGCAACACCGTATGGAACAAAAACAATACCGGATGGTATGGATGAAATTAAAAATGATTAGTACCGTTTGGTCCCTACCTTATTACTAAACTGGTATTGGTTTTAATATCAATCTTATATTGGTTTTAGCACCAGACCGTTATTAGTTCTAGTACCAAACTGTTATTGATTATTCAACCCCCTAATTAACAAAAACAAAAATCCACAGAAAATAATTTTAATTTTATTTCGATTATTTATGTTAATAATTACAAAAAGTAATGTTACACCGTGACCAACCTCAATTCTTTGTATTCAGCAATTGATTCCCTATCCATTGATACCCAGAAGTAGTTTTCATATGAATACGCCAACACATCGTTTTCCACACACGATTCTACATCATGTTTTTGATGTAGAACATCCTTAAAACTTGTACTATTTCCTTTTTCACTGCAGGTTTCGACGCACTCAAATTGTATTAAAACATTTTATATATTTGATAAAACAATATTTTATAACGTCGTCAATATTTTAAGTAAAATATTGACGACCTGTTCCTTGTAATAAAGGTCGGTTTTTTCCCTTTATTACAAATCGCCAGATTGCAACTTATAATATACTCGATAAACAGCTCCACCTTTCGATGATGTCAGAACTTCCCCATATATGGTGATGAGCATTAGCATCACTTCCTACAATGAGGCTTTTCTTCCCTGCAGAAGCGGCTTCAACCAGCAACTTAAGGTTTGAAGGCGGCATTTCTGAATCGTGTGCCATCTATAGGGAAGCCAGCCAGTAATGAGTCTTATTTATTTCAAGGCTTGCTACTGCTAAATCTTAAGTGCTAAGCTATCGAAGAAGAAAAACATTTAGACTAAATCCCAGAATTCTTAATTCACCATTCTCCACACACCCATGGTTCCTGGATAATAACCACTTTAAATCCTCCTGCCATCACAAGGACCTTTAGTGCCGCCGAATCGGCCTTATTATGGTGGAGATTTATCTGCAGAAACCGTACCATAATCAGGATTCCGAATATCCACCGCTGTTGCGTTAGCCTCGTCTTCTGAGTCCGCCAGGAGTTCATTCTAACAAGATTAGTTCGATCTGGTCATGACGAGTTTCCTAACACATCCACGGACAGTTGAAAAACCAGTGCAACCACTCTCTCTCAGGACACTGGACAATTGCGGTGTGAACGATTCGTCCTTTGTTGCTTCACTAGCTGCTGTTGTCGAAAAATGTTTGCTGTAACAGCAGAAAGTCTTCTAAAAATGGGGCAGTAGTAATTTTTTTTCAAAAAGTTTTATATTCCATCTTAAGGCACACATGTTTTTCTTGATTTTTAAACACTAATGTGTGTTCTTCTTTATGAAAACTGCAAGATTTTTTGCTTCAAAATCTTTTATCTAAAAAAAGTTACTACAATTTGCTAATTTTTGAACAAATTTGCACTCAAAATAACGAGTACTGTTGTATTAACGCTTTTAAAGCAAAAATTAACGTCTAAAATTTTATTTTTTATTAATGTGTAGCGAATGCCTCCATTGTTGTTTTGAAGCTTAACAATTTTGTATGGATTCATTCAAAAGTTTAAAATTTTTAATTTCATATCAGTAGACTGTGTTTGCTGATATCAGCAAACTTATTGCTGTGGGTACATCGATGAAGCAAGAGACAACATAAAAAATGCATATTGGAAAAAATTTCGGCGCAGATTCCGCACGACTATCCCCCTAAGCATGAAAAAGAAGTGAAAACTGGGGAGAACATAGATATGATGGTCAAGCGGGTCACAAAGGCCCTGAATGACTTACTTGTGGCAGCATGTCCTTGAGCCAAACCAAGAGGCAAACAGCAACCTTCATGGTGGACCCCAGAACTAGTTAGTCTTGGGGAGGGTTGCAGAAAGCTCTTCAACGAGGTCTAAAACCATTGGGAAGTCTATAAGGCTGAGCTAAGAAAATACAGGGGCGAGCTGAAAACGCTCACAGTAAATCTAAGTTGGAATTCTGCAGCCACATGGACGATAAATCTGAGGCCTCTAGGTTAAGAAATATCCTATCCTCGCAGTCCGATAATATGTGGACAATTTGTGAGAAGAGTGAGGAAATACTAGAACAACCCGTTGATTCAAATTTCCCGGGAAACTCCAACGCACAATGTGGCGTCAGAAGAGGTCACTGATATGCAGGTTATTGGAGAAATTGTGTCTGAGTCTAAGGCCTTTGGGCGATAAAAAGATCTAAACCTAGAAAGGTTGAGAAAAACATATCTTCTGTCAAGGATCTCTGGAAATCCCTTGTCTGGGCGACAACATGCCTATTGTAAGGGCAAGTCCGCTGAAACAGCCCTTCACGACCTAGTCAGCTACATAGAGGGTTCTCTCGCTGTCTAGGAATATAAAATGGTAACATTGAAGGTGCGGCGTCAATCATAAAGGAGTTGGAGTTTCTGATCATCAACTCTACCGTAAGAAAGTTCATTAATGACTTACTTACTAAAATATGCATAGCGGCAGGATTGGGATCTGTGGATCTACAAAGATGGGCCAGCAGAGGAACACCTCAAGGAGGTGTACTGTGCCATTAACATATTGTTATTGTCTCTGGAAGAAAAAGGTATAAAAGTGGTCGCGTATGCTGAAGACTTGGCTATTGCGGTTAGGGGAAAGTTTCCCAGCACTCTAAGAGATATACTTCAGAAAGCTCTACGTGCAACAGCAAAGTGGGCTACCGAAAGTGGTCTAGGTATAAATCCGTGCAAGACAGAGTAGTTCTTTTCAACAGGAGATACTAGTTGCCTACAGTGGAACCTGTCTCCTTGGGAGGAGATAATGTTCCATTTAGAGAAAGCGAAAAATACCTGGGTGTTTTGCTGGACAGGAAATTGAACTTCAAATCCAACATTTTGGAAAAGGCAACTCTTGCCCTATACAACTGCAAGAGAGCCATTGGCAAAAGTTGGGGTTTTAGACCGCGCTTCATACTTTGGGTATATATTGCAGTTGTCAGACCTATAGTGCTATATGGTGTCGTGGTCTGGCGGACGGCGCTTCAAAAGTCCACACACTGTTCAGTACTCAACCGGAGCCAAAGGATGGTTTGTTTGTGCATCATAGCTGCACAACATCTGATGCACTTCATTTAATGCTACACCTAATGCCTCTGGACATTGTCGCGAGACAAATTGCTGCGACCACTGCTGTGAGGCTAAGGAAGCTTTCTAATTGGTCATACTAATTGGACATTCTAATGTCCGTCATGACAGGTCTGATCTGTAAACATGCTGATAGATTAAAAGCTGTAAGTAAAGTTTTCGTGCAGAAGATTTGAAAACGTCGAGGTAGAGAACAATGAGAACAACTGCTGTATGCATGCCCTGCACTGACAAGAAAAAGGAGTCCTATGATGGGTTTTACAGTCACTTGCCTGAACATTCGCAAGCGCACTGGCTGGTTTAACGGTACACAGAAAAAATGTCAAGCTATGTTCAATTAACAAATTTGTACATTCAATTAAAAAATTTGCAGAAATGGGACCTATTAAGGAATGTGTATTACTGATTAAGAATTTTACAATTTGGATTTATGATAAGATCAAAATTCCATTTAAAGTGGTTATTAACTCAATAAACAATTCATTTGAAATTTGTCATTTCTTTTAAACAACTTTTTTACTGTTTTAAAAAATAAATATTTGATATTTTTCACATTAATAGAAAAAAACTTTATTTTATTAGATTTAATTGCGTATGGAAAAAAATTGCCGATTTCATTTTGAGACTCTCATCATTGTCGGCGACACCGTCTGAAAAAGTAAATTAACACTTTTTCGTATTTAGGGCAAATTGCAATCCAGGGAAGGAAACGTCTTAAAGGCAATGGAAGAAATGGTTAGGTGAGGTTAGGAGAAATGTAAGAACAGCGAATTTGGTGGTATCGCGATTGGAGCAAGCAAATATTTCGGATCAAGTTTTGGAACAAGCAAATATTTCGGTCGTAGACCATGGACGTTCCAGCAACACTCGGCACCGTCACATAAAGCACGTGTAAACCAAGAATGGCTAAAAAATTATATTCTGCACTTCATTTGGTCCACAATTCCTGTCCAATACGCCAGATGCCAATCCGACGGACTATTCTATGTGGGCCACTTTTGAGAGCAAGTTAAAGATTGAATTATATTCCCGTTCAATAAATCCATTGTACAGGAATGGGTTTAAATACCGGCAGATTATATTTGTGCAGCTTGCAATTCGTTTGTTTAACTATCAGAACAAATGTCATCATATCGAGCAAAAGGGAATGGTTAAAAAATGTAGTTTATTTTCTATAATTTTTGTACTTTGAATCAATGAAAATTATTTTTGCACAAAAACATGTGGTTGTTCATATTGGAGTTTTTCCAATATAAACAGCTGTCGGCTACCCGGTAAATCTAAATAATACGCATTTTTTTATTGATAACTAGCTGACCCGGGCACGCTCCGCTGCGCCTTCTTTTACTTTTTATGGGATAAAAGTTCCTTGGAATATTTATTTTCGACAATTAAAGATCTTTTAGTGAAATACCATGCTACGAAAATAGTATATCGCTTGACTAACAATTTAACAATATAAGTGCCTTTATCTGAATCCCATATGACCTTTTTGGTCTACGAATTTAAGTTTGGATGAAAGGTGTACTCCATTCTAAAAATACTTCGTTTCAGCGCGATATTCTCATGATGTCTGATTTAGTGGTGTTTTCGGGGGAGAGGTTGTCCCCCAGATACGTGGCCCTGAAAAAATTTCAACATCGTGCTCTTCTTTTAAATACCATTTATTTAAACCCCATATTGCCATTTGCTTAAGAGGAGTTTACAGGATGAGGCGTCTCCCAAACACATGGCCCCAAAATAGGTTATCAAATTCGTTTTCTAATCTCAAATACCTTTCATTTGAGCCACATATTGGCATGGTCGAAAAATTTTTCCCCTTTGGGGGTGTTTTGGGAAATGGGTGATGCCCTTAATACATGGTTCTACATTTGGATATAAAATTCGTATTTTACTCCCAAATAACTTTATTTGAGCGCCATATTGCGATGGTCACTTAAAAATTGCTGTTTGTGGGGTATTTTGAGAAAGGGGTAGGCCCCAGAAAATTGGTTCCGAAAATGGGTTTCAATTCTTGCTCTACCCCCCAATACCTTTCATTTAAGCCCCACATTAAATATGCCTGATTTAGGGGTGTTTTGGTGTAGTGGGGTGGTCCCCCAAACACTTAGCCCTGAAATATGTCAGCATCGTGCTCTGTTCTCATGTATCTATATATCATTTGTTTCAACCCCATATTGCCACTGGCTTCGAAATTGTATATAAAATTCGTTTTCTAATTTGTAATACCTTTCATTTAAACCCTTTATTGCAAATGTCAGCAAATAATTTCGGTTTGGGGTAAGGGCCCTAAAAACTATTAATATCGAGCTCCACTGTCTTGAAGACCCAAATCGTCTTGGTGAGCAAATATATCCTATTTGGGCGTTGTTATTTTGGTGGGACGTTCCCTAGATATTTGATATCAGATTCGTGGTCTACTTGCAGATACTTTTCATTTGAGTCCCACATTTCCATAGTCGCCAAACACGATCGGTTTGGGAGGTGTATTGGAGGGTGGGGCGCCCACTCAGTGACTTGACCTTGAAAATATATATCAGATTCGTGTTCTACTCTAAAATACCTCATATTTGAGCCCCATATTGCAATGGTCCGCAAATACTTCCTAAATATGTGGTGTTATGGGGGTGGGGTGGCCCCATATACATCTTTTCTCGAATATTGATCAAATTCGTGCTTTACTTCCAAAGACCTTTCATTTGAGCCCCATATTGCAATGGTCGTAAATTTGTCCTTTTTGTGGATGTTCTCGGGATGGGCGGCCCCCAAACACATGGTCCCACATCTGGATATCAGATTCGTATTCTTCACTCAAATACCTTTATTTATTAATCGGTAAATATGTCCAACTTAGGGGTGCTTCGGGGGTTGGGGTGGTCCCCCAAACACTTGGTCCTACAATTGGATTTCAGATACGTTTTCTGGTCTTAAATACCTTTCATTTGAGTCCCATATTGTCGTGATGGGTCTGTATATATATATATATATATATTTGGTAGATTTTTGGGGGGTGGGGAGGCCCCCTAGTTACCCCATCCGAAATTTGGATACCATGTTTTTGTTTTAGGTTACTTAAGAGAGCACACAAAATTTCGCTTAAATCGCACCACGCATCTCTGAGATCTAGCGTTTCTGAAAATGAGGGTAAGGGGGAGGGTCCGCCCTCCTTCAGATATCAAAAAATTTAGTACCCTATTTTCACCACGGGATCAATATGCACCATCTGTGAAAGTTTCAAGAAAATTGGTTCAGCCGTTTTTGAGTCTATAAGGAACACACAAACAAACCGACAAACAAACACAAATTGATTATTATATATAAGAGATTCACGTTTGTTTCCAAAAATTTTAATAAATTCACAATTTTTACAAAAGCCGGGTAGATTTAACTGCCATCTGTGTTGTTTTGACACAAACATATATTCAAATCCACTCTGATGCAAAAAATAATCGGTAACCATTTGAAAAATTTCGATACGTGACGATACGTAAATAATTGCCTATTTACTAACGGTACACATTTCGATCACTGATTAAATCTTATTTTACTTTACAGATGACTGTCCAATTATTATTTTTTGAAAAAATCATTTTTTTTAAATTTAGCATCTTAACCTAAAAAAACTTAGCATTTAAAGATGCTCTTAATTGCAAGGCTATTTTTTTTTGTCTTTGGCTGAGGTACACTGGTGTCTTGTCTCAAAGTCAATTTCCCAACTTTCAACGATATTTTGACCTTCATTTTAGATTTTTGTCTTTAATAACAAGACGCAAAGTTATGGATCTATTAAACTACCATTTAAAATAAAAAGACTTTAGTATCAAGAAACCAGTAAGGAAAGGCAAAAGACGGGCGGGGCCGACTTTATAATACCACCTACCTAGTGTACGTACTGCTTTTAATATATAAAACTTTTCTCCAAATCTAGTCAGACTTTAATTTGCATTCCTTTGAAATATTGACATATCGCATAAAATATATACATATATGGGAGTCGTATGTCTGAAACCAAATTTATGAAATTTTGCACACGTATTGGGACGTTAAATTAAACATCTCGGCCTAAATCCAGTTGAGATCGAACTAAAATTGTGGCTCCTACAGCCTGAAATTTCCATGTCGGATGAAAAATATAAATGGGAGCTATATCTAAATCTCGACCTATTTTGACAAAATTTTGCACACATATTGCAAAATTGCAAATTGCAAATTTTGCCCACGAACATTCTACTAAGGAACAGGGGCAAACTTTTCATATATCAATGAGTGCAGTCCGAATCAAGTTTTAAACTCAATGACAAGGGGCCTCCTTTTTACAGCCGAGTCTGAACGACTTGCCGCAGTGCGACACCTATTTGGAGAGAAGTTTCACATGACAATGTTACTCACAAATGTTGACAGCATTAGAAGGGAAAACCACCGTTGAAAATTTTTTCTGATGGTCTCGCCAGGATTCGAACCCAGGCGTTCAGCGTCATAGGCGGACATGCTAACCTCTTCGCTACGGTGGCCTCCAGCACACATATTAAGACGTTCAATAAAACACCTCATGCATAATTTTGTAAAGATTGAACAAAAATGAGGCTTCAACAGCCTTAAAAGTCCATATAAGATAAAAGAAATATATGGGAGCTATATCAAAATCAAGACCAATTTCAATGAAATTTTGCACACGTATTAAGGCGTCAAATAAAACGTCTCATGCTAAATTTCGTAAAGATTGGACCAAAATTGTGGCTGCTACAGCTTGAAAATTCCATATCGGATGAAAGATATAAATGGGAGCTATATCTAAATCTGGACCTATTTTGACGAAATTTTGCACACATATGACAAGTACTAAATTTTTTAAAGATCGGATGGAAATTGTAGCATCTACAGGCTTTAAACTGCATATCGGAGGCAAAATATATATGGGAGCTAAATCTAAATCTGAACCAATTTTTATGAAACACATATGTAGACGTCAAATAAAACACCCCATGCCAAATTTTGTAAAGATCGGACCAAAATTGTGGATTCTACAGCCTTAAACGGCCATATCGGATGAAAGATATATATGGGAGCTATATTTAAATCTGCACCGATTTTCATGAAATTATGCACACATATGTAGACGTCAAATAAAACACCCAATGCCAAATTTTGTGAAGATCGGACGAAAATTGTGGCTTCTACAGCCTAAAAAAGCCATATCGAATGAAAGATATATATATGGAAGCTATATCTAAATCTGAACCGATTTTTTTCAAAATCAATAGCGTTCGTGCTTGGGCCAAAGAAGTGACATGTGCAAAAGAGACACAAAAGACAATCGAACAATGAATGCGACCTGTACCTTGATCACAAGAATACATGGACAGACAGACGGACAGACGGACATAGGTAAATCGAATCAAGAAGTGATTCTAAGACGGTAGGTATACTTATCAATGGGTCTAGCTCTTCTCCTTCTTAGCGTTGCAAACAAATGCACAAACTTATAATACCCTGTACCACAGTGGTGGTGTAGGGTATAAATATCTTTCATAAAAGAAATGTTTCTTTAAGTTGGAAAATTGATTTTCATTAAATTATATTTTGGCTCGAATATTTAAAATTAGGACAACAATTTTTCAGTGTAGACTTTAGGTGCCGATTTACCATAGGGGTGTAGTAAACTGAAATCTTTTTACGCTAGCGTTGATGCTCAATTCGCACATAATCTTATTCTCTTGGCTTCAATCATTGTTGAGACAGACTTCTCACATATCATTGAGTGCAGTCCGATTCAAGTTTAAGCTCCTTTTTATAGCCGAGTCCGAACGGCGTGCCGCAGTGCGACACCTCTTTGGAGAGAAGTTTTACATGGCATAGTACCTCACAAATGTTGCCAGCATTAGGAGGGGAAAAGCACCGCTGAAATTTTTTTTTTCTGATGGTCTCGCTAGGACTTGAACCCAGGCGTTCAGCGTCATAGGCGGACATGCTAACCTCTAATTTTTAGTCTTGGAGAGAATTCAAAAAAATTATAAAGAGAGTAACACACGCATACAATCTCATTTTCATTTTGTGCACCTCTGATTTACAACCGAATCTACTCAATATATGAAAAAGTATGAAATTTGCAAAATTATTTTCGCATTTTTGATGTTTTCAAAAGTTTTTCCGACGATGCTATAAAAAACTTTCATTCATTCATTTACATATTTTCCTAGTGACAACTTACGGCTCTCAATAAAAACTTGATCTAATTCAAATAAATTAATTCTCTTTCTCACAGACCTCGCAAAATATGGTGACGCGTTCTCAGATTATATAATGGAGCCTGATTTCCATAAAAATGAAGCTCAGGCACGTATTTTGCATGCGAAAGCCGGCAGGGAAAGCCGCCCAAAACATGAAGGGACGAATCAACAAGAGGCAACGAACAACTGTTCACCAACTGGGACCATATTTCTTTATAAGAATACTCAAAGTAATCCGGAGAGTAACTCAAGCCATGTTGCAAAAAAAGAATGGAGCGATGGCTGTAAAGCAACTAATCAAAGCTTAGGAACACCATCGACAGAAGGTGTTCAACAGGAGACAGATCCCGACGAGGACAAGTGCATTTTATTTGGAAAAATTAGAAATGGTTGTGATATAAATTTAAAACCAAAGGAATCCGACAATTCCCTTTGTCAGATATTACAAAACATGAATGTCGAATTGGCGCCCTCTGCGCCTAATTGTATATTAGGTAAGAAAAATGACAATTCTTTGCAAGACGTTTCGAGCCAAAGTAAAGAAATGTCTAGTTTGAACTCATTTCCATCTGTGATATCCAATGTCAGTCAATGCGAGAATAGGTTGATATCTGAAGGAGAGCAATTTGATATGTTATCAAAAAAGGATAATGACATTTCCTACACTTCTAATGATTGTTGCAATGTCCTTATGCAAAATGCCACAACGCTTACTACACAACCCGCATTAAGCCTTGCGTGTCAAACTCAAAATATACCCATAACCTCACTTGCATGCATTACACCCAAAGATCTCCCTAACCGTGTCCTCCAGCATCAGCCACAGTGTCATTTAAAAAATGATGTGACAGGCACTGTGTCCTCCTCCGAATGCACTAATTATTTATCTGCTCCATTAAGTCGAAGTCAGAGACAGTCGTTATTTTCAAAATCGCAATCATTTGACATTGGCGAGGACCTGCCTTCAAACTCGTACACTGAAAAGGATGATCATGTATATTCCCAATTGTCAGACATCAACGAGGATATACAACAACAGCACAGGATAGAATACTTGGAGAGAAGTGAAGAAGAACACGACAAAAATTGTCAAGTCGAAAGAGAAGACGCGTGGAATATGTCAGCGTACACAACACAGAAGACAGGAATGCTATCAAAGCCGCAATCTTTAGATTCTCGTCCGATATATCCTAACGTGCCATTTAGCCCATATGCCAGTCCATTCAGTAGCCCAAGAACGAATAGAAGGAGGCCTCCTTTGCGTGAATCAAGACGTGTATCAATCGAACAAAGTGGAAGTTTTCTTCAATTGAATCAATACAAGCTGCTGGATCAAATTGGCCAGGTAAATAACACTGTGAAGCTATTTAAGGGTCATGTTAGGGAGGTAGAAACTATAAAGACAGTAGAGCAAAACCTAAAAAGGCTGTGGAGTTCTGTGGAGTTTTTGGGCCTATTATATATTGGGTTGCCCAAAAAGTAATTGCGGATTCTTTAATAGAAATTAAATGCATTTTTAATATAACTTAGAATGAACTTTAATCAAATATACTTTTTTTACACTTTTTTTCTAAAGCAAGCTAAAAGTAACTGACAGAAGAAAGAATGCAACTAAAGAGTCACAAGCTGTGAAAAAATTTGTCAACGCCGACAATATGAAAAATTACTTTTTGGGCAACCCAATATAACCTAAGGGCACTCAATATTTTGCGACATATCCGATATATATGGAAGATGGGTGGACCGATTTAAGCAAATTTTAGTTTTTTTTTAACGATAAGCGAAAATTACAAATCTGATATTTAATTTTGGGTTCAAGTAAGCGAGGGAATAATTCCCCAAGCACGCATAAAGCTCGATTAGTACAAAGAGCCCAGATCCCTCAGACAGGTGAGTCGGTTTAAACGAAATTTTCTATGCACTCTTATGCAAATGCAAATTTTGTCCATGAACATTCCACTAAGGAACAGGGGCAAACCTCTCACATTAATGAGTGCAGTCCGCTTCAAGTTTAAGCTCAATGATAAGGGGCCTCCTTTTTATAGCCGAGTCCGAACGGCGTGCCGCAATGCGACACGTCTTTGGAGAGAAGTTTTACATGACATAGTACCTCACAAATGTTGCCAGTTTAAGAGAGGAAAACTACCGCTGGAATATTTTTTCTGATGGTCTCACCAGGATTCGAACCCAGGCGTTTAGCGTCATAGGCGGGCATGTTAACCACTGCGCTACGGTGGCCTCCTTATGCACTCTTATAGCAACCTAAAAACAACAATTTGGGGTTAAGTTTATAGAACAGAATTTTGGAATAGGGCACGAATTTGATATCTACTTTTGGGACCAAATGTATGGGACCGCTCCGCCTCTAAATTATTTCCCAAACAGTAAATTTTTACCGAGCCAATATGGGGCTCGAATGAAAGGAAGAATTTGGATGAAGAGCACGTATCTGATATTCACTTAATGGGCCAATTGTCTGCGAGGCTGCTCCATGCGTAATACAACCCTCAAACAGGACAACCGAGGAAAAATGACGCTCAAATTAATGACGCTTCCAATCAAATCGGAAATGTTGGCAAAAAATGGCAATAAGTAATTCGAAAGACTATGAACACATAACCATTATGCACATGAAGACCAGTTCAAAGACATTACAATACGGCAATGTGGCGCCGTCTTGCAAATACATTTTTTCCAGCAAATAGTTCTTTAAAGAGCAGCGGGCGACTTCTCGCATATTAATAAGTGCTGTCCGAATCACGCTTAAGCAGAATGATAAAGTACCTCCTTTTTATGTTTCAGCAGAACACTCACAAATGCAAATATTTTGATGTTAGTTTCGATGTATGTTACTGCCATAGTTTAAATACGTTTGCTATCCCAAGTTGGGCTTTACAGATTTCCAAAAATCTCTTTAGAAATGTTGCCTTTCCCTTATGCTTGAACAAGCAGGTTCAAAAGACTTTTTAGCTGACCCATCTTCTTTCATTCAAAGAAAAAATTACCTACCTAATCGTTGTTTTTGATATACCTAGCTATGCCACGTCACATGTCGCATATGATCCAAAGCGGCCTCATTTAGGTTTAGGCCCCTATACAAACTTACCATGCTTTTAGGTGTTTTTGATCAAACACTACTTTTTTATTCCCATTTTCTTACAGTTTGGCACGAGGCCTTTTTGGCCTTCCAAAGTTATATTCATGGTTTGGAACATGACGAATCGCTCAATATTTTGATGAAGGTCCATATAAACCCTCTTTTCAAAAAGAGAGGATTCCAAGTGGGCATGTGTTTTGCAAGGTTGGAAAGGCATGCGAATTTCCCGTGAAAAGAAGTATATTGTGTCGACGATACATTTGGAAAATACGACTTTTTCGGAAAATGTGCTTTTATTATTCCAGTTATATGTGTTTAATTAGTTTAAACTAGTACTTGGTTTTTAATCATTAAAATAATTCTAGTCGAAAGCACGCTAAATACACAAATACTTTTTATTAGTATAGGTCGGTTGGAATTGTAAATGGGCCAAATCGGTCCATGTTTTCATAAAGCTACCATATAAACCGATCTTGGGTCTTGACTTCTTGAGCCTCTAGAGGGCGCAATTCTCGTCCGATTTGACCGAAATTTTGCACGCAGTGTTTTGTTATGACTTCCAATAACTGTGCAAATCGGTACATAACCTGATATAGCTGCCATATAAACCGATCTGGGGTCTTGACTTCTTGAGCCTCTAGAAGGCACAATTCTCATGCGATTTGAAAGAAATTTTGTACAACGGCTTCTGTCATGACCTTCAACATACGTGTCTAATATGGTCTGAATCGATCAATAGCTTCATACAGCTCCCATATAAACCTATCTCCTGATTTTGCTTCTTGAAGCCCTACAAGGCGTAATTCTTATCCGAACGAACTGAAAAATTACACAATGACTTCTACAATGTTCAGCATTCATTTATGGTCCGAATCGGACTAGAACTTGATATAGCTCCAATAGCATAACTGTTCTTATTCAATATTCTATGCTTGTCTAAAAAGAGATACCGCGCATAGAACTCGACAAATGCGATCAATGGTGGAGGGTATATTAGATTTGGCCCGGCCGAACTTAGCACGCTCTTACTTGTTTTAAATACTTTCTTAATATTAGATGCCTATGCTTTTTCTTTGATACCCAAAAATTTGGAGAACCCTGTTACCTTCTTCCTGAGATCAAGGAGCTCTGCGACTAAGATGGGGTGCGTCCACAGGGATCTGCGTCCACAGGGATCTGGAATTGAGGCGGCTGCATCTGCCGGAACGTAATTGAGCCAGAACCACTCTGGTTTGCCGGGGGAGATCGATTTCTTCGGGTGCAATGGGAGGCGGTCGTTCTCCAAGGACTACATTCACCCGGTAGCCAATTACCACATCTGCTACCGTGTCTGCATGAATGTTTTTTAGACCCGCTTGATATGCCGCTTGATCTAGAGGTTCTCTCTTGTAGCGCTGAACCTCACGCTCTAGATCGTGTAGATCTACCTTAAGGCTTCTGGGCGGTGGGTATCTATCCACAAGATGATGATTTGGATGGTTTCTGCGATAATAGCCCAAAAGGTATTGCTTAGACAGCATGTAGTTATGTCTTCGCACTGGTAGGATCTTTGTCTCCTGATGGAGGTGGTCCACATGAGAACTGAGGAGAAAACCCGTCGCAATTCGGAGGGCGGCATTCCGACAGATCTGAATATTATTCCACTGCGTGTCACAAAGTTGACGAGACCACACTGGCGCTGCATAACTTACCACAGACCGGCCAATCGCTTTGTACGTGGTCAACAAGGTTTCTTTGTCTGCACCCCAAGTGCTGCCAGCAAGTGACTTGAGGACCTTGTTTCTAATCTTGACTTTATTGCAGATTGCTGTGGCATGTGAGGAGAATGTAAGAGCTGTCAAATGTGACGCCAAGTATTTTGGGACACTTGATGGTCGGAATCATTTCTCCATCGACCATCACAGTCAGCTCAGTATTCACCTCACGCGTATTTGTAGTGAACAGTGTGGCTGAAGATTTGGTTGCGGATATCTTCAGATTTCTTGCAGCGAAATATGAGGCAAGCTCGTTGAGGTAGACGTTCAACCTATCGCAGATGTCATCAATGGGTGGGGGCCTGATGCCCTGATCGTACAATCGTCCGCATATGATACGATCTCTATGCCGTCTGGAGGGGGTGGAATGGAGGATAGGTAGAGATCAAACCGTGCCGGAGATATCACCCCACCTTGGGGAACTCCCTGTTTCACTCTACGGTGTTTCGACTTCTTATCCCTAAATTCCACAAATGACTGGCGACCACACAGATAATTCGCGACCCATCGTTTCAGGCCTGGCTAGAGGGACGTGTTGGCGATGTCCTCAAAATAATTTTGCATGGCTGACCGTGTCAATTGCCTTCGAAAGGTCCAATGCCACGAGGACGGTCCTCTCGGCCACAAGCACATCGGAGGGGGTGGCAGTTCACTAAAGCGGCGATTGGTATACTCTCTGAAGCCAGCCCAATCGGCCTTCTTATAATTGATAAACGTCCGGCGCTCAGAGGTTATGAAGTCGGGTGGTCGGTCGATGTTGAGAATTATGGGGAGGTGATCTGACCCCAAAGAGATGACGGCTTGCCAGGATACGTCACTCAGGAGATCAGGGGATGCAATTGAGATGTCTAGCGAGCTGCTGCATCTCCTCGTAATCCTAGTGTGGGCATCCTCATTCACCGTGGAAAACGTGGAGCTATCTATCTGCTCTGCCAAAGCTATGCCACGCTGGTCGTTACCTAGGGGAGAATGCCATGACGTATTATGCGCATTAAAATCCCCTAGAACCAGACGATTATGGCCAGATAGCAACCCACTTTGTCGGGGTTGTAAGCCTGGCCATTAATCGGGACACAGCTACCAACCGGCGGTATATACACGTTGTATATCTCTACCTCGGCAGTACCAGACCTGACTGCTATCCCCATACATTCCATGTAGGGGTCACTAGCGTCAAGCGCAGGCGAGATAGGTCTATACTGCACGGAATGGTGTATAACGAAGGCCAATCCTCCACCTCCATTCCTTGAGCGATCCTTACGTAGCACATTGTAACCGTGACAACAGTGCAAGCTGCAGGTGTTGGTCAGCTTTGTCTCCTGGATCGCTGCGACCAATATGCTCTTCCGACTTATAAAGTCGACGATCTCATCGATCTTGCCACGCAGTCCGTTGCAGTTTAGCTGCAAGAACGATACATTTGCCGGCACTGGCCTGGCAATATTAGGGCTAGGATGCTGCCGTTGCGTAAATTGCCGTACGGGAGAGGTCGAAGGGGTCACATAGTCCGACGACGACGACGCTTGTGACCCACTGCTGGCCATGTTCGCACAGCACCTCCCGAAGTGAAGTTAGGCCAGAGCAAGATCGGAAATGTACCCACTCCATGCACCGGTTACTCCTCACCGACACCGACCGACGATGAAGGCGGTTCCGGCAAACCGGACAGAACCAGGGTCCGGGGTTCTCCTCAATCCCGGCACGGGCCAGAAGCGTGCGGAGAAGGCACTCCGGGATGTGCCTCTCCCATGACGAAAAAATACGAACACATTCACTGAGGCGGCAGCCCTTGCCGATGAGGATTCCATCGGGTCAATCCGGTGCGTACAACCGACTGCCATGGGATTGAAATTGTATTTGTACGCCTGTCAAGACTATGAAATACTTGACCAAATGGCAAACTTTTCTACGAGCAACTCTTTCATCACTGATGATATCTCACTTAATGTGCGGCTTTTGTAGTGTTTGTGGCGAATGAATGTGTGTTAGACTAATTTACTAACTTTTAAAATAATTATATTTTTACAATCATTAAGTTGTCAAGTTGGAATCCACCGTAGCTCAGTGGTCGGCACGTTCGACTATGACGCTGAAAGCCTGGGTTTAAATCCTGATGAAAACATAAGAAAAAAATTATCAGCGGTGGTTTTCCCCTCCTAATGCTTGCGACATTTGTGAGGTTCTGTATCATTTGGTATGACAGCCATGTAAAAACTTCTCCCCAAAGAGGTGTCGCATTGGGACTCGGATATAAAAAGGTGGTCCCATATCATTGAGCTTAAACTTGAATCGGACAGCACTCATTAATATGTGAAAAGTTTACCCCTTTTCTTTAATTGAATGTTCATGGGCAAAATTTGTAATTTGCAGCAGTAAGTAATCTTTATTAATTTTTCTTTTTTCAATGCAATAATGTCTAGATAGAACTTCTAAATAATATATAATTAATATATAAATATAAATTCGAGATTAGTTCAATTTAATAAAGATGTATTGTGGGAAAATATATTACAATATAATCTTATATATAAAATTCAATTTGTATTTGTTTGTCGGTTTGTTGGCTGAACCGATTACCTTGAAATTTTCACAGATTGTGTAGGTTGGTTTGGAAGGAAACATAGGCTATATAATTTTTTGATATTGGGAGGGGGCGGACCCTCCCCCTTACCCCAAAAGTACTTCCCAAAATTAAAGTGGACCGAACGGAACAACATGAGATTCAAATGAAAGGTATTCAAGAGTAGAGTACGAATTTTATAATAAAAGTTGGGCCCAAGTACCTGGGGGGCCGGCCTAGCCCCAAAACCCCTTAAAATAGGTTTATTTGACAATCATGAAAGACATTCGGGGGTAGATAACGAATATGGTCAGGAAGTAGGAATATGCTTTATAATTTATTGATAACGGAAGGGGCGTTACCACCGTTACCACAAAAACACCACCCAAAATCAAAAGTGGACCGATAAGGACAATATGGGTATTAAATGAAAAGTATACGGGAGTAGATAACGAATCTGGCCACCCCCACAAAACCGCCCAAAATGGGCACATTAGCCAATCACGGATATATGGGACTCGGTTTGTTTGTTCCGTATAGACTGAAAAACGGCAGAACCGATTTTCGCGAAATTTTCGTATATTGTGTAGGTTGGTTTGGAAGGAAACATAGCCTATATAATTTTTCGGTATCGGAAGTCTTTTCCTCCTAAAGATACGTCAAATGGGTTATTTGACCCATTATCACAATAAGGGACTTCAATGAAAGCTATTTGAGAGTAGAAAACGAATTTGATATCTAATTTTGGAGCCAAGTGTTTTGGGGTACACTCTAAAGCACCCCCTAAACTGAACTTCATTTTCGTTGGGAATAAAGAACGAATTTGATATCTATTTTGCAGTGCAAAGTGCCGGCGGCAGCCCCAGCCCCAAAACACCCTCCAATTAAAGGGATTTGGAAGTGCAGCACGAATTTGATATCCATATTTGAATCGAAATGTATGAGGTGCCATCCCTCTCCTAATGAGGACATTACCCTAAGGAAGAACATTACCACCAGGAACCGAGAAGGGCCAAATTCACACACATCAATGAGTGCTTTCCGATTCCAGTTTAAACTCAATGATAAGGCACCTTTTTTTATAGCCGAGTCCGAACGGCGTCTTGCAGTGCGACACCTCTTTGGAGAAAATTTTTTAAATTACCATGCATGGCATTGTACCTCGCAAATGTCACCAACTTTAAGAGGGGATAAACACCGCTTTGTCCGATATTCTCGCCAGGATTCGAACGCGGTCAGCGTCATAGGATACAATGGCACAAATACGATATCCGCATTCAGGGCGAAGTGTCCCCACCCTAAAAAGATATTAGAGATTTAAAAAAATGCGCAGCGGAGCGGACCGGTTCGGCTAGTACATATATTGGGTTGCCCAAAATAATTGCGGATTTTTTAAAAGAAAGTAAATGCATTTTTAATAAAGCTTAGAATGAACTTTAATCAAATATACTTTTTTTACACTTTTTTTCTAAAGCAAGCTAAAAGTAACAGCTGATAACTGACAGAAGAAAGAACGCAATTACAGAGTCACAAGCCGTTGAAAAAATTTGTCAACGCCGACTATATGAAAAATCCGCAATTACTTTTTGGGCAACCATAATATACGAAAATTTACCACAGAGCGCCTTCTTCATGTCAAATATAAAATCATAATACAGAAATCCTAATACAATTATGCCAAAATCCTAATACAAATTATGTATCAAGTAGGCCATGCCTTTGGCCAAATGGCCAAATATTGGTGAAAAATGTCAATATCTTAAGATCTTTGATACTTTGGTGCCAAATTTTTTAAATTCTACAAAGTAATGGCACACTAGATATTTTCTATAAGCGCTTTCAGTGCACTATTTCCAGTTGACCATAGTGGGCCATTTTCTCTGAAAAGTGGAGCATTTTAAGGAAAACTGGCTAAATATTGGCGAAAAAAAGCCAATATCTTGGGTCCTTTGATACTTTGGGTGCCAAACTGTTTAGATTCTACAAAGGCATGGCCTACTTGATATTTTCTGTAAGCGCTTTCAGGATAGTACTTCCCAGTTGGCCACAGTGGGCCATTTTATCTGAAAAGGGAGCATAATAAGGAAAACTGGCCAAATATTGGCGAAAAATGCCAATATCTTGGGGTCATTGATACTTTTGTTGCCAAATTATTTAGATTCTACATAGGCATGGCCTATTTGATATTTCCTAAAAGGGCTTTCGGGGTACTACTTCCTAGTTGCCAATAGTGGGCCATTTCGTCCGAAAGATAGAGCATCGAAATGAAAAATTGCCAAATATTGACGAAACATTTTATTTGATTTATCTTTATTTGTTTTACGATTTCGTACTGTTTGTATCAGAATATCATACATATTTGTCATTTGTATACTAGACAAAAATTGTAATACATAATTTGTATTAGGATTTCTGTATTATGATTTTATATTTGACATGTAGTTTGCGCTCTGTGGTAAATTTTCTAAATTATTATTATTATAACATATTTTTACACACATTAAAGATGTGCGGTTTTGACTTCAAGTCCTCAGCCGGATTTTGGCAATTATTTTAGAAACTGTGCCTAAGAAACATTTTTGCTTATGCTTATAATTGCTAGGCAAAGTTAATATCAACTAACTTGCATTATTGATTTATTTAATAAGATTTTCCCTGTCGGTTATCTCTCTTCCATCTAAGATTCTAATAAGTTCAGGCTCTGTCAAGGTTGATTTGTTGCAAAAACCATGCGCTGGCCTCTTAATATGGGTATTACGGCAAGAAAATGGCAAATCGTCCCTCTCTCTCTCAAATTGCACAATGTGCACCAGGGATGATAATTTTGATACCTTTTTTTTGATGCATTGAAGTACCACGGTACCCCCGCGAGTCATTTGGTACTTTTTCGACAATAAGCATTTGTTATTATATGTATACGAAAAATCAATAAAGGAGGGTTTAAATTCTATTATTGACATTAGTATTACCAACGCAAAATCGCAAATATTTAGTGCACAGCGGGGATACTTCTCTCACATCAATTAGTTCTGTCCAATACAAGTTTATGCTCAACGTGAAGGAATCTACTGCCGAGTTCCAATGGCTTGCTGCAGAGCAACACCACCTTAGTAGAGAAGTTTACACGGCTGATTGTCTATGGTAAATGCCTCACAAATGAGCGCTAGGAGGGGATAACCACCACTGAAGTTTGTTCCGATGTTTTCATCGGGATTTGAACCAAGCTGTTCAGCGACGAAGTCGAGATATCCTAACCCCTAAGCTACATTGGCCCGTATTAAGGTTTACAGATCGTGGTTTATATGATGCCGAAGTTCTCCATCAAAGAAGATTGGCCCGTAAATTTTAAAGAGAAGCTCTCTATACCTCGCCAAGTATTGAAGATGTGCTTACCTAATCTAGTCGCTATTAATTAATATTATTTTGTATGTGGGCAATGACGATCCATAAGGCGGTATGAAGTTTGGGCCACCAAATATCACCCAAACCACAAAATGAAAATTTGCCCAAACAGTTATACTGAGAACAACAACAAGACGTTTGGGGTCTATATTCGTCTTTTGAGGACTTTTTCATGCAGCTCTTGGGATCTCTTGTTGTAGCAAACAAACGTGTCAGTTGGGAACACGATAAAAAACTGTTTTGTACGGATTTTTTTTTTGCTTGTTTAAAGCTAGCTAAAATTAAAAAGGTTTATATAGAAAGTGATGGTCATTGGTTATTTAAAGGCACAAGAAACTCAATCATCAAAGGCATTCATAATTTAACCAAGAGCCGGTACCATCCGTCCTCTGAGCCTCTCTAATTGATACCACTGGTTGTTCGTGACTGCATTTGCAGCTACTCTATTTAGAGTATTCCACTACCTGCAACTTGGGGACGGTAGCTTTCAGCTAATCTTCTCGTAATAGCGATGAACATCACACAGATGGAAGCGTAAAGTTCCAAGCTGTTGTTGGCGGGAGACTTAATATCAATCGTACCAAACATAAGAGTGAGGATACTGCTGTTATTTACATTTCGAGATGGGCTCATGTTCTCGCACTGCACAGTTTAAGAATTAAACTCGCCCAAAAGTTGAATGGTATTGTAAAGGATAAGGTTATATCAGATCTTTGATAATATTTCAAGTGCAATTTTGAATTCTGTCACAATATAACCGGTGAACAATTCATTTAAAGTGTTTTTGTCTTATTTTAATTGGTTTCTTACACGTTCTAGGGTTCCTATGGACTTGTTAAGTTGGCCTATTCCGAAGAAGATTCTACACACTATGCCATGAAAATTTTATCGAAACGGAGGCTACTTCGCCAAGCTGGCCTTCTGAAACGAGGTCCCAAGAAAGGAACGTCCCCTCTTGATCGAGTGTATCGTGAAATCGCAGTCTTAAAGAAACTAGACCATCCAAACGTAGTCAAATTGGTTGAAGTTCTTGACGACCCACTGGAGGATTCGCTGTACATGGTGTTCGAGTTGGTGAAAAAGGGAGAGGTGCTGACCATACCGACAAAAAATCCTCTAACGTTTGAGCGAGCTTGGAGTGTTTTCCGTGATACATTGCTTGGATTAGAATATTGTGAGTAAAGCTTTACAATTATCTGTTAACAAAGCTGAAAGTAATACGTTTTTCTTTCAAATATTATTTAAAATCTCAAATATTGTAAGCTCTACCTGATTTTTTAAATCTTATATAAAATATATACGTGTCACGATTTCAAATAATGTTCCAATTATTCCTTGTCTTTTTGGGCATGTTGTGTGTTTTTAATTTTCACACTTTAAATCACTTTTTTATCACCAAACATGTAAATGTGTCCTAAGTTTGGCGGATTCCATGGATTCTGCTTAAAAAGAACCCTTATTTAGTCAGCTTGTAATTGAACAATAATAGCGGGTATTGATTTAGGTTTCTAAGATCTCAAGAAGTCATATCAGGGCATCGTTTATGAACCTATTGGGGTAGGATTTGTTTTGATTTTCGGAGGACAGTGTACTTCACGTACCAATTTTCAGACAAATCGGACAAAAACTAAGATTTCTGAAAGCTCAACAAGTCAAAAACGGAGATCGATCTATATCGTGCCATATAATTATATACATTTATGAATATATCTGATTGGAAATTACCGTGAGTGTTGGAGGGCAAAAGTGTACTTCACGTACCAAATTTCAGCCAAATCAGGTGAAAATTTTGACTTCTTGTGGCTCAAGAAATCAAATCCGGGGATCGGTTTATAAGGGGGCTGTATCAGTTCCTAGATCGATTCATATTATACTTGATCCAGGTGTTGGAACACAACACAAATAATTGTGCCAAATTTGATGAAATATTAGGAGTCTAGGGGCTGAAGAAACCAAATCCGAGAATCGGATTTTTCGGGTTTATGTGTGAGCTATATCAGGTTATACACCGATTTGAACCATACCATATGGCTTCTAGGGGCTCAAGAGTTCAAGTTGAAGCACCAATTTATTTGGGAGCTACATTCAAATTTGCACCGATATGGCCCATTTGCCATCCCCAACGACCTACAAAAGTATTTGTGCAAAATTTCAAACAGACGGATCAAGAATATTTGTACACTATATAGGGTCGCAAATTAATATTTCGAGGTGTTACAAACGCAATGACTAGATTAAAATAACCCTCTTCTATGATTGTGGGTATAAAATAGGTATATATGAACTGTGCCAGGATGAACAAGATTTTCACCGCCTTTACAAGACTACAAATGTGACGAATTTGAATTAAATAGAGGTTTTCATCATCATGAAGCACAAAAGCGTTCGCTTATTAACTAAGCTTATATCGAGATTCCTTTGAGGAATTCAAATTGTAGGGTTGGGTACTTCCGGATGGAACTAGCCCCAATGAAGGAACTGCTGGAACTAATTCCACCTCTTTCTTTCTTATAGTTCCATTGTTCCTTTTTTCATGCACATCTTTCTCTAACATATCCATAATTTTCTCTTTCTTTTATAAATTTGTAGATCAGCTGATTGACATTCCATATATTTTACGTCTCATACAACAACAAAATTAAATCCTAATTGTTTTCAATAACCAACAGCTGTGTATGCTATTATTTAGATGAATGGCAATAAAAAAAATTATGCGGTGGCAACCACATATTTACTTAAAATGTGGTTTTTATGGGCCTAAGACCCTAAATCGGCGGATCGGTCTATATGGGGGCTATATCAAAATATAGTCCGATATAGCCCATCTTCAAACTTGAACAGCTTATGGACAATCTGTGCAAAGTTTCAGCTCAATATCTCTATTTTTAAAGACTGAAGCGTGATTTCAACAGACAGACGAACGGACATGGCTAGATCGTCTTAGATTTTTACGCTAATCAAGAATACTATAATGTAATATACTTTATAGGATCGGAAATGGGTATTTCGATGTGTTGCAAACGGAATGACAAAATGAATGTACCCCCATCCTTCGGTGGTGGGTATAAGAAATGCCAATAAATAACGAAATGTTGAAGATGTTCAAACTTTTTTCTGCAGATGAGTCATGACACATTATATTGTAGTTTTTGAAAGTTCGAAACAGAATGTACAAATTTTTATTCAAAAATATGTGTTTTTTATAGAGGAAAGGTGGTAAAAAATTAAAAAATAACTAAGAAAAGGAACTATTAGTTCCTCTTGCGGAACGTAACTAAGAGGATCGATCCCTAAAATGAACTAAAATTTCTAACTAAATTGGATGGGGGTATACCAATTTCGTCATTCTGTTTGTAACACCTCGAAATATATTCTTGATCGTCATGACATTTTAAGTCGATCTAGCCTTGCCTTCCGTCTGTGTGTCGAAAGCACGCTAACTTTCGAAGGAGTAAAGCTAGCCGCTTGAAAAATTGCATAAATACTTTTTATTAGTGTAGGTCGGTTGGGATTGTAAATGGGTCAAATTGGTCCATGTTTTGATATAGCTGCCATAAAAACCGATCTTGGGTCTTGACTTCTTGAGCCTGTAGAGGGCGCAAATCTCGTCCGATTTGACTGCAAATTTGCACGTGGTGTTGTAATATCACTTCCAACAACTGTGCTAAGTATGTTTCAAATCGGTTCATAACCTGGTATAGCTGCCATATAAACCGATCTCGGGTCTTGACTTCTTCAACTATTAGAGGGCGTAATTCTTATCCGATTTGGCTGTAATTTTGCATGAAGTGTTTTGGTATCACTTCCAACAACTGTACTAATTATGGTTCAAATCGGTTAATAACCTAGTATAGCTGCTATATAAACCGATCTTGGATCTTGAGCCGCTAGAGGGCGCATTTCTCATCTGAATTGGCTGAAATTTTGCATTACCTGATATAGCTGGCATATAAACCGATCTCGGGACTTGACTGCTTCAGCTGTTAGAGAGCGCAATTTTTATCCGATTTGGCTGTAATTTTGCAGGTGCTGTTTTGTTGTGACTTTCAAAAACTGTGTTAGGTATAGCGCAAATCCGTACATAACCTAATATAGCTGCCATATAAACCGATCTGGGATATTGACTTCTTGAGCCTCTAGAGGGCGAAATTCTAATTCTATTTGGCTGAAATTTTAAAAGAGATATCGCGCAAAGAACTCGATGAACACGATCCATGGTGGAGGGTATACAAGATTCGGCCCGGCCGAACTTAGCACGCTCTTACTTGTTTTGTGTTCCATTTGACTTACCACTTTGTCTATTCGGCAAAGTTAAGGTTTGCTCAAATGGATGAATCAAATATGTGACTATTATAATTTCCCTTTAAAATATTTTCCCCGTCCAAAGAAGAGTTTCATATGTTAAATCAGCTATTTGATAAAAGTTTTTCACTTGCAGCTTTTTCTAAATGCTCTAAAATTCCTTATTTTTCTTTTCAATTTTAAAACGTTTTTATGTTTTTTAATGTAAGAACTTTTCATTTTAAATTTATATATTACAGAACGAATATAGAGTTTAAGCTGGTGTTGTTGTAGCCCAGGGTTGCACAAACCTTAAATTTTCAATCAATTCACACATATTCTTGTTCTCTTGGCTTCAGTCGTTGTTAAGAAAGCAACGAATGAACACAAAAACAAATATTAATCATCGAAAATAGCTATATTGTTTTTCCAAATTGCGTTTAAACTAATTGACGAAGCACTTTTGATTGAGGTATCTCCAAACATACATTCTGAACGCACCAACCGCTTCTTCAAGTGTCGAAAAACGTTGACCTCTCATTTTATTTTTTACGTACGGGAATAAAAGGAAGTCTATATGGCGGATGACTCATCAAATCGATGTTTGGAGTGCTCAAAAATGCAGTTGTTTCGTATTTTTGGAGCATTTCTTTCGACCAATCGACGCGAGCCTTTTTTTGAGCGATTAAAAATTTGTTGTGAGATCCAACGCGAACAAATTTTTTGACGGCCAAATATGCATGCAATATTGAATGTATGCTGGTCCCACTAATGCCTAAGGTTGTCTATCAGTTGGCGCATAGCATCAATGGTTTTTGGAACAACAACTGATTTGGATGAAGGAGCTTCATCGCCAAAAATTGAATTTAGTTAATCGATACACTGTTGTTGAGTTAATCCACATCGAAAGTTGTAAAAAATAATCGCACAAAAATGTTCCCGATGTAATTGCATTTTTTTGAGCGAATTGAATCTTTAAAGTTACTGTAAACAACAAAAATAACGCTCGTATGTCAAAATGTTCTGAGTACGTATAACCACAAAAATGTCCAGCTTTACGATAGAGCTGTCAATTGGCAGATTGCAACAAAAGGGTTGTGCAATCCCTAAATATAAAAGGCAGCCCTCGTAACGCTAAATTAGAAGGAAAAACTATTTAATTTTTTAATTCCCAGTTTGTACCCCTCTTACCGACCCATAGCCTAA
This sequence comes from Stomoxys calcitrans, assembly GCF_963082655.1. Lineage (NCBI taxonomy): Eukaryota > Metazoa > Arthropoda > Insecta > Diptera > Muscidae > Stomoxys > Stomoxys calcitrans. The sequence continues at coordinate 159,723,068 of NC_081553.1, read as the reverse complement.
TGATGGAATTATTTCTATTCCCTCACCTATTACTTCAGGATTTTTGTCGTCTGTCCTTGCTATTGGACCTCATCAATTCTTCCACTATTCAACCTAGGAAGTCATAGGAATTTTCTGGAAGAGGAAGGCTGTTCGCTGTTTGTTTATTCGCTTATTCCAAAAAATTTCGTCCTATAAGCGATTTTCTCAATGTTATCCACTCGATTTACAAAAATCATATGGTCATATGGAACCTTTTTCATACGACGTATCTCCTCTAGGAAATCTCTTTTCGACTCTGTGAAGGATTCTCTCAATTTTGAAAATGTATACCGTCTATCACCTGTCACACCAGTTTGAGCAACTTTGATGAATTACATATGTTCGCTCAATATCCTTGGATGTCGAATGAATTCTCCAAAATTCATATTTACGAAATATATTTGCACTTGTTAAATACCCTATCGTCTATACTATAACTACAAATCCCTATCACGTCGGGTTCACCAAAGTATAAAGGAATAATCAAACATTATATTATGTATTGTTGACTTTTTTATTATAATTTCGAATAATTTCGAACTATCCACGAAATTATGAAACAATTAAACGTTTCGGTTAACGGTTCGAAATAAACTCATTTTATTTTGCTTAGACACATACCTTAACATCTAATACATACAGCGGTCAAAAAAAGTATTCATCATTAGCAAAATTGATAATAAATTCACTTATTTTGGGTAATTGAAGAAAATTTAAAGTAAATAAATAATGCAGTTTTATGCAATAGTTTATTTTTCGTAATATGTTTTAAAATAAATTCAAAAAATAAATTTAATTAGCGCAAAAAATGCAATTTTATATAATAACACCAAAAACATATAATAACACCAAACATACAATCCATCATCAGAAAGTGGACAGAAACGAAAACTGTTGACAATAAACCAAGATCTGGTCGACCAAAAGCACTTTCAGTTGGAGATGTGCGTTGGCTAGTGCGGCAAGTTCAGAAAACTCCGAAGACAAATGCGACCATTCTTCGTAAAAACACTATGGAATATTTAGGGAAGGAAGTTACTACACAAACAATTCGAAATACACTCAAAAGGCATAGTTACAGAGGAAGAACTGCACGTAAGAAGCCCTTTATAAATAAAATAAACCGAGTGAAAAGGCTAAACTTCGCAAAAATGTATGTAAAACAGCCCGAATCATTTTGGAAAACAGTAATTTTTGCAGACGAGAGCAAGTTTAATCTTTTTGGGTGCGATGGAAAGGTCATAGTGTACAGAAAACCAAATACAGAGCTTGAAGAACGAAACACAGTTGCTACTGTAAAACATGGTGGAGGTGGTTTAATGGTTTGGGGGTGTATGGCGGCTTCAGGAGCGGGAAATCTTGAAATTATTAATGGAGTAATGGATCATAAGTATTACATTGACATTTTAAAGAGGAATTTAAAAGATAGTGCTGTAAAACTTGGGCTTGGTAATAACTTTCAATATTATCAAGATAATGACCCCAAACATTCTGCTTTAAATACCAAGATGTGGATGCTGTATAACTGCCCCAAAGTCATTAAAACTCCTCCTCAAAGTCCCGACTTGAACCCAATTGAACATCTTTGGGAACATCTCGAACGCAAATTGAGAACGCGCAATTTTTCGAGCAAGAGTCAAATGCAACAGGTGATAATGGAGGAATGGACTAATATAGACCAAAATATAACCGCTAAATTAGTCCAATCGATGTCAAACCGTTTAAAAGAAGTTATAAGACGCGGTGGTCGAATAACAAAGTATTAATTTTTTTAAATTATGTTATTTATTTTTTTGTTTTTTTGCAATGATGAATACTTTTTTTGTTTAATTTTTTGTGTACAGCTGTAAAATGGCCCTTTTTGTTCCAATAAATACTATTTTTTTCTTTAAAAACAATGAAATTGTGTACATATATATCACACAAGCACTACTGCATCATTAGTTTAATATGTTTTTATTCCAATTGTCTTTTGTAGACTTATTAAAAAAAAAACATTGAATGATGAATACTTTTTTTGACCGCTGTACTTAAAATCCTACAAACTATACAATGTTTAAAATTTAAGGACAAACAAATACGAAATACTTGTGGTCTATTTTCGTACACAGTAAAAAAAAAATTAAATACTTGGTTCAATTAAGAAATGTGTACATTCAATTAAAAAATTTGCTGAAATCGGTCCTAGAAAGGAATCCGTATTATTAAAAATTTTGCAATTTGGATTTATGATAAGCTAGCTCAAAAATCCAATTAATGTGCTTATTAACTCCATAAACAAATTATATGAAAATTGCCATTTCTTTTAACCAACTTTAATAAATAAATAATTGATATTTTTCACATGCATAAAAAACTTTTAATTTCATTGGATAAAATTGTGTATAGAACTTGAAATATATTGCTTAAAAATATGAGTATACTAGCTGAACCGGGTTCGCTCCGCTGCGCCTTCTTTTACTTTATATGGAACAAAAGTATCCTTTGAATAGTTATTTTCGACAATTAAAGAGCTTTTAGTAAAAAACCATGCAACGAAAATAATATATGTATATCGCAAAAGCATAACAATATAAATGCCCAATCCCATGGCAGCCGGTTGTATGTACCGGATTGACCCGATGAATTCCTTCATCGGCAAGGGCTGCCGCCACAGTGTACCACACACTGCTACTACAACAACAACAATATAAATGCCGTTATCTGAATCCCATATGATCTTTACTGGTCTATGAATTCGCTCGAAGGGTCTAGGGTCATTAACGTTTGGGTTTTAGATATACTCCATTAATAAAAGTCTTTATTTCAGCTCGATATTGTCATGGTGTCCGATTTAGGGGAGTTTTCGAGGATGAGTTGGTCCCTAGACTCTTGGCCCAGAAAAAAGTATCAGAATCGTTCTCTTCTCTCAAATACCATTTATTTAAACCCCATACTGGCCCCCAAATTTGTACTCTTTATGGGGTGTTTTGGGAAAGGGGCAGTGTCCCAATTATATGGTCCCACATTTGGATATCAGATTCGTATTCTACTCCCAACTACCTTAAATTGATCCTTTATATTGGGTTGTTCAGGGATAGACCACCAATACTTTTCATTTGAGACCCACATTGACGTGGTTGGTAAATATGCCCTATTTATCATATTTTGTTTTGGGGAGTGGGTGGTCTCCCAAACACTTATCCCTGAAAATATATCAGCATCGTGCTCTACTCTAAAATATTGTATCATTTATTTGAACCCCATATTGCCATTGACCTCAAAATTGTATATCAGATTTGTTTTCCAATCTCAAATACCTTTCATTTCAGCAAATATGTCCGGTTTAGGGTATGGGCCCTAGAGATCCACTCCCTTTAAGACCCAAAATTGACATGGTGAGCAAATACGTCCTATTTGGGGGTTGTTATGGTGGTGCAACGTCCCCTAGGCAGTTGATCCCGAATGTTGATATCAGATTCGTAATCTACTCCCAAATACCTTTCATTTGAGCCCCATATTTCCATAATCAGCAAACTTGACCGGTTTCGGGGGTGTTTTGGGGGATGAGCCCATATTGCTATTGTAGTAAATGTGTCCCCTTTTGGGGTTTGTTTTTGGAAGGGGCAGCCCCCCATACACTTGGTCCCACATTTGGATATAAGATTCGTATTCTATACTTAAATACCTTTTATTTAAGCCTCATATTGCCATGATCAATAAATAAAAAGTCCTGTTTAGGGGGTGTTTTGCGTAAGGGGTGCACCCCCAGAAACTTGGTCCCAAATTCTTATTCTACTCGCAAATACCTCTCACTTGAGTCCCATATTGCCAAGGTCGGTAAATATATCCGATTTGGGGTGGTTCCCCAAACACTTAGTCCGACAATTGGATATCAGATACGTTGTCTACTCTTAAATACCTTTTATTTGATTCCCATATTGTCATGATTGGTCTTTATATATATTTGGTACGTTTTGTGGGGTGGGGCGGCCTCCTAGGTACCCCATCTGAAATTAGGATACCAAATTTTTATTTTTAGGTTACTTTAAGAGAGCACACAAAATTTCGCTTAAATCGCACCACCAATCACCGAGATCTGGCGTTTCTGAAAATTATGGTAAGGGAGAGGGTCCGCCCCCCTTCAGGTATCAAAAATGTAGTACTCTATTTTCACCACGGGATCATAATGATCTATGAAAATTTCAAGAAAATCACCATCTATGAAAATTTCAAGAAAATCGGTTCAGCCGTTTTTGAGTCTATAAGGGCAGCGAGATGACGGCAGAAGTGAGCGATGGCTTTGCTAAGCTCACAAGCAGACCGAGAAAGCGATCCGGGCACGACGAAGAAGACAGAGGAGTATGTACCGGCAGCGCAGACGGGCGAAAGTGCAGGATGCTGGAAGGGATAGGACTGACATTCCAAGCACTTCTACGGAAGCTGGACTGCTAAAATGCTGAAGAAAAAAAAGAGCTCCCGCTTTCAAGTACTTTGAGAAACCCAAGACAGCCATCCCGCAATAGAGACTACAGACAGTGTCCTGCGGAGGTAGACAAAGTCGGAACAGGAACGAAGGAAGCGCGCACGGCCCCTGAGTCTTCATGGAGGGCTTTGACTTCCAAAAGAAGGCCACAGTCATCACGGAAGGGGAAGATGGTCGCTGAGAATGGGAAAGAGCCGCCCTCTTACGCCAGAGTGGCAAGGAAGCACAACAGAGATGAGCTGTGCAGTCATCAACATCGGCTGTGCATCCGGTAGGATTCCACCAGATCTTCTGTCCCAAGTGGAGGATCTGGTTAACGATCGGATTTTCGAACATGTGAACTTTGTAGAGGTTCCACCCATACAAATGATGAGCTGCTAGTATAGAGGGGACATCTTTACGCAGCTCGCCAAAGGGATCTATGCTCCCATGGAGGGCGCAAAGTTGGGCCTGGTGAGAAAGATGTACATCTCCAAGCTCACAGAGGCGACGGTCATCATCAAGGTACGCAGTAAATTTGCGATGGAGCGCATGATGGGATTCTTGGGCAAAAAAACCAAGGTATTTGATCAAGTCTTCGTAACGAGTTTGGCTAAGACTGAAGGCTTAGCGCACTACGGGAACAAGGCTGTCTTTTTCAAGATTGGGAAGACAAGGATAGGCAGAAATCCCCATATTGAGACATCAGGCCGTGCAGTGGCAGGTGACTCAACGCCGCCCAACGAACAGGGGGCTGACAACGAGACAATCACGGCCTCTCTCAATATTGGAAAGACTAGGATAAGCAAAGATCCTAATACTAAAATATCAGGCAGTGCAGTGGCGAGAGACCCAACACAGCCTAACAAACAGGGACCTGACGACGCACCCATCACCGACTTCAAGATTCGGAATACTGGGATATGTAAAGATCCTAATATGGAAACATTAGGCAGCGCAGCGACAGGAGTCTCAATGCAACCCAGCGAACAGAGAGCCGATGACGGTACCATCATTTACTCCCAAGAAGCCCATTTACTTAAGATTTGGAAGACTAAGATAGGCAAAGATCTCAGTATTGAAACATCAGGCAGTACAGGGAATGGAAACCAATACAGCCTAACGAACAGCGATCCGACTATTGCAACATTACCGACTTTATAAAGATTCGGAAGACTAGGATAGGCAAAAAACCTAATACGATGACATCAGGCGGTGCAGTGACAGGAAAGTCAATGCAGTCTAAAGAACAGGGAGCAGACCATAAGATCATCACCTACTTCCAATATGCCCATCTTCGATGCCTTAATTCAGCAGCCATGGACGAATACTAAAGACCTAATAACACTTAATATTGGTAACACCGCTACCTTTGTTAATAGGATTAGGGACACTCTTTCTTCGACCATCGCCATTTGGTTTAAAATACCACAGCCAGCGCCGAATCCGAAAAGCTTCCGGAATAATTTGAAAACCAATTGGACAAAATTTGGAAGGCTACTCAGAAGAAGAAGCTATGCAGAAGGGCCGAAAGGGTCTTGCATATGGCATATGACTGGGCTAGACCCTGAGGTCTCAATATTAAACCAGAGAAGACTGAAATATGCCTGCACGAGGAAGACGAAGTAGGGCCAATTTAACGCACCACGTTTCCTCAATAAGTCGATTCGGACATCTGACAAGGTCAAATACTTAGGAGATCTTGGACAGGAATCTGAATTGGAAGTGTCACATTCGGGAGCGTACTGAGAAGGCTCACAGATGTTGGGTACTATGAAGACGAGCCGTAGGTAGAAATGGGGCCTGACTCCGTGGATAGTCTACTGGCTTTACAGTAGCGTGTCTAGTCACGCTATACTTACTTTCCTCTTAGTAGTTTAGTGGACTGCTATGGAGAAAAGTGCAACATATGGTCCATACAACAGGTTCAGAGAACATGTTGTCTTGGCATAGGCGGAGCGATGAGGACCACTCCCACTAGGTCACTGGACACTATTTTAGATATCCGAGCCATTGACATACAGATTAAGTGTGAGGCAGCCACTGCGGTTATGAGACTTAAGGAGATGGGAGCGATCGCGATATAATCGAGACGACGATAGGAAACCTGGAAGGAAGGGGAAAGGTTTCCGATCGGATATCTGAGATGAACCTAGAGGTGGAGTGCGAGGCACTGATACCAGCGGCACAGTCTTGGATTGACGGGACGCTAATATTGACATAGATTACAGAGTGGGCCTGGGGGTCTACATTGAGAACCCAGGACTGAGTTCTGTTTTAGACTGCCTGACCATAATACGGCCCTGCAAGCAGAGATCCGGGCGATCACAGAATGCGTGAGGTGGTGTGGTGCTAACGGTGACGGTGAGTGTAAACATCTTTACGGACAGTAAAATGGCCACAAGGACAATAACAACCACGACGGTAAGGTCACGAACAATCTTGCAGTGTAAGAAGGAGATTAACGTTTTCTCTGAGGATGGCAAAATCCGTATCGTTTGGGTGCTGGGCCATAACGGAGTAAGGGGAAATGAAAAGGCAGACGATTTGGCGGTGACGGCCAGAGACCTGCCGTCAATAAACTTGGTTAACAAGAAGCTTTTCGGGTCGACGCAGTCCAAGTTAAGGGCGTGGACGACGAATGCGCATGCAACCCTGTGGAACAGCGAAACAGTCGGTAGAACGGCGAAAATCCTATGGGGGCATCCAGATCGTGAGAAGACGAAGTTATTACTGAAAGGAAGTAAGATGGAGGTCAGTATAGCAATTGGTATCATGTCGGGACACAGGACTACGAGCTCACTTATGTAAAATCGATGCGGCAAGTGATAGCATGCGGGAAAGATGATGAGGTGTAGGGGCATTTCCTTTGTCATTGCCTGGCTTTCGTGTCTAACAGATACCGGCACTTAGGTGGGAACACTATACCAGACATGAACCAACTTAGGGGAGTGGCATGGAAAACAATTTTGTATGTAGTTATTAGTAGTAAGTAGAGGTTACTTTTTTTGTATTTAGAGCGCCGATTACTGGTTTAGGTGTATGTCCATAGTGGCATGGGGCGGATTAATATCTGCACTCTCTTTTCAATCTAACCTAACCTACATTAAAGAAAACTGCATTCAATAACGCAATTTTTAGTCATGGAGGGAACTAAAATAATTTTAAGATAGTACATCACACATACAATCTCGTCTTATTTTGTGGACCTCTGTTGTAGCCATGTTGAGGTAGCGATGCTTGTCAAACTAATGTAGGCGAGCAAGCTCTTTCCCGTCCATAGAAACGATCGCCACGGAAACGTGATGGCCGTTGGTCCTTTAAAGGTGCCGAAAAACTCGACTTGTCATATCGAGCATCAAGAGCCAGTGCCGTCCGCCCTCTCACTGAGACTTTTCACACGATATCGCTGATTGTCCACGAATGCAGTTCGAGTAGAGCATTTCTCTATCGGGGATGATAAATTTGATACTTTGGTACTTTTTTTTTTGATACCTTTTTAGCAATTTTAGACCATTTTGGAAGTTAAGTCGTTGAAAGAAAAGAAAAAACTATATTGAAGTTTCTGGGATTTAAAACAAACTTATTTAGTATTTGGCCCCTAGTAGGGTTCGAGTTCCTCGGGACTAAATTTGTAGTGCAAACCACAAAAAAACCCGGGGTGAGCGCTATATAGTGCATTTTTGACCTTTTCATCAACAATGTCCTACAGCGTGGATTCCTATTTGTTGTTGTTGTTGTAGCAGTGTGTTGTACACTGAGGCGACAACCCTTGTCGATGAAGGACTTCAGCGGGATTCCTTGTAGCAGTGGTACATTTTGGCATTAAAAAGTACCATTTCGACTCGTATTTTCATAACCACATATATCAACCCAGTTCTCTATCCACAACCTGTGGACGCGCTCGGTAGCTCCCTGCTAAGATTCTCGTGATAACGATGAACACCACATAGATCCGAGCTCAAAGTTCCAGGCTGTGTGGTGCTCATTGTTAACCCGTGCCGAGAATTTTTGCCGATTGTGAGCACTGATTTAATTGACAGGTAAGGACAACTAAAAAGCAAACAACTGACTTTTTATGACTTTCCAACCATCGAACTTAATCTAAAAGAGAAGGGAAATTGTGTTAACTTTAAAATTTTAGTACTATTTTAAGAAATTTCGACATTTACTTATTTAATTTATAAACTCCTACATGCCATCTTATTTATGGTTTATCTTTCAGTACATTACCAGCGAATTATTCATGCCGATATAAAACCAGGAAATCTTTTGTTGACTGAATGTGGGCGAGTAAAAATAGCAGATTTAGGGGTCTGCAATGAATTTATCGGGGAGGATTCAACAATGACCAATTATTCTACTGCTGGAACTCCTGCTTTTAGAGCACCCGAAACATTAAACGTCGGTCAGGTAAATATTGAAAATAACATAAGTACCCTTTGGCTAAAAACATTTCACCGAAAAAGTTCTGGAAGTGTTTTTTGTTTTTTAAATTTCAAAATAAAAAATAAAATTTCTAAATAAAAAGTTCGAACTGTGTTAGCAGCAGATCCAGTCCAGATCCACTCAACTTTTTGATGAATAATTAAGCTCAAAGTCAAGGTTGTTTGTTTTTTTTTATTTATTTTATGTGGGGGCAGCGATGCTCGTCGAAATCTTATATGCGAGCAAGCTCGTTCCGGTCTATACGACCGATCGCCGCGGGAACATGATGGCCATTGGTTATTTAAAGGCGCTAATAACTCGCCAGTATTTACGCTGATTGTCCGCGACTGCCATTGCAGCTACTCCGTATGGAGCATTCCACTATCCGCAACCTGTGGACGCGCCCGGTAGCTCACAGCTAAGCTTCTAGTGACAGCGATGAACTCGCACAGATCGGACCTCGAAGTTCCAGCCTGTGTGGTGCTCACAGCTATCCCGTGCCATGTTGAAGTGTTGTGTCTTCATCCCAAATCCGATTTGAGTCGCGCTAACCTTGTTTTTAGTTTGCTTCTTGTTGTTCCCACCCAGCTATCCTTTTCATTTCCCGTGCAGTTAATTTTGCAGATAACGTAAAATTTTTCTATAGTATGATCCAGTAAATTTTTTGATTGAAATGACTTCAATCTCCTAAATGATATCAATCTAATATCAATCAAAGTTTTTGAGAAAGGCAAAAAATACAACCTTAAAAATTGTATATACAATTTAAAAAAATTATAAAACATTTTTAAAAATTCCTATTATTTTTTAATTGATCCAATAAGAAATTTATTCAATCATTTTAATTGGAATTAATAAAATTAAAAATAATAAATTATTAAATTAAAAATTTGCAAATGTTATATTCAAGTTTTGTTAAAACTTCACTTTATGCCCACGATGTCAATGCAATTTGGTACACATATGTTAAGCTCCTGGATTACGAATTTGCTGTCCCTGTAAGGGGCAACGGGCCATAAGCACTCTTAGGGCCCAAAAACCACCAGGGGTTTCCAAAAATTTTGCACACCGATATGTCCACTGAAAGAACAGCCCTATTTTTGCTGCTAAACAGTGTGCGTGTGCGCAGGGTCGTAGGCTAGCATATCTACAAAAAATTCCAGCTCGAGTTAGGGAAAAGGTATCCCAATACTGGTTTTATTGGAATAAAAAAAGCTAATTAAAATAGATAAATAAAATTTTTCTTGTAATATAATGTTATGCTTTTAGGGAAATTTGACTTGTCAAAAGTCAGCAATTTTCCAAAGCCCAAAAATTCAAACAAAAAAAATGTATGAAAAATTTCGGCTTTGAGATTTCTGGAAACCGTTTTAGCGTTTTGATGTTTTTTTTATTAAAACAGTTATGGCGAAGGCTCGCTATTTTGGACTACAAGTACGAGTTTATATTAGTGTATCATGTTGATCGCCGCCGCTTTAATTGATTGATACGCTGCAAAAGTTCTACTGTATCCTTTAATTGATTAATGAGTAATAAATGCAATCGACAAATTTCGCAAGGCTAATATTTGTATTTTTTTTATTTGCAGAATGTATATTGTGGAAAAGCTGCCGATATATGGGCCCTAGGTGCTACATTGTACGCTTTGGTTTTTGGAAACGTTCCGTTTGTGGCTGCTTCCGTTCCAGTGCTGTACGATAGAATAAAAAACAAACCGCTCTCTTTCCCCGAAAATAGTAAACCATGCCCAGATTTGAAAGATTGTATAGAACGCATGTTAACTAAAAATCCAGAGACTCGTATTACTCTACCCCAATTAAAGGTAATTACACAATTTAAAAAAAAAAAAATCTATTAACCGCTGTTTGTATTGAAATAATATGAAAATTGCTGCAAGGCCAACAATCGTTGTGTTTAATTCAAATTTATTTTAGATACTAAACGAAAAAATAAAATTCTGTACCAAGGCGTGTTTAATAAGGTAGCCGCATCGACGAATTGCTACAACAAAACATCTTTTTTGGAACTTGATATGTCTAAATTTGTAAACAGGGCGAAGAAAATTCAATTCGCCCTGAACTTTAAAATTTTCCGCAAATTTGTTTCGACCAATCAGAGCAAGAAGAAAGAAATTTATTAATATTTGAGTATCAAGCAAGAAAAAACAAATTATAAAATGTTCAAAATTCCCATTAGCTCCAGAGGCTTTACCCAAGATATATTCATTTACGGGTAGTGACAGTTGCCCAACAATTGGTTCTTAACTATAATACACACACACAACCAAAACTCGTTGATAGATAGTGCACTTCGCGAAAAAAAATTGTACTCAGCTGTTTACAGTAATTATGTCATGGCTTTACCCACAAAACCACCTAGGTTGCAGGTTTAAATAGTTGTTCACTAGGTTAATGTACCGAAAAAATAGCTACCAAGTGCAGACCAGGGTAGTTTTTGCTCAATTCCAATTGGGCAGAAATTGTTTCCAACTTCATAGGCTTGTGTCTCGATTATAACCAGGGACCACACATCACAAATGTCAAATGCACGGTGGTGAACATGAGGTTTCCTCCTGAATTTAGTTCATACTATTTTGATGGGCAGAATAATTAGCGTACTACTAGCAAATGGCTCGAATAGGAATATTGTGATTGGAGCTCAATCGCCACAAGGACGGGTTTTGTATCCCTTTTTGAGGCTCTTGGATAATTGTGGGATTTTCAAATCATTTGAAAAGGAATGGGTAAAAGTTTGCTGGATACGAGGATGACGATTTAATCTTGGTGTGTGGCCGTTCAGAGTGCATATAGTATGGTGCCAAGATTGGCCAACGGGTTTGACGTTAAAAACCGAAAGATAAATTTGGTGACATTCACCAATATGAGGTAATTTGGTGTGTTCAGAGAACCACTCCTACATGTGGAGCTGCCGCTCTCACTACTGATAAGAGTCCTTACAAGTCATTGCAATGTCATGACTTTGACGGGGGGGATGAGGATAAGTTATATACGGTTGGCCACCTATTGTGGCACTGGCCTGAAATTGCGGGGGTAGCTGCAGGACTATGGCTAAATGAACACCTTTGTTCCAATCCAAATTATTTCTAGGCACATAGTCCTTTCGCGATTCCTGAATACAATAGGGACTAGAAATGGCAGATAGGAGGGAACTTTTCCAGCCCGCCTGACTTCCATTAATTGTGGTGCATGTTGACTCCTTATCTTCTACATTCTACATTCTTGTACTGCCGTAAATTTTGTCTCTGTTCTTCAGAGCTTTTTGAATCTTTTTGGGGGCGACAAAGCGAATAAGGTTGTTGGACGCGTACCATTATAAAACCAAAGTTTAAGAACCATAACAGCAGCAAACACAAAAATCAATTTAGAGAATTTTTATTTTGAAGTTTATATTTTGATGAGGCGAATTCAAAAATGAATTGACATATCAAGTTCCATCAGCTGTGCCACCTTATTAAATACGCCTTTTTAAAGCACAAATATAAATTCAAACGATATTGATGTAATTTAAACAAGTGAATGTTCATAAGAATTAACAAAGTTCAACACTCCACCTCATTAACTTGAAATTAAATTTTTCACCGAGAGTTATATTCTTAGATGCTGTTAGTGGTTTGGTAAATATATCGACTATCATCTCCTCCTTACTTTACTTTAATTGGCAATGACAGAATATTTGTTCCACCAGCCGAACGTAGAATAGCGTTCCAAGCGCTTCGATCTTCTGCGCTCATTCTAAAATCTCTGACACCAAGTTTCGATGTGTCTCCCACAACTTGATCTTTCCTTCGGGCTTTTGGTCTTCCCGGTTTGCGTGTATTACCGTGTTTGCCTTTAAAAGACTTCTTTGCTGGAGCTTCTTCATCCATTCTGACAACATGACCTAGTCAATGCAGCCGTTGTATTTTGATGCGTGTAACTATGCTATCATCGTCATATAGCTCGTGGTTCATACGTCGCCTATATTCTCCGTTAACGCAAACTGGTCCATATATTTTACGAAGAATCTTTCTCTCAAATACTCCAAGTACTGCCCCATCTGCTTTCACAAGTACCCATGCTTCAGAACCATATAACAGCACGGGTAGTTGTTGTTGTTGTTGTAGCAGTGTGTTGTACACTGAGGCGGCAGCCCTTGCCGATGGAGAACTCCATCGGGTCAATCCGGTAGGTACAACCGGCTGCCATGGGATTGACAGCACGGGTAGTATCAGTGTCTTGTATAGCGTAATCTTTGTCTGTCGAGAGGTGGCCTTGTTTCTAAACTGCTTACTTAGTCCAAAGTAGCATCTGCTTGCCAGTATTATTCTTCGCTTAATCTCAAAACTGGTGTCATTCGTCCTCCATCTCCTCCATTGGACAATATATGCATGTCATTATTCCTTTCTTTACAAAGTCTTTTGTTAATTTATATTTTGTACCCATGTGTTTGGTTCGGAAAGAAAATTTGTCATCACTAACTAGGCGCAGACAGCTTTGATTGTCGTTGAATATTGATATTGGTGCTTCAATTGGACCTTCAATATCTTCCAATATTTACATTTTTGTTTCTTTTAGCTGCTTCTGAAAGTGAAATGTACTCGTCTTCACAAGTTGACAGGACCATTCAATTGTACCACCATTGTAGAAAAATATTCTACCTCTATTAGATTTTCTTTGTGTTTGTTCTTCAGCCTAGTTGGCATCTGCGTATCCAATCAGACCTTTTTCTTTGTCGCTCAGTTTAAATTTCATAGTAGCAGTACTCATTAGATATTTTAGCACTCGTTTGCACTGAGTCCCGTCTTCTAACCCACTGTAGAAACATTAGAAACCATCTGTGCTAAAATACCTTCGAAATATCTGGTCTTGTATTAACAGACATGTATAGCAGGTGTCCAATTAGCTTTCCATATTTATTATTTGTGTCTAGAGGCTTAGCATCTCCTCCTTTTCCATAACTTGTATCCATTGAAGTTGTTGCTGGTTTTGCATTACTCAAACCACATTCTTCGACAATTCTTTCAATGTTACCCGTCTGGTTAAGTACAAAATTTTCGTTTTTGTCTTTGTATATTTCAATTGCAAGCTAAAGTTGAATGCCACCCACATTAGTTGTCGAAAAACATTTCTGCAAAATTGTTGTTATATCCTTCACTGTTATGAGGACGTAACAACAATTTCTTTTACATTTCCCGAATATAAACACAAGTTGTTCATACTTTGTTTGAAACCTAATTTTGGAAGTACTTCATCTACAATAAGACCGAATTCCATGTACAGCAACTTGTTTTTATCCATATATATACTTTTTTTTCAAAAAACATACAAATTCTTCATTTTGATTTTGAAATCCAAGTGGCTGCTTCATGTTTACAGTTTCTGATAACTTGCCATTCAAAAACGCAGTCTTGGCGTCTAAAGGGTTTACAATGAGATTCTTTTTTTGCAGCAATGGACAACAAAATTTTGAATTTTCTATGAGTTGCAACTGGTGCAGATACCTCATCATAGTCTACTCTGTACTTTTGCGAGAACCCTTGAGCAACTGGCCTGACTTTGAAACGACATATATCACCATCGGCATTTCATTTCAATTTATATATCCACTTACTTCCAATTGCAGTTCGGCCTTCTGGAAGTGTATAAAGTTCTCATGTGCCATTGCTCCTCATTGACTCTATTTCATCTTGCATTGCCTCTAACCATTGAACTTTTTTCCTTTATTTCATTGGCGAACCAAATTTCATCGATTAGTCTCCTGGCCGCTATACCTTTGTTGACTTTTGATGAAGTTCTTGTTTCAAGTTTACATTAGGTTAGGTTAGGTTGAAAAGAGGGTGCAGATATTAATCCGTCCCATGCCACTATGGACATACACCTAAGCCAGTAATCGGCTTGTTGTGCGCTCTAAAAACTATAAAGTAACCTTTAAAAAGAAAATTTTAAGTTAGGAATTCCGTGCTACTTACACAATCCTTAATTGTTTTAAATACCACTCCCCTAAGTTGGTTCATGTCTGGTATTGTGTCTCCACCTAAGTGCCGGTATCTGTTAGACGCGAAAGCCGGGCAATGACAAAGGAAATGCTCCAACGTCTCATCATCTTCGCCGCATGCCCTACACATGCTATCACTTGCCGCGCCGATTTTACATAAGTGAGCTCGTAGTCCTATGTGTCCCGTTATGATACCAATAGCTATACTGACCTCCTTCTTGCTTCCTTTCAGAAATAGCCTCGTTTTCTCACGACCTGGATCCCCCATAGCTGTTCCACTATGTTGCATGCGCATTCGTCGCCCACTACCTAAACTCGAACTGCGTCGACCCGAAAGACTTCGGGTAACCAAGTTTATTGACGGCAGTCCTCTGGCCTTTATTGCCAAATCGTCTGCCCTTTCATTTCCCCTTACTCCGTTATGGTCCAGCACCCAAACGTACGGATTTTCCCATCCTCAGAGAAGGCGTTAATCTCCTTCTTACACTGCAAGACTGTTCGTGAACTTACCTTCCTGGTTGTTAAGGTTGTTAAGGAGAATACGAAGCTGTCAATTGATTTTCAATACCTTGGGACCTTAAAAAATCAGAAAAGCTTTTTTCAACATATTCGCCTCCGCTATCAGAACGAATTTTCTTAGGTATATGATCGAAACTTGTGCGACAAAACCAAACAACATCCTTATATACTTGTACAATTTCCGATTACAGCGATATTAGCCTTATTACAGTGAATTCCGAATAATAATCAATAATGGTGTCTACATACGGTTTTCCTGATAGTGTCACCGTTTGCATCCACGATCCACAGACATCACTATAAATCAAAACCAAAGGCGCCAATGATTTAGTGAGTGATTCTTTCGGAAAAGACAAACATGTCATTTTACCCTTTACACATTTTTCACAAATTTCTTTGATTCCACATTCAATTATTTTCAGATTTTCGGCTAAATTGGATTTGAACATGTTTCTAATAATTGCCTCAGGATCACGATGTCCTAGTTTACGGTGCCATTGATGTATACAATTTTCGTTGTGTTGCATTACCAAATTTACACCCTCAGATTGACGCAAAATGTACACATCACCATCAATATCAGCCAATCCTGTATCTTTCAAGCCAATATTAATGCAACATCTGTTATTCTTGAATAGAACATCGTATCCATCTTTAATAAGGTTTCGCACAAAGACTATGTTCCCAACCAGAGAAGGAGCATAAAGCACTTCGTTTGCATGTAGTACACCCAGAGAAAAGTTGATACCATACGGTATTGATAGTAAAGTAACACTGTATGGTACAAAAACAATACCAGATGGTATGGATGAACCATAGAATGATTGGTACCTCTTGGTAAAAGCCTTATTACCGAACTGGTATTGGTTTTAGTACCAAACCGTTATTTATTATTCCACCCCAAACCATTGAAAATAATTTTAATCTAATTTTATTTTGATTATTTATGTTAATAATGATAATGTAATGTTATACCATGACCTACCTCAGTTCTATGTATTCAGCAATTGATTCCATATCCATCGATTCACAGAAGTGGATTTCATATGAATGCACCAACACAGCATCGTTTTCCACACAATGAACTATCATGGTTTTTATGTAGAATGTCCTTAGAATTTGTACAACTTCGATTTCGATGAACAGGTTTTTACGCACTCAAATTGTATTAAAACATTTTATTTATATCTTTAACAAATATTTTATAATGGCGACAATATTTTAAGTGCAGAGCTCAACATCACTTCTGGTGCGATGAGGTTAGCATGTCCGCCTATGACGCTGAACGCCCGAGTTCGAATCCTGGCGAGACCATCAGGAAAATTTTTCAGCGGTGGCTTTCCCCTCCTAAAGCTGGCAACATTTGTGAGGTAATATGCCATGCCAACATTTATGAGGTAATGTGCCGGCATTCAAACGATGCAAAATCCGCATCGTCTACGCAGTCCGAGTTAAGGGATTGGGCGACGAATGCGCATGCAACATTGTGGAAAAGCGAAACAGTCGGTAGGACGCCGAAAATCTTATGGGGGGATACAAATCGTGAGAAGACGAGGCTATTACTGAAAGGAAGCAAGAAGGAGGTCAGTATAGCTATTGGTATCATAACGGGACACATAGGACTACGAGCTCACTTATGTAAAATCGGCGCGGCAAGTGATAGCATGTGTAGGGCATGCGGGTAAGATGATGAGACGTCGGCGCATTTCCTTTGTCATTGCCCGGCTTTCGCGTCCAACAGATAGCGGAACTTAGGTGGAGACATAATATCAGACATGAACCAACTTAGGGGAGTGGCATTGAAAACAATTAAGGATTTTGTAAGTAGCACGGAATTCCTAACTTAAAATTTTCTTTTTAGAGGGTACCTTATTGTTTTTAGAGCGCACAACAAGCCGATTACTGGCTTAGGTGTATGTCCATAGTGGCATGGGACGGATTTATATCTGCACCCTCTTTTCAACCTAACCTAACCTAATATGTCATGTAAAACTTCTCTACCAAGATGTGTCGCTCTGCGGCACGCCGTTCGGACTCGACTATAAGGAGGAGACCCCCTTATCATTGAGCTTAAACTTGAATCGGACTATACTCATTGATGGGTGAGAAGTTTGCCACTGTTACTTAGTGGAATGTTAATAGCCAAAATTTGCAAGAATATAAATGTGACGCCATCAATTCTTAATAACCTCCTTTGTCTGGTATTGAATTGATACCAAATGGTATTAAAAAACTTTGCCAATGACGGGAACAAAATAATACCAGGCAGTATTGGCAAAGTACCGTCATTTTTCTTATCAGTGTATTCATAAATATTTGCTAATGAAGCATTAAAGTGCCCAATAGATATTAAACGATTATTGTACAATAAACCCACTATAGCATTTCGTATTCAAAAACCTACAATAGCAGCTGACATAGTATTAGTTACTATGTTCAAACCAAAGATGTTTTGGACAAGCGACTCGTTTTTCCTTTATAATGCTCTGAAAACGAATGTTTTTTTTTTTTTTTTTAATTTATAAGTGAAAAACGACACGTTTGCCACAAAAGCGAGTCACTCAAAGCATATGGGCCCAAATAAATGCGTAAATTGTGCTTAAAAACACAGCTCTGAATAATGTCAAAAAATAAAAATCAAATTTCTTCCTAAACAAACAAAAATAAACAACATTTTGTAGCAGAAGCTAGTGAAAATAAATCTTAACAATAATGCATCATGAAGTTTATGTTGCAGTGTTAGAAAATGAAAAATTGCAAAACATCTCATCCGGTGTGAATGGTTGAATGGTTTTCCAAAACAACATAAGCAAAACGTGTCAATGTATACATATCATAAAGTGCGATTCTTTATTCTGCTTTGGTAACCCTATGCCGTTTTAATGCTAGCACCGACAAAATAATTATCATTTCGGTTTTGTGGCAATCGGTCCCTGGTATTATCAAACTATTTGTTTAACAATTACTAAAAAAATCGTGCAAATAACTAAGAACAGAGGCATTTATTCTTGTCACAAGCAACTAGAGTACAATAAGAATGCAATTTTAAACATAAAAATATTCTTTATTTTTATAAACTGGTGCAGGGTCGGCTGTTGTGTTTGTTTTATTTATTGGGTTGCCCAAAAAGTAATTGCGGATTTTTCATATAGTCGGCGTTGACAAATTTTTTCACAGCTTGTGACTCTGTAGTTGCATTCTTTCTTCTGTCAGTTATCAGCTGTTACTTTTAGCTTGCTTTAGAAAAAAAGTGTAAAAAAAAATATATATTTGATTAAAGTTCATTCTAAGTTTTATTAAAAATGCATTTACTTTCTTTTAAAAAAATCCGCAATTACTTTTTGGGCAACCCAATAGTTTACATCGCAAAATTTGCACAAATAGTCATCGCAATAGAATTGCAATCAGCTGATTCACTCACACCGTACAAAAAAATGGGAGACACCAATTAAAAAATATTTATTTTTGCTCTTTTGTTCTATTCTTTTGTTTATCTGTCGTAGACACATAAAGAAATTGTTTTTGTCAAATTTTTAAAATTTTTTTTATTTTATATCGTAGTATAACAGCATATCGTTAGATCATTTTACAAAGTCTCGCAAAATTCTCTGTGTTTCTTCAACAGATTTTTATCGAAATATTTTATTAGATAACTAGCCGAACCGGGCCGGCTCCGCTGCGCCTTCTTTAGCTCTCTAATATCTATTTAGCGTTGGGGACACTTCACCCTGAATGCGGATCTCGAATTCGTGCCATTGCAGCCTATGACGTTGAACGCGTTCGAATCCTGGCGAGAACATCGGACAAAGCGGCGTTTATCCCCTCTAAATGTTGACGACATTTGCGAGGTACAATGCCATACATGATCATTTAAAACATGGCCGGTAAATATGAACTGTTTGGAGGGTGTTTTAGGGTTGGGGCGTCCACCTGCACTTTGCACTGAAATTATACATCAAATCCGTTCTTTATTCCCAACGGAAATGAAGTTCACTTGGCTCCAAAATTGGATATCAAATTCGTTTTCTACTCTCAAATACCTTTCATTTGAGGAAAAGCGCCACCTAGACTTGAACGCAAATGTTAATGTCATATTCGTAATCTACTCCCTAATACCATTTATTTGAGTTCCATGTAGCCATGGTCGGCTAATATGCCCATTTTGGGGTAAGTCTTATAAAGTCTCGCAAAATTCTCTGTGTTTCTTCAACTGATTTTTATCGAAATATTTTATTAGATAAGTAGCCGAACCGGGGCCGCTACGCTGCGCCTTCTTCTGGCCGGTAAATATGAACTGTTTGGAGGGTGTTTTAGGGTTGGGGCGGCCACCTGCACTTTGCACTGAAATAGATATCAAATCCGTTCTTTATTCCTAACGGAAATGAAGTTCACTTGGCTCCAAAATTGGTTATCAAATTCGTTTTCTACTCTCAAATACCTTTCATTTGAGGAAAAGCGCCACCTAGACTTCAACGCAAATTTTAATGTCATATACGTAATCTACTCCCTAATACCATTCATTTGAGTTCCATATAGCCATGGTCGGCTAATATGCCCATTTTGGGGTATTCGGGGGTGGGCGATCTCCCATTATTTGGACCTAATGTTTTATGCCATATTTATACTCTAATGCCAAAAACTTTTCATTTGAGTCCCATATTGACATGAACTTCGAATATATCTGTTTGGAGGAGTTTTGGGATTGGGGCCCCGCTGAGTTCTTGTACCCAAATTTTAATACCAAATTCGTTTTCTGGTCTCCATTACCTTTCATTTGATACGCTTATTGTGCCCATCGGACCACTTTCGGATATGGGTGGATTTTTGGGGTAAGGGTCGACCTCCACTCGATATCTAAAAATATATAGCCTATGTTTCCTTCCAGACAAAAGTACACAATCTATGAAAATTTTAAGAAAATCGGTTCAGCTAAGCTAATGGGACTAACGGCGTTTTTGAGGGATGGCGTGATCCCCTATACTTCGATCTGATTTTGTATCCCAGATTCGAAATCTACTCCCGAATACCTTCCATTTGAGTCCCATATTGAAATGAACGTCCAATATGTCTATTTGGGGGAGTTTTGAGGGTTGGGGCGGCCCAATGGCTATTTAGACTCAAATTTTAATACCATATTCGTATTCTACTCTCCTTTCATTTAATACCTATATTTTCTCGATCGGTCCACTTTTGATTTTGGGTTGTGTTTTTGCCATAAGGGGAAGGTTCCGTCCCCCTTCCGATACGGGCGGTTTTGTGGGGGTGGGGTGACCCTCTATACTTCGACATGAATTTGTATGCCAGATTTGTTATCTACTCTGCATTCTTTTCATTTGATACCCATATTGTCCTTATCGATCCACTTTTGATTTTGGGTGGTGTTTTTGGGGTAACGGTGGAGGGTCCGCCCCCTCACGCTATCAATAAATTATAAAGCCTATTCCTACTTCCTGACCACATCGTAATCTACCACGCAATCTACTCCCGAATGCCTTTCATTTGAGTCCCATAGAAAAGTTGATACCCAACGTCCTCATTTCAGTACCATACGGTATTGATAGTAAAGCAACACCGTAAAGAGAGAAAAAATAGATAACGTTAATAGAATAACGAGGTATTAGAGAATAAAATAATAGTTAGTGCAAACGATTTTCTTGTCGACATATTTAACTAATCGTTGTTCGTTATAAGTTACAGAATTGCGGAACAGAAGGCAGAAATAGATGCTCACAATTTGTATTATTAAATAATAATTTAATTCGTACAATTAAAAATATTTTCAACGTATGCCATCCTTACCAATCACTTGCCATGATACAAAAATAATCGGATTTCAATGTCAAAAATAATTAAAGCAATTAAAACCTTGTTTTGAAACGTTTTTTATAAGTCAATTCCATGTTTAATCGGTCAAATTTAGGTCTGTGTGGCCTAAAACCATACTGGTATATTTCAGTAAAAATGTATAACACCTGGCAATGGAATTGCCCAATATTATTATTTCTATATAAATTATTAGTTTTTTTTAACGCTGTCGTGATGTCCTTTTTTTATAACTTTAAAAAATTGCTGTGTGATATATGAAAACAAAGCTGAGTTAAACTTTATGTTATAATGCACAGAAAAATATAGTATCTCCTGATGAGGTTGGAATAACGCCAACAAAACGTTTGGAGAACTACAATGAAATAACATCAGTTATTTACTGACCAATTCAGTCCACAAACCATAACGATTATTGTTTGAATGTGTTTTTAACACCATGCGTTTGTAATTCCTTGTATTTTACAGGTTCACCCATGGGTCGAAGTGAGTGGTATGCATCCCTTACCAAGTGAGGAGGAAAATTGTCGATTAGTGCAAGTTGACGATTGTGACATCAACTCTGTAGTACGTAGTATTCCAAAACTGGATACGTTAATTCTGATAAAGACAATGCTAAAACAGCATTCATTTGGCAACCCATTTTCTCGTGGTGTTTCTGGCCGAGCTCCCCAACGTGGCGGCTCACGTTTAGAGCGATTTGTTCGTGCTGGACGCTCAAACTCTGCACCCGGATCATACAACAACATTGAAGACAGGTACGTTTGTTTTGGTTCCATTGCTGAAGTGCTAATTCTATTCATTTTAGACAAATATGTGTTGATAACATACTTCCCGCTCTCTCCGAATACTCCGCTTCAAATGGCACAAATGAGGAACATTAGTAGACCCAGTCCTTCAAGTCTTCAAAAGCACAAGTTGAATTAAATTCAAAATATAAAAATATTATAGGTTACATAAATACTTAATATTATTCTCTTTAAAAAATTGTTAAACCTATCGTCAACATATGTTATTTTGATATAGCGATTCATAAACAACTAAAAGTTAATAAAAAAAAATAAATACAAATAGCTATTTCGACCATAATGTCTGATCTTATTAAGGATATCTTCACAAGTAGAAAATTAAATAAGTCCGAAATGCCTTTGCAGTTAGCATTCTACACAAAGATAGTTGGCACATTCATTGGGTTTTGGTTTAAAAAAAATCCGTTGACCACTTCTCCAAACTTCTTTGGGCTATAATTTTTAACTTACCTAAAACTTAAGCTCAGTATGGCCAATTTATTTGACTAAATTTCAAAACTTTCGCACTGGGAAGAAATTGTATAGCTTAAAAATTGACAGAGTTATTAAAAAAACACTGAAGAAACCAAGCCAACATTTTTACATTTCCAATTTATTTAAAATTACGACAATATTTTTAGCCCAATTCTGAAAACTCCCTGGGAATAAACGTACTTTAATGCATGTCTTCCTCGAATATAATCCTCCCATTCTTATTAAATGATGAGAGCAAAAATTTGGGAGAGGGAATTTCGAATTTTCGAAAACAACAGTTTTGGTTTAGCTGTTTCATTTTGGCTAAACATTTGACTATTAGTTTCTGGAAAATGAACATATAATGAAACAAGTAAAAGTGCTAAGTTTGGCGGGATCTATATACCGTCCACCATAGATTGCATTTGTCGAGTTCTTTTCCCGATATCTCTTTTCTAGGCAAACAAGGGATAAAAGAAAAGAATTGATTTCATATTGCAGCTATATCAAGTTATGAATTGAATTGAATGTTGAAGACCATAGTAGAAGCAAAATTGCAAATTGCATTGCGCTAAAGAACAGGGGCATATCAATGAGTGCTGTTGGATTCAAGTTTAAGCTCAATGATAAGAGGCCTCCTCCTTATAGCCGAGTCCGAACGGCGTGCCGCAGTGCGACACCTCTTTGGAGAGAAGTTTTACATGGCATAGTACCTCACAAATGTTGCCAGCATTAGGAGAGGGCAAAGCCACCGCTGAAAATTTTTCTGATGGTCTCGCCAGGATTTGAAATTGCAGCCAATTTGAATTGCGCCCTTCAGGGGCTCAAGAAGTAAAATAGAGAGATCGGTTTATATGGGAGCTGTATCAGGCTACAGACTGATTCGGACCATATTTGCCACGTACATTGAAAGTCATGGGAGAAGCCGTTGTATAAATTTTCAGGCAAATCGGATAATATTTACGCCCTCTGAAAGCTCAAGAAGTCAAGATCAAGTCAAGAACGTTTTTCGGAAATTTTCCGCAAAAAAGAACGTAGTATCAGCCTTTAGATATTTTTTATTTTTTTTCGAAAAAAAAAATTAATTAAATAAAGAAAACCATAACTACAGAAAGGAAACGTGTTTTGGTATGGAAATAAAAACATTTAATTGCTGCCAAATTTCGCTCTCGAAACAATTAAAAATTTCAGCGACTTTTCCGAAAGCAGAATAGAATACTACCCCTAAGTCGTGATTTTCTCATGAGTCTGGATATCTCGTGTTTCGTGATTTTCTCGTGAGTCGTGATTCACGCTCACGCACGAAGAATTTTATTTTAATTACGCTCACGCACGATCACGTGATTCGATTTGGATCTCACTCACGATTCACGCGTGACACAACAACTGACGACTCACGTGCACACCTCTGCTTCTTACTATTTACGAACAATTCATTATGCACTTGTTCATAGAAAAGTACCAGTTTTGTTAAGTTCTCCCGGTTTAAATGTGTCATGTACCCCCAAAGAAGATTTGTATAAGTTTTTCAGTTTTATTGACAATAAAAGACGAGTATTCTAGAATTGGTATATGAATATAAATAGGTATCAAAATACGTGGTTCATATTTTAATATTCTATGTATAAGGAGATATCGCTAAGTGGCACGCCGTTCGGAGCCGGACACTAGAAGGGGGTCCCTTATCATTGAGCTTAAAGTAGAATCGGGCCGCACTCATTGAAATGCAAGAAGTTTTCTGCCTGTTCCTTAATGGAATGTTCGTGGGCAGATTTGCAACATTGAACTCTTTACCATGAATTATTCAAACTTATTTGGCGCCACATTTGGCGACATTTACTCCACAGGAATAGAAATAAATCCATAAGTCGCTTTTCAACAGCACTATGTCCAACAGCCATCCCAACCACCAAGAAAAGCGTATCAGGCAGACCACCACAGCATTCATGACGACGAAGTAGAAGCAAACCTCTATACTACTTACTAAAGTAGTTCTGCCCAAGTACGATCCGGTAGATTCAGCCACCTAAACTCCTTTTGGCAAGGGAAAACGCCAACGTACAAGATATGTGCCCCGCATGCAAACGCATACAACCAAGACCTCACGGCACAATTAATCTATTTATCTAACCAAGACAACGCGACACAATCAATTTATATGTCCACCAACGATTGTTGGATGAAAACGGAAAGTTATTATCAGAACACAGAAATATCGTGACAAGCTGTAGGCCATAATCGTGCACTATTAAAAAACAAAAGCAATACCAATCATGTTTGTAAACTTTTTAACCACTTTTATAACTTTTTGTTTTTTTCATTTTATGTTCTTTTTCCAAAAAAAAAAAATGGTCAATGTTTTGCCAAAACAAAACAGCTGAAGCAAAACAGCTGTTTTCGAAAATTTGAACCTCCCTCCTACAAACATTTCCTCTCCCCATTCAGTAAGAATAGCATCATTTTATTCGAGGTAGAAATCAATTTCCTGGGAGTTTTTTCCCAGTGAATTTTCAGAATTGGTCTCAGGAATGTCGTTGTGGAAGCCTCTCTTATCACATTTACCTTATACTTACCTCGTAAACTTGCATTTTACTTACCTAAGATTTTTGCCTTACACGTACCATAATAAATTTTTGGTCGATTATGGATAGCAGCCAACGTTGAACGCAACCAAAATAAAAAATTGTATTATGTATGGCAACTTGTGTACCTTTGGGCGATAAGAAGCTTCGACTCCCTTCAGTCGCCAGGCCCTGATGGTGTATTACAAGCTGTGTCTGATAGGCTGGTTCCCTAGCTTAGGGAGATACACCCTGCTTGTATAAGAATGTCATATATACCTGTGGGATGGAGAGACACGAAGGTAATTTTTGTTCCGAAAGCAGGAAAACCCCTTCCACACGAAGACGACAGATTTTCATCCTATTAGTGTGTCACACTTTATGCTGAAGACTCTTGAGAGGTCGATAGAAACATATCTTAGGGCAAAGATCCCTGGAGATTGCCTGTCTCAGCAACAGCATATATGTAGAAAAGGCACGTCCACTGAAACAACCCTTTATGACCTAGTCTCCTACATAGAGGGTTCTCTCGCCGTCAAGGAATATGCAATGGTAGCATTTCTTGACACTTAAGGTGCTTTCAATAATGTACAACCGACGTCAATCATGAAGGAGTTGAAGTTTGCAGGGATCAACTCTACCGTAAGAAAGTTTATTAATAACTTACTTACTAAATGATGCATTACGGCAGGCTTGTGATCTGTGGATCTAAAAGGAAAGATCAGCAGAGGAACACCTTAAGGAGGTGTGTTGTCACCCCCATTTAATAATATGGCCATTAACAATATATTATAGTCTCTGGAAGAAAAAGGTGGTCGCATATGCTGATGACGTGGCAATTGCGGTTAGGGGAAAGTTTCCCAGCACTCTAAGAGATATACTTTAGGAAGCTCTACGTGCAACAGCAGAGTGGTCTAGGTATAAAACCGTGCAAGACAGAAATAGTTCTTTTCAGCAGGAGATACAGGTTGCCTACAGTGGAACCTGTTTCCTTTCACAGAAAGCGCAAAATACCTGGGTGTTTTGCGGGACAGGAAATTGAACTTCAAATCCAACATTTTGGAAAGGACAAGAAAGGCAACTCTTGCCCTATACACCTGTAAGAGAGCCATAAGCAAAAGTTGGGGGTTTAGACCGCGTGTCACGCATTGGTTATATACCGCAATTGTCAGACCTACCATGCTATATGGTGTTGTGGTCTGGTGGCCCCAACAGCCGCACTGGGGACGACACCATCTTATGCACAGAATTAAATGCTACATCTTATGCCTCTGGACATTGTGGCTAGGCAAATTGCAGCGACCACTGCTATGAGGTAAAGGGAGCTTTCTCCTTGGTCATGTGGTGGCTACGAACACTGTGTTATCCTTGATACAATATCCGATGTTCCAGGCAGTGTGGATTACGCCCTACCAGAGCCGCATTTTGATAGAAAGTACGGTACCACTATTCCTGATAGAACCGATTGGAACAACGATATCCCTGGTAACAGAAGTTACATAGACTATACGGATGGTTCCAAACTAAATGACCAGGTGGTCGAAAAGGTTACGCAGTATGTATAAAGCGGAAATACTGGCAATGAAAGAAGTGGTGTAATGGCTAAGATGTAATGCCATTACGACGATTGGCATAAATATATTCTCAGGCAGCCATTAAATCCCTGGAGAACGTATTTCTGAATACAAAAAACGCCCTCGACTGTCACAGATCTCTCAACGAGATGGCTAAACAGTTCGAAATTCACCTAATATCCCAGGCAATTGTAAAGTGGACGAGCTTGCGAGACTAGGAACTACTCTACACATTCCAGGGATACTGGAATGTGGGGGTATGCCTTAGCGGCATGTAAGCTAGGTTTTCAGGACCAGGACCACAGGACAACGAATGATAGATGGTCACAGAGAGGGGGACTGTGAGCATTCCGCTTTGTTGTCATTGGCTAAAACAGACGTCTCAGTCATTGTGTCCGTCATGACAGGTCACGGTCTAATCGGAAAACATGCTGACAGACTGAAGGTTGCCAGCAACGACTTTTGCAGAAGCTGTGAGAACATCAATGAAGAAGAGACTATAGAACACCTTCTGTGTGCGTGTCCCGCACTAGCAGTCATAAGGTGCTCCACTTAAGGTTCTAATTTTCTTTGAGAACCTGTCTGATTTATCGGATGTGAACATTCCTAAGTTATTGGGCTTTTTAAAGCGACCTGGATGGTTCAACGGTAGGAACTAGAAGGCATCTTCCTTCTTCTGTTCCTGTGGTATCACAATGGACGAAAACGTCTAAGTGAGTCTGACAGCAGACTGTCACTTAAACCTAACCTAACTTAATGGCAACTTTTGTCAATTAATGCCCTTAATAGTGTTGTGGCAGTCCCGCAGCAAGAAAATGTGTAAACAAATAATTAAACCACCACAAAAAAATGCTCTTGAAGTTGTGAAGTACCATGAATAAACATTTTATTGTTAATTTAAAGCACTGTTGAACTTTTTCATTTATTAACGTGTAGGAGATCATTTCATGTCGACATTTGCTGCTTTTAATGGTTTTCTTCAGCTGCTCCAAACCCAGTATTTTTTCAAAACTTAAGAGCTCGCTCACATGTTAATTTGCAATAACTCTGATGCAGTCCGTTTAATAGAAATAGACACTCCCGGCGATTGCCGACGGCCTGTAATTCCTTTTTCCTTCTTTTATTACCCGCCAAATTAAATTTTTCTTCACTTTAAAATCTTTTCCCATTATTAACTATTCATCGAACCCCGACAAACACCAACACATTTGTAATAAACAAACATATGAACAATTTGAACAAAAAAGTTAATTTCATTTTAATTTACCTGGTTATTTACTAATAAAAACATCAGAGCAACTACAAAAAAGTGTTTGCCGAAAAATCCCATTTTTGGCAACTGTCGCTGGCAACATCATTGAAAGTTGCCATCCGTAATGCAAATTTGTTAACTGGCAACGCCATTTAACTAAGGTTGCCATCCATAATCGACCCATTAGTGTATCTTAGATTTTCATTACCCCTTACTCCGCTATGGCCCGGCACCCAAACAATTCGGATTGTGCCATCCTCAGAGAAGGAGTTAAACTTCTTACACTCCAATACTGTTCGTGACCTTACCGTCCTGGTTGTAATTGCCCTGATGACCAGTTTACTGTGCGTAAAGATGTTTACACTCGACGTCCTCGCGTTAACACCACACCGCCTTACCCATTCCATTATTGCCCAGATCTCCGCCTGCAATACCGCATTATGGCAAAGCAGTCTAAAACACATCTCAATACCTGGGTTCTCAATGTAGACCCCCAGGCCCACCCTGTCGTCTAGCTTTGATTTGGTGTCGCATAACTTGCCTTGCCGGGCGTGGGTATAAATACTACCCTCGCCTATGCCAGACTTATATCTAAATAAGTCTCAGGACGCTGTGAAAAAAGCGACCAGATGGGGCTCCAGATAGTCGGCCTCCTTCTATAGTAATTCGGATCTATCAGATCCGAATGACATAAATGGTTGGATGTTCCTGTAGCTTCGATCAACCTCATTATTTCAAGATTCCGGTGTCTCCCTGAGCCCCGTCGTATCCTGTGGAAAATGCGTTTTTATCAAAAACCTCAACATGTCCTCCGTTGTTTCTGCGATCACTCACATGCCGTCTACTAAGAACTTTTTCATCCTGGCGGTGTCATTAACGCTATTGACCTGTTCGCAGAAAAACTTCCAGGAGGCACGTTTTGCTGCTCTGATAATCTTATTGTATTCCATGAGCCGTGTGTAATAAACGCCCCAATAAACCTCCGCTTTTTTACGACTTGCACGTTTATAAAGTCGGAGACAGCCGCCATGCAATTGTAGTTTTCAAGCGATCTTGGATTCTTCCTAGGCGTCACTGTATTGCCGCCACTATTTGCTCACTCTCACATTTAAATGAATGCTGTCCGATAAGGTTAAGCTCAATGATCAATGACCTTCTTTTTATAGACAAGTCTGAACGAAGTGCCGCACCTTGGGGAGAAAATTGTACATGGCTTCTATGCATGGCATAGTACCTCACAAATGTCCCCAGCATTAGGAGGAGAAAGCAACGACTGAGTGTTTTTTCTCATATGCTGGTCAGGATTCGAACACAGGCGTTTAACGTCATAGGCAGACATGATCACCTCTGCGCTGCGATGGCCACTTCTCCCATACATCTCCATATAAACTTTATGATCATATCGTTCTCCATCAAAAGATAAGAGAAATACAAGACGAATGGAATGGATCCATCCTTGGGTGGTTTACGAACTTGGTTTTAGATATTAGAGAAGGGCACAAGACCGAAGCCGCCTGTTCGGCGGTGGAATCGTTGATTCTGCCTTCCATCAATTACAGCGGAATAAAAAGCCATTTTTGATTCTAATCCCCCGTTTGGTGTTGGCAATGCCGTGTAGAAAGTTGGCAGATTTTCCTATCGACAATTTGTTCGATAGAAAAACGAATATGTTATCGAATGCCGTGATTAGGCCCAGGCACATATTTTGCATTTAAAACATTTTACGTATCTGCACCAAATAATTCAAATATTACGTTCATTTTCATCATGTTCACATGAAACTTGAAATTTAGCAATAACACAATTGGCAGGAACCAACTTGCCGCAATCCCATGGCAGCCGGTTTTTCGTACCGGATTGACCCGATTGAGTTCTTCATCGGCAAGGGCTGCCGCCTCAGCGTATAACACACTGCGCTACAACAACAACAGGTAATCAAAAAAAGAAGAGAGGAGATTCTGCAATGTTCTGCATAAAAATACTTCCACTAAGAGTGGGAAAAAAAAACGTTATGTTGTAATAAATGTTACATTTTGCGAAATTTGCTTTATTAAATTTTAAATTAGATAGGGATGTAGCGTTTTTCATTCAGTTTTCATATGTTTATAGTTTATTGTAGCTGTAACATAGATCATATTCGAAATAAATTTTCAAGATCATTACCTATATAAGTGAAATGGATAAAAACTTCTAAAGAATTTAAAACAGATTTATTGAAATTTGTGTGTTTGAAAAATTTTCTAAATTGGCAATGAATTATTCATAATTTTCACAAACTTAAAACTCTTAATAATTTAAGTAATAAATAATGCAGTAAAATAGCTATTAAAATTGCGATGCAAAATAAAATAGTATGAAAGGGAAAATTAGATTCGTATTTTTTATAGATCGGTATCAAATTGAAAATATAAATATACAAATACAAGCGAATTCTACGAACATTCTTCTTGGCTCTTTCTTACACAACGTGCTACTTTCCTTTTGAACTCAGGATACGATTCTCTCCATTCCTTGGCAGCGTCTACATTAGCTGGAGACTCATCATTTGGATCAGCGAGCATTGATATCACAGATATCAAAATAGTCTCAACTGTGTGTACTGGTAACCAACGTTCGGAAGCTTTCTCATATCCCCACTTATCATCTCCTGGTTCGTGTAAAATAGAAATACAAACATCTCCATTTTTTTCAATATTTGGATGCCAAATTTCCGTAACGAACTTCATGCGGGGTGGACGCAAGGGATATTCTTTGGGAAAGTATAAGTGAGCCTTAAAAAATCCACCTTCGCTGTAAAATATAAATGAAAACTCGATTAAAACAACACTTTAATAAACTAAAGCATAGTAGATGAGCGGTGTTTCTTTGAGGCGCGAATATAATTAAGTGTTTATCAATCGACACATGCGTGTTCCCCAAACAAATTAAGCCAGTTTTTTATGTCATCCATGCATTTACCTGACTCCCAAGCAAACTGCAGCTAGTACGTGTTGATTCATATTAAATTTCTGAATTCAACTCATACTGTATCCTAATCATTTTCTTTTGAAAGCTGTCTTTTTCAACCACCTTTGAATGCGTTTTGGTGCGGAGAAACTCTTCCTGGCCAGAATCTGAGTTTTCAACCTTCAATAACTTTGCCTGAAGTGCTAACCTGACTTTAGACATTGCTATCGATATCATTACAATCCAAAGGAAGTCAAAATCTCAGTTTGACGATTCATTTCTATAAGCAGAAGTTTATTCTTACTGAATACTTATTTAATACTACACAGAAAATAAACAATAAAAATATGTTTCAATCACAAAATTAATTGATCAAATTAATTTTTTAATTGCAACTGCTTCAATCACCAAAATGATAATATCAAAAAGGTAATTGAAAAAAAGGTAATTGGAAAAGTAATTGAAAAATTGTTCGATTAATAAATTGCATATTCAATTAAAAATAAAAAAAAAATAATTGAAATGTTAAATGTTCATTTTTGAAATCTGATTTGTAGAAACGGATTGCAAAAAAATTTATCGAAATGTGGGACTAATGGACCTTTGAAATCTTCTTTCAGTTATATCGTAGGAGTTTATAGGGTCTAACACCAATTTGTAATTCAAACATTTTTCGATTCAATTAAAACAATTATTAATTCAAAATATTTTTTAATTGAAAATAAAAAAATTAATCGAAAAATACCAGGATTGTGATTGAAAATTCCTTCAGATTCAATTGAAAAACAAATTGAATCAATTAATTGTTTAATTGAAAAGTGCAAAAATTTTAATCACGACTGTAATTGAAAAAATAACTTTTAATTAAATATTTAATTGAACATTTTTTATCGATTTTTTCACATTTTATACATAAATTTTTTTAAGATTCAATTAAACAATAATTGAATTCATTTATTCTTTTAATGGAAAATTTAATAACGATCGTAATTGAAAAAAAAGTTCAGATTCACTAAAAAAAAGTAATTTAATCAATTATTTTTTTAATTGAAAATGGCAAAAATTATAATCATGATCGTAATTGAAAAAAATTCAGATACAATTAAAAAAATTATTTTTTAACAACATTTCGCAAATGTCGACCCATTCCTTTCAACGTTTTGCAGTTTTTACATATTCGTTCGGAAATGTTATATGCGAAACTTCAAAGAAAAAATAAATTATTTAAAATTTTTTTGAGTTCCAATAAACTTTTTTGCTGTAACCGTAAATAAACCTACTTCAAAGCTGCGTTAAGTTTGGGTAATACCGGTGTTATATTTTTTTCGCATATAAGGGTTGGTACGCTATGATTTCACGTGAACATCTGTCAAACTCTATATAAAAACAATTGTAAATGGCTTGAAAGTAGTAATTAGGCACGCATAATTAATCCTAGTGTAACATGATGGCAGGATTTTGTTCGTGCATATATCCCATAATACCATTAATATTAGTTCCATATTATCCCGATTGGCCTTCATGTCCAAAGGGATTTGTGGCGGCCCGACATACTTGTTCCCAAATTCCAATGCGAGGTTCGTATGCTTTCATTTAAGTTCTACATTGTCCTGGTCGTTCCGCATAAGCGATTGGGGGATATTTGGAGGATCTTAGACACTTGTTCCCTAATATTCGTACCATATAGTCCACGTTGACTTACATTTCAGTTTTGGGTTTTTTTTCTGTGTCGGGAAGTTTCCCAAAGACTTAATGTCTAGAATTAATATCTGATTCGAATTCCACTGCCAATTACTTTTTATATGAGTCCTATATTGTCTTAATCGGCCCACATGTTCATTTTAGCGGTCCCCCGCTTACTCCCGATTTTGGAATCCATATATTTACTCTCAATTGAATACCGTCCAATTGAGTTCAATATTTCCCTAAACATATTACTTTTGCCTTTGAGAGGCTTTTATGGGAGGGAGGATTTTTGTTATTTGGTGCCAAATTTTGACATCAAATTCACATTCTTTTCTCAAATACCATGCATTTGAGTTCCATTCCGTTCTTATCGTTCTACTTTTTCGTTTGATGCAAGTAGTAGTACTCCCCTTTAATTTAAGTCCCATACTGTCCCGATCGGTCTCTCGGTCCCTATGACGTGGAGGCCAATTTCTACAACGAATAAAAATTAGAAACACCACTTTTTTCAGTATTTTTCACCTATCTTAACCTCCCTATAGCGAACTTCTCTATAACGAATACTTCTCTGTAACGAATTGTTTTTAAAGTTGAAATTTTCACACAAACTAGCGACTAAATAATAACGTTTTTTTGAAGTTCACACAATAAAGAAATGTGGAACAAAACGAAACTCATTTCAATGTTGATCATTACTGCACTTGACGACGACACAAAATAAAAATTGCTGTAAAATAGGATACATTTGCATTGACTACTACGCCAAGTTTCTCGCATACACAAGAGCCTTTAAGTGGGCTTTGTGTTTTCAAAAACATAAAAAACAGTAATGCGTAAAATAGTGTAAGTTTAAAATAATTTTTAAAGTGTTCTGTCGACTGATTGGAAAATTACGAACAAAAAAGAGGAAAAATATCGGTTTAAAAAAGTTGGTTAGTGATCGGAAGCCAGACAAAAAAAAACGCAAACCGTAAAGGTTCATCTATTGATGAAAAGTACCATATTATATCCAAAGTCGATGAAGGCTCTAAAAAAAGAAGGAATGGCGGCAAGAAAAATGCCATCCGCAATTTACTGCATCCAGTAAATTTCAGAACGTTAAGATGCCGGAGTATTCAGATGCTTTACAGTGGGTTAGGATCGAAAACGAGAACGGAAAGAGTTAACGGGATTATGTGCGAAATTTCAAGGCCGTAATTCGGCCGGGCGCCTCTCAGTAAGCTACAGGCTTCCCAAAATTGTTTGCACCATACAATATTTATAGCCTTCTCTGCAGCCAAATTTACTACAAAATTACGATTTTGAAACCATCTTTGTCCGAAATGGGTCTTTGGGCATTTAAAAAAAATATATATGGGTATTTTTGCACATAGCCAAATCAAACCTAATTTTGATAAGTTTCTCTATAACGTAGTATTTCGTCGGTAACCAACTGCTACGTTATAGAGAAGTTCGACTGTATATACAATTTTTACCATCTTTTCATCCCATATCTTCGCGATGGGTCTACGTGCCCGGCGAAGAGCGTTTTGGGTGTGGACGACCACCCAGATACTTGTTCGCTTATATTAATATCAGATTAGTAATCTACTATCAAAGACTTTGCATTTTTTTATCGTATTGTCCCGACAAGACAATATGTTTTGGTTTTTTTTTGGAAGTGGACGGCCAAACACCTACTTTGGCCAGATATTTATAAGACATTCATAGTCAACTCTCCTCAAGCCCTTTTATTTTTGACCCTTTTAATTAGATATGGATACATACATGTCCGTTTTCGGAGTGGAACAATCCTCAGACATTTCATTTTTTTTTTTTAAGTTAATTAAAAAAAAACTGGTTGACGAACTATGACTATGCAAAAAAAACAAGCAACAGTAACAGCAAAAACAAAAAAATCCGAATAACTTAGCACGACTTCCTAAGCCAACAGTTAAAGCATTAAATTCAGCAACACGTCGGAGCGTTTTGTCTTACCCTCAGCAGGAGTACTTCCTTTTCCTCAATTTTCAGAATTCGATTTTTTCTGCGTGACACCACAGGATGTCGTTGAATGTTTTTTATCTGCAAATGCGATTGGCGATATACTGACACATATTTTGCCATGTTTGTGTCATCTTTTTAACAACATATTAACTACAAGCCACTATCCTGCGGAATGGAAACATGCGAAGATAGTGCCTATCCCTAAATCTAAAACTGAAACGATTATCGCCCAATTTCTTTTGGCATTTCTTTCCAAAGTTTTTGAGCGCATAGTTCACAAACAAATGCAACATTGAACATTGCCTACTCTCGGACAAGCAGTCAGGGTTTAGAGCAAATTATAGTTGTGTTACAGCTCTGATACATGTCATGGAATACCTAAGATCTGTCATTGACGACGGACTTGCAGCCTGTTTGGTACTACTAGACCTTTCAAAAGGCTTCGTTTGTGTTGACCACGATATTCTCTGCCTAAAATTTAAAAAAACTATTTTAATTTTTCCAACACAGCCATCGTACTAATATCGAACTACCTACGAGATAGAACTCAATCAGTTATAATTGGTACTTCCAGGTCAGCGTTCTCAGCCATGAGTAGAGGTGTGTGAATAGAGGTGTATGTTAAATCATAAAGTAAATAAATAAACAAAAAAAATTATGCCGGCAATGATAGTCATAATGATTTGAAGGGTTGCCAATTTCCTCACTACTTTTCGGCGAAGTTAACAAAAACAATTATTATTCGCTTCATGGAAAAGTATTTTTTTTTCAACGGTGATTCGCAAGTTTTTCGTGAGTCGTGCTTGAGCGTGCGTGAATAAAATGTTTGTTTCGTTAGCGTGCCTGAACGTGAGTCGACATAAAAAATCGAATAGCTTTTTTTGTCACGTGAGCGTGAGTGAAAAATCACTCACGTGCACATGTCTAGTATTGAAGCCTCTAAATAACCAATAGCCATCATGTTCCCTCGGCGATCGGTCCTATGGACCGAATCGAGCTTGCTCATTTATAGGAGGTGGACGAGGATCCCAACCTACACGTGCAAATGTGGCTACAACAACAACAACGACAGGCTGGTGTAAAGCGAGTGGCGTTGCGTTAATAATGTCTCGGAATTTCTACTCGGCAACTAGCACATTCGAGGGGGGTGGTGACAGTTTACTAAAGCGGCTATGGGTATACTCTCTGACACGGCTTGGAGGATGCAATGGAAATGTCCGGCGAGCTGCTGCACCTCCTCGTAATCCTCGTGGGCGCATCCTCCTTCACATTGCAAAATGTGGAGCCTTCAATCTGCTCTACCAAGGCTACCTAGGGGAGAATGCCATGAAGTGTGATGCACATTAAAGTCCCCTACAACTAGGCGATTATGGCCAAGCAGTATCAAATCCAACATTTAGGAAAGGGCACAAAGTTGACAAAAGTTTGGGTGTAAACCGCGTTGTCCGACCTATGAGGCAATGTGGTTTTTGTTGTTGTTGTTGAGGCGACAGCCCTTGCCGATGAAGGACTTTATCTGATCAATCCGATATGTGCAACCATCGCCATGAGAGTGGTTGTGGTCTGGTGGACAGCGCTTCAAAAGTCCAACTACTGTTAGATTAGGTTGGAAAGATGGTGCAGATATTAATCTGTCCCATGCCACTATAGACATACAAC
The DNA here is from genome assembly GCF_963082655.1 of Stomoxys calcitrans. Lineage (NCBI taxonomy): Eukaryota > Metazoa > Arthropoda > Insecta > Diptera > Muscidae > Stomoxys > Stomoxys calcitrans. The sequence goes on along the minus strand of NC_081553.1, from coordinate 159,686,913 downwards.
TAACCCAGTAACCGGCTTGTTGTGCGCTCATAAAACTAAAAAGTAACCACGAAAAAGAAAATTTTAAGCTAAGAATTTCGTGCTACATACAAAATCCTTAATTATTTTCCATACCACTCCCCTAAGTTGGTTCATGTCTGGTATCGTGTCCCCACCTAAGTACCGGTTTCTGTCAGCCGCGAAAGCCGGGCAATGACATAAGAAATGCTCAAACATCTCACCATGTTGTTGTTGTAACCACATTTTCATGTCAAGGTGGCAATTCTCGTCAAGCTCCTGTTGGTGAGCAAGCTCGTTCCGGACCAAAGGACCGATTGCCGTGGAAACAGGGGGGACATTGTTTATTTAAGGCGCCAATAACTCGCCTTGTCATATCGAGCATCATAGGCACTCAGTATTTATGCAAAAGCCGGTGCCTCCCAACCTCTCACTGAGACTCTCCACTCGATACCGCTGATTGTCCGCGACTGCAGCTAGAGCTACTCCGGATGGAGCATTCCAGTATCCGCAACCTGTGGACGCGCCCGGTAGCTCCCAGCTAAGCTTCTCGTAACAGAAATGAACACCCCACAAATCGGACCTCAATGTTCCAGCTTATGTGGTGCTCACAGCTATCCACATGCCATCACTTGCCGCACCGATTTTGCATAAGTGAGCGCGTAGTCCTATGTGTCCCGTTATGACACCAAATGCTATACTGACCTCCTTCTTACTTCCTTTCTTTGGTGTACTCGGTAAGTTATATGTGATATAATGTCATATCGACAATGGACATAAATATTTTCTCAGGCAGCCATTAAATCTCAGGGAAACATATTTATGAATTCAAAAACCTCCCTCGACTGTCGTAGATATCTCAACGAAATAGCTGAACAGTTCGAAACTCACCAGTTCTGTTCGCCGGGCGATACAGAATTGTAGAGCAATCGGACTTGAAAAATGAGACTATAAAACATCTGCTGTGTGAGTGTGTTCGCACTGGAAGGAGTTCCATTTTAGGTTTTCGCACTTGAGAACTTTTCCGAATTAGAGGATGTGAACATTCGAAAGTTGTTGGGCGTTTTTAAAACGACCTGGATGATTTAATGGCTGGCAGTAGAAGCCATCTTCCTTCTCCTGTTTCTGTGTCATCACAAAGGACAAAAATTACCCTGAAACATTTGATAAATCTATATTTTTTTAAATGTTTATACTTATTTTCGGGCATAACGATTCACACAACAAATTGACAACCACTTGTGTTAAAAAAAACTCAATTTTCAAGCGTCACAAGCATCCAGATTTAATCGGGGTACACTGTTCTACTTTCGAAATAGAAAATACTTTTAATTTTCAAACAAATTTGTTGTACCCTTCTACTTAGTACCACCGTACCGCAGAGGTTTGGGTTGGGTTTGGGTCCGAATCCTGGCGAGAACATGAGAAAAAATTTTCAGCGGTAGTTATCCCATCCTAATGCTGGCCATTTTTGTAAGGTACTATGCCATGTTAAAACTTCTCCCCAAAGAGGTGTTGCACTACGACGCGTCGTTCAGACTCGGCTATTAGAAGGATGTCCCTTATCATTGAGCTTAAAATTTGAATCGGTCAGCACTCAGTGAATGTTCATGAGCAAACTTGCATTTTTCTTCTACTTAGTACCCTATATTTACCCCACTCAACTCATAACGCCGAATTTTCTTGCACAATTTGCACATAGAAAATTAATTTCTTAAGGCTATATTACACGGTATGTGTCTTATGATATGTCAAATTTAGAACATGTAGAGTTGTACATGTTGTGTTATACAAATGTAACTAACATATGAAAATCATTTTTCCAAGAAGCACATGTAATTTTTTTGTTTAGAGCGTGCTCTATTCCTTCTGACAAAAACATAGAGAAATCAGCTGTTTTCGTTGTCAGTCGAATGAAATCATTCTCAAATTAAATTGTTTTCATAAATTTATGATTTAGCAACCTTTCTCGCAACTTTGACAATTTTTTTGCTCACTTTTTTAAGTTTTTAAGCAAAAATGATGAATCGTATGTAAATTGACAATTTTGACAAACATTTTAAATTATATGTCATAAGACAACTACATGTCGTGTAATAGCGGTTTTAAATCGTAATTCGTCTCGTAGGTGCTATTTTTTACAGTTTTTACAGTTTTTCTAATCAAAGTAGCATCTATTAGCAAATAATTATTCGTTACTAAACTGGGTCGCTTGCTTTGTCATCATCAGTTTAAAGCTGATACACCTTTAAATTTGCCTGTGCCGCTCTGTGTCATAAAAACTTTATTTAAACGCAATCATGTAACATTTTAGGTGAAAGGACATTTCCACCTTGCACGAACAAACTGCAAATGGCCGTCAACCCAATTTAAAATTTTGTGCGATATTTGAATCAGTGAGAATCAATATAGAGCATAATATAATTTGAATTTACTTACTAAAGTGTATCCGGTGGGCCAATGATAAGTACTTCCCATCTAAATATGTCATTTTCATCAATTAATCCAGCTGAAAATCCTTCTACCGGGTTTTTGTTCAATTCTGTAAAAATAAAGAAGTATTACAATGTATTATGAATCACAACACAATTTTTCTGTTTTATGTGAGAATTTTGTGTGCTTGCACAGTGTTGTGCGAAAAACGAAACGCTTTTTGTATCGGCAATAATGTTATTTAGTTATTTACGAAACTTAGCATAAATATTAGATTGTATTACCGTAACCGTAGAGTGAAAATATCTCAAAGGAAAATATCTGTATCTCGAAATAGGTACTACTTATTACCCAAAAATTTAAAAGTCTTTCAAGGGTGGGGTCAAATGGACTGTTAAGATCCAACAGCTGCGGTGCACAGTTTTGTGAATTCATAGTAAAGTTGACATAGTTGGAAGAAACTTGGAACAGATCCTTTTTTTTATTATAGAATTATATCATATATATAATACTATGGCAGTCGGTTGTACGTACCGGATTGACCCGATGGAATCCTTCATCGGCAAGGGCTGCCGCCTCAGTGTACGGGTTCGTCCTTTCTTCGTCATGGGAGATGCAAATCTCGGAGTGCCTTCTTCGCACGCTTCTGGTACATGCCGGGATTGAAAAGAATCCCGGACCCTGGTTTTGTTCGGTTTGCCAGAACCGCCTCCATTATCGGTCGGGGTCGGTGAGGTGTAATCGGTGCATGGAGTGGGTACATTTCTGATCTTGCTCTAGCCCTACGTTACTACGGGAGTATAGTCATACTGAATGAATGAGGATAACACGGTGAATGAGGATACCCCCACTACGATTACAAGGTGTAGCAGCTCGCCAGTCATTTCCATTGCATTCCCAGATCACCTGACTGACGTATACTGGCAAGCCGTCATCTCTTTGGGGTCAATGCACCTCGCCATAATTCTCACCATCTCACCGACCACCCGACTTCATAACCTCTGAGCGATAGATGTTTATTAATCGGAAGAAGGCCGATTGGATTGGCTTTAGAGAATACACCAATCGCCGCTTTAGCGGACTGACACCCCCCTCGGATGTGTTAGTTGCCGAGAGCAAGTTCCGAGATATCATTAACGCAGCAGCCGCTCGCTTACCACCAGCCGGTCGGAATGCCCCAAGTGCGGCCAATTTCCCGGCGCAGGCAATGGTACTTGCAGACGAGCGTGATGGGATTCTTTGTACGGACCCCACTAACCCCAGAATCAGCGAGCTGAATCTGGAAATAAACAGGGTAGTCAACGAACATGGGCGGAATTTGTGACTGGAACACTTGGAGAAATGTAACTTAGGCACCGGTTTAGGCAAGCTGTGGTCTACTGTTAAGTCACTCTCGAACACCGATAGACGGGATGACAGGACCTCAGTCACTTTTGGCGAGATAACCGTGACTTATCCGAAGAAATGCGCCAGGTTGTTCAACCGTCAATTTATTGTGCATCCCGAGAGAGACAGGGCAAGGAGGAGAGCCATTCGCCGTATTCGTGGTCTCCGAGCCGATGGACAGCCATCACAATACCGTGGACGAAGTTACGAACGGCATCCGTGGTGCCAAATCATCCAAGGCGTTGGGCCCCGACGGAATCTCTACACTAATGTTGAATCTGGATTTACCTGGAGTTGAGTACCTTACTACTGTCCTCAATCTGTCTTTGAACACTTCGATCCCGCTACTGAAGCCTGGATCCGAGTTTTGGGGGGAGTCGTACAGACCGATCTTCCTTTTCTCACCAGTAGCAAAAACTCTTGAGACATTACTCCTCCCGAGAATTTCCATTCAACGAGCATCAACATGGATTTCGAAGACTGCATAGCACAACAACTGCTTTGCAATTCTATCAAATTGCATCCACAACTTTGCATTTGGAATATGTAGACTTTTCCGTTTTTGACCACGGTCGTGACATTGTGCGATGGTGGCATCAGAGCGTATCATGTTGTCCCCCCCTTGGCACCTGTAGTCGAGAATAATGCTTCAAGCGCATAACCAGTCGTCAGACTAACTAATGAAGGAGAGAGGCGGGTAAACCAGCCCTCAGACATTCAGACAGCGATAGTGTCAATGAAACAGTCATCGCAGCCGAATCGATGAGGACAGCGGCATGACGGCAGTAGTGAGTTACACGACGCGGGCGAAATTGCAGGATGCTGGTAAGGATAGAACTGACTTTCCATGCACATCTTCGAAAATGGAAAGAGAATCAAATCTCGCGAAGAGCATAACACTGCTAAGACACTGAAGAAGAAAAGTAAACCAACTCTCTCAATGTTGGGAAGAGTGGGATAAGCAAAGATCCTAATACTAAAATATCAGGCAGTGCAGGGACAACGACTCTAAACAGTCTAAAGAACAGTGAGCGGACGATGAAACCATCACTCAGGTCATCCAGATAAACTTCCACCGGAGCGAGACAAGTACACATGCTCTGATGGAGAATATCAGCAAGGACAAAGTTCATATTACTTTAATTCAGAACAAAGTTTCTGGACTGTAGTTGTTATGCTACCAATTATTCTATGCTAACACAGGTACTCGGCCGAGAACCTGCGTTATTTGTCATAAAAATTGGAAAGTTGTCAACGTCCGATGCAACAGTGATGAGACGGTGGAGCATACTTGGCATTACTTTATATGCCTTTCGACTCTCCGGCATGGCCACCCACGTGGGAGCTGCAACGGCTGATGAGAAAAGTAAAACAGACAGGATGAGGTTCCTATAGGGGGCGACGCAAACTCTCACCACATTTCATGGGGTAGTACCAACATTAATAAGCAGACTTCTTAAATACTAACGACCTAATAACACCTTATATTGGTAACACCGCTACCTTTGTTAATAGGCTTAGGGAGGAAATTTTAGATGTGACTATATGTTCGGAAAATCTGATTGATGGAGTTCAGGATTGGAGGGTCTCCAAGGAGCACTCCTCCTTTTTAGACCATCACTACATTAGGTTTAGAATAGCACTGCCAGCACCGAATCCGATAAGCTTTCGTAATAAGTTGATAACTCTGGACAATATTCGGAAGACTAATCAGAAGAAGACTTGGGGCAAGATAGTTTAGATTGCCCAAGCATAAAGACATTGACGACAATGTCAACAGGATTACAACTGCATCATTTGTAGTTGTCCTCTTTGACAAAGGAGATCAGCCCAAGAAAAACACTGGATGACCGGGCAGATACGTAACATTGGGAAAGAGGGCAGCAGACTACAATAGAGCACGTCGTAAAAAAGAGTAAGTTTACTGGGATGTGTACTACACACGGCTCAAGGAATGCAATACGATTGCCTCCTGGAAGCTTTTCTGCGAACAGGCCGATAACGTCGACGACGCCAAGATGAAAAGGTTTCGTCTACGTTAGTGGGAATGCGAACAGAGAAAACGGAAAACATGTTGAGACTTTTGATGAAAACTCATTTTCCACACGAAGACACCAGAATCTTGGCATAATGAGTTCGATCGAAGGCTTATCATTACAGAATTTATGGTAAAGGATGCCTTGAGGAGCTTATCAGGTCACCCGAACCTGATAAAATATTTCGTTCGTTGCTGCAGAAGGTGGCCGACTATCTGGCGCCCCACCTAGCCAGGGTTTTCAACGCTTGCCTAGGACATGCATATACTCCGAAAGCCAGGCTGGAGGCTAGGGGGTATTTATACCCAGCAGGAAAGTTATGCGACACCAAGGCCTACAAACCTATAAGCCGTACGACCTTTCTACTCAAAACCACGGAACGCATTGTGGATACCATAATAAAGAGTGGGGCATCCGGCTAACTGCTCAAATACTGGCAGCATGCCTATGTCACGAGGAGTTCGGTGGAAACTGTCCTGCACGAGGTTATGCATAAAATAGAAGAAGACTTCGATGCCAAGAAGTACACGTTGGCGGTATGCATTGACATCGGTGGCGCGTTTAACAATGTGCGGACCTACACATTGATTCAATACTTGGGAAAGTACCGGGTGGACTGGGTACTAAGAGAAGAGATAAACCAAATACCAATGAACAGGTCGATAAATTGTGGGTTCCATCACAAAAATATGAGGGACAAAGCGGACACGCGACAGAAACTCATTTTATCGCCACTTCTATTGGTGACCACAATTACTAACCTCTTACAGATGCTGACTAAGGTTTGAAGACGATCTTATAATACTTCTAAGGGTAAGGATCCGAATCAGCTATACAGAATGGCCGAAAGGGTCTTGCAATGTTCACCCAGAGAAGACTGAAATCTGCTTTTTACCAAAACGAAGGCGGGCCAATTTGACGCACCACGTCAAATTCTTCTTAAAAGAAGAGAGGTGACTTTATCATTTTTCTCACGTAAAATTTAGTTATTATATTTTTAATGACGAACAAATAAAAAAACAGCACATTTTTGACATTTTAGTTGCGGAAATTGTTTTTGCTTTCAGCACGCATTAAAAAATTGCAACAAACCAACTATGTAGCTCTCATTTTGTGCGCGTTAGAATCCTTTATTTGCCTGTCTTGCCGATGACCCTATTTTTTGCACATAACTGCAAAAAAAACTCCCACACAAACGCTCTCACAAATACTTTATTAAATTTCTAGAGGCAATTCTAATTTTATTTATAATTATAATATGCAAATGGCATTACGGCTTCCTCAGCGTCGATCTAATTAATTGTAACATAGTCTAGATAAAGGTTCTTCCATTGGGGTTACTTCTCAAATGAATTTAATTCATAAATTTACTGTAATAAAATTATATTAATTGCTGTCTGTGTTGGTAGCTAGACCTAACCCAGCCTCGCTACACTTCCTTTTATAATTCGGCAAACAATTTTTTGTTGCATTTCTGCAATGTAACCTTTGCGTTTTTATTAAACATCTGCATCAACACACCCCCGACATCCGAAAATTGTTGGAAAAATTAACTGGAGTGTTTTGTGTCTAAGGAGTGATCATGGACCCAAACGTAAACCTCAAATTCGTATTCCAGGGGTTTTGCATATGTGAATCATGTACCAAATATTTGAATATAAATTTTACATATATTCAATGATGTCAATTAAGTTTTTATTAATTGTTCGATTTGTAAAATTTCGAGCTGCACCAAAAATAAAAACGTTTATTAAACTAAGGAGAACTTTAAATGTGCAAAAAAATTAATTTTTTATATTTTATATATGTTGATGGAAAAATCTTTGAAGATCAGTATTGCCGTTTTTGGTAAGTTCCTACCAAAGTTAGTAGGTTTTTATTCTTTTGGTAGGTTGGTAGGCTGACCTCAATTTTTGGTAGATTTTTCCCAACATATATATACAAGGAATATAATTATTCCGTCGATAGACGGGGATAACTCAAAATTAATTCACTTCTTATCGTTTCTGTGCAGAATAAAACTATAGATGTAGACGGGCCAAATTCTATTACAAGGGAACTAACTGTTTCAAATTTCAGGAAAAATATCGCAAATTCTGATATTAACTGCAACTGTACGAGTGTTAAGGGATCTCTCGATCTTTCCTCGAAATTTCGTAAATTCTAGGTAAGAAGTACGGTTTTTGTGCGTTCAATGAATTTAATCGAAAAACAGGGTTATGTGACAAATGCATACAAATATATTTCATACCCAGATGATAAGGGGTCCATGCAACTCACTGTAACGGCGAATACGGGTAGCAAAAGCGCATATCTTGGATCAAACAACAAAATCGGTAGGTCACTATATTTTAACTCTACGAAGTTGTTGTTGAAATCGCGGCAATAATACGATTTTATGAACCTAAGATTTGTTATGGGGAAATCGGTATAAAGGGTGATATATCAAGATATAGGTCAACTTTGAACTTTAGGCTGTAGAATGATTTCAACACACAGACGGACGGAGGTGTCTACCAGAACTAGCAAAATATCGATCATACATCGATGCTATCGATATTTTATTTTTTGTCTGAATATCGATTAATATTTTTCCCATCGATACTATCGGAAAATTTATTTATTTTTTTGTGAAATTGAACAATAATAAGCGATCCGGCACTGAATGTATCATTTTGATTCGTTGGACTCACATTTGGTACAATAATTTTTCTCGTGACTTTATTAAATTTGATTTTGATCAGTCTGTGCGTTGATATTGCTTCTGTATAAATCAATATCCGGATATTTACTTCTTATTTTCGTTTGACATATAGGTGATGGGAAATTTACGATAGTATCGAAATTTTTTATTAGAAATATCGAATGTTGCGATCATCAATAGTTTGTTAGTTCTAATGTCTAGATCGTCTACTAAAATAAAACGACATTCTAGTATTTTGTAGCGTTGAAAATGTATAAAATGGAATGGCAGAATGGCCAACTCTTCGGTGGTGAGTCTAAAAACATATGGAGCATTTTTGGTTTGTAAAACATTTGGTCTTTATCGGATTTGGTAGGAAATAGTTTTCTTGAGTGGCAACACTGGCCATGATATTAATTTTAGAGTATATCACAAATTCAAATAGAATATAGGAGAAATCTTAATAGAAAATATTTTTTTGCAATTTTATTTTTGGTATTAAATATAGTGTTTACCTTATCGTATTTCCCAAACCTGATATCGCGGACATAAACATAAAAATACTGAGTTTGGTTTTTATTTATCATGGAACCGAAAGCTACTTACATGTAAAGTTTAAAGCATCTGCGCCACAAGAAGGGATAGTGGTCTACAACAGTTTAAGCCCTTCCGAAGTCTGCCTAATTTCTCTCACTTAAGAATGCAAAGATTTCTTTTAGAAAAATATTGACTAAATTTTGATATAATTTGTTGTTGCAGTTCGAAATGTCTTAAGGTTGATATATTTATACTTTATATTTCATTTGAAAGCTGAGTAAAAAAGCAACAAGATGTGTTTTGTTTCGTTAAAATCTACCATAAAGAAAAGAAAGGCGTATATGTCAAGAACCATGTATTTCAGAACAAAATTTTGTTTATTTTGTTCAGCGCATGAATCACTATCACCTGAATTTTTTTTTTTAAATCGGCTGCATTTTTTCCAGTTTCTTTCAGTAAAGTTGAGAGCAATACGCCATTTTTTCTCCCATTTCTTCGAGGGCCTATGTTTTTGTCACAGAGGGCAGATGGCCTAGGCAAATGACATGTGAAGACAATATTGGACAGTCCTCAGACCCGAAACATGTGTCTTCGCCAAAAGCCTCTGTAGACCAGTCGTCTAGTAAAGAATGGTGCAGCCGCCACATCTCTAGTTTCAGTAGCAGATAACATCCTACGGCCTGATACCACCACCACAGCATTATAAGTCTAAACTAGTTAACTACTTTAAAATGATCGATTTTTTACCAAAGTGCTCGTATATGTATTTGAACCCAGTAAGTATCAAGAGAAATACCTTGTACCATTCATCAATTTAATTCCTTATTTATTTGTTAGTGTCGAATTTATTTTCGAGTGTCGAATTTGTTTTCGAGTGTCGAATACAAATATGGTCTGTCTGCAAATTTTTCGGAAGCAGAGGTTGCGAAAAGATATTTTACATTTTCAATACGCTTTATCCATTGATCTATTAAAGTATATGTTCCAAATTTTAGTGAAAAATATCCTTAGCAGAAGTGTTATATGCATGTTCTGAACCAATTAATGCAAGAAATTGTTTTATATTGGCTGCTCCTTCATTAAAGACATTTTTTTAAAACATTTTTTCTGATATTGTTTGTAAACATTTGCGATATTATTCCTCAAAAGCTTTAATGATAATTACATACAAATATGGAAGTTTTCAATAGCAAACATAATTTATCTTTACTTAATTCCATTTTTTCAGCAATGTCAATGAAATTGTGCCTGCTTTGCATAGCCAAGAGCATGCCGCAGACCAAATGAAATTTTCACAAATATAACAGTCAAGTGTTTGTCTAATCGATGTAGGGTCTATGCATCAAGTTGGCCCCGTTACAAATGATGCACCAATTTAATCGCCACATAAAATCCTTTTATCTGGTATTAAACTGCAGACACAAATGAAATTTGTAAGTTAAGAAATGACTCACAAATTTATGCGATGAAAATATGTTTGAAATTACTACGAACAAAAAATGTATATGAATATAGCTTTACATATATGTTTATACCTATATATAGACGTAAAGACCTGATTACATACATATCACTTTCCGATCTTTATTTAAGGAAAGTATATAAACAGTATGAAGTATTTCATATTTTTAGGACTAATGAACTGGCCAAACAATGGAAATTTAAAGCAGACCGGTGCAGAACACGCGGTGCCTCGCATTTTCAGTCTAGATATTGTATATGTACTCATATCGTAATCGGCAGACACATGGGGTCGGATGCGAAAAACACATTGAACCAAGTACGTTTAAAATCGATTTCGAAAACAATTTGTACGTAATTAAACACGCCTGGGGACGCACTACATCTGCAAGGAAGAATGGATAATAAATCTGTCACTCACCTGCCAATTGTTTCTTTAACAGTAGGGACGATTGTGGTTCAGACATAATTTACAATGAAAAAAAACCTATGATATTTGCTTAGCACAATCCCTTTCTTAATGTTTTAGTTATAATATTCAATGACAGGCTCAATTAAAATTAATCTACACAGATGCAATTCTCCAATATTTCACACACCCGTGTGAAGTTTTCACAGCAAATTTGGCAAATGTTGATTGCGGCATACACAGAATAAATACCGATTACCTATTGGTACCATTATCTAAAAACCGTGAGAGTTGCATTTCACGGCACAACGCAAAGTACGGTACTCTGTAGAGAAATTCTGTATAATGGCTGGTACTATGTTCGTTTTTCACCGTTAAATACCTATGTTCATCGCGATTACTTTTTTGAAACACTACAAAAATCTCGTTGATAAAATAACAATTTATTTAAATTTTACCACAGGCAATGAGGGGATGTCCTACTGAATGAAATCAGCAAGATTTCTTGTTCTAGAATGTATTATCTATAAAATGTAATCGGTGAAAAATATCGCTAAAAGCGAATTTAGTACCAACCTTAAAGGCTTAAAGTACGTTTACATTGGTCACTAAATCCGGACTTAAGGCCATTTCAAGATTTAAGTGCGAAATCCTGTGTTCTTTTGCAGGTTTTACCACATAAAATTAAATTCTATTTTTGCAGGATTTATTGTTAAATACCAAATAAACCCTATTTTATGGCTGAATAATCGATAAAAGTACCAAAATATGCAACTGCTTTCAAAAATTTTGTATGGATGTGTGCGATATGCGCATTTACTTAAATCCCGAAGAACGCAGTGTAAACCGACAGTTTTTGTTTTTGGATTTAGTTAAATAAAAATAAAGATATTAAAAATATTAATGTAAACGTGCTATTATGGCTGGTACTATGTTCGTTTTTCACCTTGAAAACGCCCTTTTCACGATTACTCTTTTGAAACACTACGAAAAAAAACAATGATAAAATAACAATTTTGTTAAAATTTTACCACTAGCAATGAGGGAATGTCCTACTGAATAAAATCGGACTGTTTTTTTTTATTTAAAACCTATTATCTAACAAAAGTAATCGGAGAAAAATATCGCAAAAGGTGAATATAGTGCCAGCCTTAATACTACGTTCGTTTGTCGCGATGAAATTCCGTATAAATTCGCGATGAATGACTGGTTCCATGTTAGTTTTTCGCAGTTAAAAACATATGTTTTTCGCAACTACTTTTTTGAAACACAGCAAAAATATCAATAATAACATATTACTGAAGATGTATTCATTTACAGGTGGTGACAGTTGCCCAACAACAAAATATTGTCTGTCAAATTCAGTGATTAGTGCGACTCTTCTGAATAAAATCAGCAGGTTTTTTTTTTGCTTCAATAGGTTTTAGTTGAAAAAAGTAATCAGACAAATATTGCGAAAAGCGAAACAGTACAAAAAACTCTATGATAGCATAACACTTTTATGAAAATTTGTTCATATATAATGGCTGGTACTATGTTCGTTTTTCGCAACATTCATTTGTACAACAACCACAAATCATATGGAGCAATCCGCCATCTTGTCATCAAGCTGATCTAGTCATCGTGAAATTTGCTGCAAATCTCCTCAAATAAGACGATTTACTCGCACTGAAACTATATGGGAAAACTCGTTGCAAAACGCGAGATTTCCGAAATCTCGTCGCATATCTAGATCCAAGTGTAAAGATGGTTATAGCTACTGAACTAAATAGATGATGGTGCCAACTGGCTACTGGTTGGACAACTGTGTAATTATAAATGCCTGGTTATGTTATGAAAACACATGCAAACGATTATCAAACGTCTGTCGACCGTAACTGGAAAGTACAATAGAATTCAGTAAAAACAAAATTTTACGTTCTGTTTTCGTGTGGGCTGATAAAATTTGAAGTTTGAAGAAATTTCAAAACAAAAAAATGTATGTTTAGAAAACTGCTATTCTCCCATTCTATGTTTTATCTGGGGAATTTATTACTTCGTTTCACCGGTGAAAACACCTGTTTTTCACGGTTACATTTTTGAAATACTAAAAAAATCTCAATGATAACGTAATACTTTTGTGAACAATTTTTTATAAATAATGAGGGAATGTCCTATTGAATGAACTCTGCAAGTACTTTTGCCTCAAAATCTATTATCTAAAAAAAGTAATCACGAAAAAGTTCCGTTAAAAGCGAACATAGTACCACCTTTAAGGTTGAATAGGTAGCCCGGGATGAAGGGGGCCAGTCTAACCTGTTGTGAAAAGTAAATATACATGTACAATAAATGAAAAGTAAAGGAGATCTATTGACGTCTTTTAATAGCCAATGGCCATAACGTTCCCGCGACTGATTTCGAAAACTGTAAATCTCATCCCAGATTTTCTTTTGCGTCTTTCGTTATGACACATATTGTAGTTCTCCCTGAAATGTTGTGTGTGCCGTAGTAATGCCCTAAATCAGTTCCTGTCTCCTGAAAACCTCCTCAGTCTGCCCACCGCATACATAGTCTCCAAAAGCGAACCTTGGTCATATTCTGTCTACTCGTGAGACGGTGACTTTCGACCCATCTCCTCGTTGTTATAAGCCCTCTCAATATTCAAGAAGGCCGCCATCGCTTAATCCTTCAATTGGAAAGACGTCTCTGGCCTGCCCTTGAGTTACGCCTGAAGTTCTCCGACGTCAGGCCCTCTCTCACCTTCAAGTCGTTTTTGTAAAATATGTTTTGTTTGAGATGTAAAATGGTACGTTTTGTAATAAGCATATTTGGCTCTTTACATTTACGATACATTTGCTCTACATTAAGGAGAGCATAACCAGGCCTTAAGGCACATTCGTTGCGACGGAAAGTGTACTCCGCGAGAAAAAATTTTACTATCGGTTTACTTTTGTAGTGTCTATGCAAAAAATCCTGTATATGTCCACAAGACGTCGACTTCGAACTCATTGATTTTGTTTAGTTTCTAACGCTCTGCAAAAGGCGGTGTAGGGTACTCGGTAATCGGTACATGATTATTGTTGGAAGCCACTATATTGGCGCTTATGTCAGTTGTGAAATAGAAGTGGTCGGTTTGATAAAAGATTGGTTGATATGGACGTGGTTGAGCTACCTTATAAAGTGGAGTACGCCAGGACTGGTCGTGCCGGGTGTAAAGGATGCAAAACCAACATCGGTCAAGGTTCTGTGCGCATTGCAGCAATGGTCCAGGTATGTTGTCTGATACATTATATTGTTTTTTATATATTCACATAAAGCAAAGACGATAAAAAATTCCTACACATTCGCGCGTCTAGGACTGCTGCTGGCGGATTAAATAGCAATTATGACTCTTTTTTGAATATTGCATCTTACTTTTTTCTGACTTTCAATGTCTTCGCCGCCATTTGATCATTTTGAAAATTATTAAGTTTGTTCGCGTACTCTTCCAGCAAGAAATTCCAGGGAGTAGGAAGGGGTTTTATTCTCTTTGCTTACAGCTTGTCAGAGCTGCCAAATTTGCATTTTGCCGATTTTTAGCTTCAAATGTAGCAAAATTCAGATTTGCCTATTTTAGTCTATGAATAGGCTCATGAAACCAATTTTTGAGGCGGAATAGGAGCTATATAAACTTATTGGCCGGTTTGGATTGATTGTGCAAAATTTCAGCGACGATTACTCGAAATCCTTTCTTTGTCTTTGACTAAAGGGTACTTTTTTTTTAATTGTGGCTCATCAAAATATTCTACGTTAAAGTTTGCCATAACAGTTTAAGCTGTCAGCTAATAATTTATGGGTAGATTATGGATTGCAACTCGACTACAGTTGAGTTGCCAGTAGACAACCACGAAGTAAAAATTAGTATAAAGTTGGAAATTTTTGTCAATTTCATTCAATATTAATATTTTTAAATTCCAGCTACTAAGAAATTTGTAAAAAGTACGTAACTCAATACAAAAATGGAAATTTTTTTTACGACTTTGGCCGTTGGCAATGCCACTGAAGTCATTTTTCCATCCATTATCGACGCATTATATATAAATTACCTTACAATTTGTGTGTCTACATATATGGTCTATTTTGAAACTTCTAGTGAAGATGGAGAATATTTCTTCCATCCGTCTGAAATTAAGTTTCATGTTACTTTCATGCACAAACTCATGCGCAGAGTATTGCGCTATATATTCTCGTGTGGGCGATATGATCATATATCAACATTTGTACTCCGATTTTTGAACTGTTCCTTCCACGATTTTGTGAGTTTTCGGTTCCCGAGCTCCTCATTTTCTAGCCGACTGCTTTATCTTTTGTCGCTCAGTGCGTGTTAATCAATTGGTTATTCCCAGAGTAGGTCCATTTTGTGACACACTCATTTACAGTGCGAAAAGCTAAGTTACTTAATATGCTACCAGGTTATCTCAGAATATTTAATCAATCTAATGTTACATACCGTAATCATCTTGTTAAACACTAGGGATTTGGAAGAATAATTACCCGACATTCTCCTACTGTTTCATGTGTGATTATCTTCGAATTTATATTTTCTAAATTTTTAATTGTGATACTATTGGGTTGCCCAAAAAGTAATTGCGGATTTTTTAAAAGAAAGTAAATGCATTTTTGATAAAACTTAGAATGAACTTTAATCAAATATATATTTTTTTACACTTTTTTTCTAAAGCAAGCTAAAAGTAACAGCTGATAACTGACAGAAGAAAGAATGCAATTACAGAGTCACAAGCTGTGAAAAGTTTGTCAACGCCGACTATATGAAAAATCCGCAATTACTTTTTGGGCAACCCAATATATACATATTTAATAATTATTCAGGAGTAAAGCTTTTTTTTTACATAAACTGAAATCAAACAAAATAGTTCCTATCCACAGTTTTTGAGTTTTTTTGCATTTACTTATCTTATTATAATTTTTTTTTATGAAGAGTAGTTTTATTGTAATCTTGTTATATAGGATTACCTAGCTTTAGATTAAAAAATTTGCAAATAAATGGAATGAAAAGAAATAACAACGGAAATCTACGCAAAAAATTTTGAAAATTATTTTGCGTTTTTTTTTGTTTGTATTGAAATTGTGTCATGTAAACAAATTTATGTTGTTCAATCAAATTTGATGAGGAACGTTTTTGTGCTTGACATCATCCTCTTATAACGAAGATCTATAGGCGATTTGATTCTTAGAAACGGTACTACTTTAACCCGAAAATGTACTTTGCAGTTTTATTAATTACTGACGGTTGGATTAGGTTTTGGGCTTAGGTGTATTAAGTAAAATTTTAGGCTAACATTTTCGATTTAAACGAGTTTTTAATCTTTTTTTAAGGCACCCAAAAAAATGAATAAATCGAGGAAGGGTTAAAATGTTCTATAAGAATATTTCTTTACATTCATAAAATGAATGGAGTACGAGTAATTGCAAAACCAATATTTATCAAAGCGTGCAGAAGGCGGGAGCTTCCTACCTCTTTTAAGGTTACTTTTCGGTGTAAACTTTCAAAACGCCGATACATGTGTCTTCTATTTTTGCCTCTTTCAATATCTGTGCAGTTTTTCCTATCATTTTTGAAAAAATTGTATATTGTTCCACAGTGTTATTGATTTGAACCAAATTTACCATGACAAGAGTTAACTTGCTTTTGTTGTTGTTGTAGCAGTTTGTTGTGTTCTATCTTTCGTCTGCTTGATTTTGTTGAGTGTCAAGATCCAGGAACTATGACTAAGATGGGGTGCGTCCAGAAGGATTTGGATCTGAGTCGAGTGGGTCTGGCTGGGCAATTAAACTGGTGACGTGTATCGTGCGGTCCCTCGTCACAATCGGGCCATACATCTTGCACGTCGGCATCAATCCTTGCTCTGTAGGAGTTGAGGCGGCTGCATCTGCCGGAACGTAATTGAGCCAGAACTATTTTGGTTTGCCGGGGGAGGTCAATTTCATCAGGTGCAATGGGAGGCGGTCGTTCTCCAAGAACTACATTCACCCGGAAGCTATTTACCGCATCTGCAACCGTGTCTGAATGAATGTTGTCTAGACCTGCTTTATATGCCGCTTGTAGCGCTGAACCTCACGCTCTAGATTATCCAGGCTTCTGGGCCGTGGATATCTATCCACAAGATGATGATTTGGATGGTCTCTGCGATATCGGTCCAAAAGGTATTGCTTAAACATCACGTCTCCTGATGGAGGTGGTCCACATGAGAACTGAGGAAACACCCCGTCGCAGTTCGTATGGCGGCATTCTGACAGATCTGAATGTTATTCCACTAGTCCGACGACGAGGACGCAGAAGGCGACGCCGACGGCGCTTGTGACTCACTGCTGGCTATGATCGCACAGCACTTTGCAACATATTCAGAATGACTATACTCCCGTAGTGATGTAAGCCCAGAGCGAGATCGGAAATGTACCCACTCCATGTAGCGATTAAACTTCACCGACACCGACCGATGATGGAGGCGGTTCTGGAAAACCGAACAGAACCAGGGTCCGGGGTTTATTTTTAATTCCGGCACGGACCAGAAACGTTCGGAAAAGGCACTCCGTGATGTGCCTCTCCCATGACGAAAAAAAGGACGAACACGTACACTGAGGCGGCACCCCTTGCCTATGAAGGATTTCATCGGGTCAATCCGGTGTGTACAACCTTTCTCTGGTGGAAGATATAAAAATTCTGTTCCCTTACATCCCTGGTGTTGCCATATGGGCAGATCCCAACCAAAAAATGTTGAAATAATTCAATTTTTCGATCAACACAATATTAGAGCAAATATTGAATTTTATAAATATATTAAAAAATTGGATGTTTATGATATATAATATAGAAATCATATCAAAATTCTACCACACCTTGGGTCCCATAATAGTATTCCAGAAATATCAATTTTCTACGTGTTCGTATATTACAGTTAAGTTAACATACAGCGGTCAAAAAAAGTATTCATCATTCAATGTTTTTTTTTTAATAAGTCTACAAAAGACAATTGGAATAAAAACATATTAAACTAATGATGCAGTAGTGCTTGTGTGATATATATGTACACAATTTCATTGTTTTTAAAGAAAAAAATAGTATTTATTGGAACAAAAAGGGCCATTTTACAGCTGAACACAAAAAATTAAACAAAAAAAGTATTCATCATTGCAAAAAAACAAAAAAATAAATAACATAATTTAAAAAAATTAATACTTTGTTATTCGACCACCGCGTCTTATAACTTCTTTTAAACGGTTTGACATCGATTGGACTAATTTAGCGGTTATATTTTGGTCTATATTAGTCCATTCCTCCATTATCACCTGTTGCATTTGACTCTTGCTCGAAAAATTGCGCGTTCTCAAATTGCGTTCGAGGTGTTCCCAAAGATGTTCAATTGGGTTCAAGTCGCGACTTTGAGGAGGAGTTTTAATGACTTTGGGGCAGTTATACAGCATCCACATCTTGGTATTTAAAGCAGAATGTTTGGGGTCATTATCTTGATAATATTGAAAGTTATTACCAAGCCCAAGTTTTACAGCACTATCTTTTAAATTCCTCTTTAAAATGTCAATGTAATACTTATGATCCATTACTCCATTAATAATTTCAAGATTTCCCGCTCCTGAAGCCGCCATACACCCCCAAACCATTAAACCACCTCCACCATGTTTTACAGTAGCAACTGTGTTTCGTTCTTCAAGCTCTGTATTTGGTTTTCTGTACACTATGACCTTTCCATCGCACCCAAGAAGATTAAACTTGCTCTCGTCTGCAAAAATGACTGTTTTCCAAAATGATTCGGGCTGTTTTACATACATTTTTGCGAAGTTTAGCCTTTTCACTCGGTTTATTTTATTTATAAAGGGCTTCTTACGTGCAGTTCTTCCTCTGTAACTATGCCTTTTGAGTGTATTTCGAATTGTTTGTGTAGTAACTTCCTTCCCTAAATATTTCATAGTGTTTTTACGAAGAATGGTCGCATTTGTCTTCGGAGTTTTCTGAACTTGCCGCACTAGCCAACGCACATCTCCAACTGAAAGTGCTTTTGGTCGACCAGATCTTGGTTTATTGTCAACAGTTTTCGTTTCTGTCCACTTTCTGATGATGGATTGTATAGTAGATCGTGGTCTATTTAATATTTCACTGATAGTTTTTTGAGTTAAACCATTCCTGTGGTGTTTTATTATCAAAACTTTTACCTCATCAGAAACCTCGTTTTGCTTACGACCCATTTTGACAAAAACTATATTTTCAATGAAATTAAATATTTGCTGTCAAGGGCAAAGCCTCCTTTACTAAATAAAACAGAAAAGGGGGATTCCCAAATAATATTTGAATTTGACTTTGATGATAGCACATCAATGATGAATACTTTTTTTGTTCTGTTTTTGGTGTTATTATATAAAATTGCATTTTTTGCGCTAATTAAATTTATTTTTTGAATTTATTTTAAAACATATTACGAAAAATAAACTATTGCATAAAACTGCATTATTTGTTTACTTTAAATTTTCTTCAATTACCCAAAATAAGTGAATTTATTATCAATTTTGCTAATGATGAATACTTTTTTTGACCGCTGTAGATGAATCAAACTGTTTATATATTCGTTCCTTTTAATAGAATAAGAAATTAAAAAGTTTACTATTTTAGAAACATAAATACTAGACATGCAATCTCAGGTCCATGCGTTATAGCTTGCGTCACGAAATATATATGTTTTTGAAATTTTCTTTGTAAACTTTTTGCATATCATATATATTGAAATCATCTATATATTGTTCGACAACACGCTTCAAGTGCGCTTTCAAGTAAATTAACTATGAACATTTTTAAAATACATTAAAAAAAGTTATAGTAAAATGTTTTGTAGTTCGACCTGTCACCAAAAATGTTATTTAAAAACTTAAAATTTTCATTATAACCCAAAGCTGTCATTTGACTTGTTGAGGATATATTCCAATTTGTCCTTTTTAAGTCCAACAATTTTTATCTAATTTGACTAAAATTGTGTATTCAAAACACTTTGGTGCCTTCCAATACCCATACCAAATGTGGCTATGATGTCTGCATAATTAAATATAGCTGGCATACGAACCAATCTCCGCTTTTGCGTTGAGCCCAATAACTTCTACTCAGATATAAAATTCATATATAATTGAATATGTACAACACTTCATTAATGATCTAGTGGGAAAAATGTAGCGTTCGTCACGTAGTGTGCTTAAATCAGGGTTCACAGGAATTCGAAGCGGAGGGAAATTTTTTGAACCCAGAGCGGAGCGGTTTCCAAACTCACAATCCGCTCAGCTCCTATAAAATAAAAATCTTTAAACTACACATTTTTTTGGTTGTTTTTTTTAGTGAATTAAACAAACATTTTAAATTATTTCTTTGGCATGAGATAACTTTATGGGTCGATTATGAATTGCAACCCAACTTCAGTTGAGTTGTCTACGGGCACATTTGTTATAGAAAGGTCCATTACAGCATTGAATTGCATTCTATTTTACAATTTACTTGGAAACTGAACGAAAGAATGAAACTGACAAACATCATCATACTAATTTTTATTTTATGATTCTATCTTCTGGCAACGCAACTATAGTTGAGTTGCCATCCATAATCGACCCCTTAGAGTTAACTTTCGTCAGTTCGTTATCGTTAGAGAAGAGACTTGCAACAATTTTAAAAAGTTTCGTCTTAAAATCGAAACAAGCGAAAACGAGCTAAGTGCGGTGGGGCCGAATCTTGTATACCATCACATTCGTTAAGTTCTTTTATAGGCAGAAACAAAAAGGATTAAACAACAAACTCCATGGATTTTTATATCCAAGAAGGCATATTCATTTAGTCACTCCGTTTGCAATACATCGAAATGCCCATTTCTGGATGTCTGTATGACGGCCCCTTTGTGTGTCCCTCTGTTGTAATCAAGCGATAGCCTTCAAAAATAGATATTAAGCTAAAGTTTGGCGCAGATTCGTTTTTTTTTCTATTCGCAGGTTAAGTTCTTAAACGAGCAATATCGGATCATTTAAATATAGCTGCCATTGGACCGAACTCCCGGTTTAGGGTCTTAAGCCCAAGAAAGCCGCATTTATTATCCGATTTCGTTGAAATTATAAACCGCGAGTTATAGTAAGGCCCCCGATATCCCAACCGAAAATGTTTCCTATCGAGCCATAATAAGATATAGCTGCCATATAGACCGACCTATCGAATTAAGGTTTCTTTTATCACCTGATTTCGTTGAAATTTAGAACAGTGACATCCTATCGACACTCTCAACCAGTTTGGTACAGATCGAACTATATTAAATATAGCTGCCTTATGAACCGTTTTGCCAATTAAGGGTCTTAAATTTTTATTACCCTTTTTCGCTTAAATTTGGCCTCTTGCTGTCCGGCCTGAACATAGACCAGATCGGACCATATATAGATATAGCTGTATTATAGACCGATCTTCTGTATTAGGGTTTTAAGCCCATAAAAATATCATTTGTTACCCGCCGACATTTGAAACAGTGTGTTGCACTGGGCCTCTCATTGTCCGAACTGAACATACTCCAGATCGGACAAAATTTGGATATGGCTGCTATATAGACCAATCAACCAATTTAGGGTCTTAAACCTATAAAAACCAATTTTTCCTATTTCGCTGAAATTTAGAGCAGTGAGTTGGACTAAATTTCCCTTTGTTCGAACCAAATTTGGTCCAGATCGGACTATTCTTTGTTATTTTGTTATAAATTTGGAACATGGAGTTGCATTAGGCCAGCCGATATCCAAACCGCGTATGGTCCATGTCAGACCATGCTTACATATAACTGTCATATGGACCGACCTGTAGATCTGGGGAATCTTAGGCCATAAAATCCTCATTTGCTACTTGATTTTCTTGAACTATTAAGCTGTGACTTGTATACACTTCGCGGTACCAGAACCGAATATGATCCAAACCGGCCCATACTTGGACGTTAATATAGATATAGCAGGTTTTAAATAAAATAGGATAACAAATATATCTTTGGTGGTGGATATCCAAAGTTCGGCACTACCGAACATAATGCGTCATTACTTGTTTTTTTTCTTCTTAATATTGTTAGAAATTGCTTCCAGTATATGCTTAAGAAGTAAAGTCGGGTGATCTGTTTATATATAGGGTGATTTTTTTGAGGTTAGGATTTTCATGCATTAGTATTTGACAGATCACGTGGGATTTCAGACATGGTGTCAAAGAGAAAGATGCTCAGTATGCTTTGACATAACTTCATGAATAGACTTACTAACGAGCAACGCTTGCAAATCATTGAATTTTATTACCAAAATCAGTGTTCGGTTCGAAATGTGTTCAAATTTTGTTCAGCGATGAGGCTCATTTCTGGTTGAATGTACACGTAAATAAGCAAAATTGCCGCATTTGGAGTGAAGAGCAACCAGAAGCCGTTCAAGAACTGCCCATGCATCCCGAAAAATGCACTGTTTGGTGTGGTTTGTACGCTGGTGGAATCATTGGACCGTATTTTTTCAAAGATGCTGTTGGACGCAACGTTACGGTGAATGAACACATTTCGAACCGAACACTGATTTTGGTAATAAAATTCAATGATTTGCAAGCGTTGCTCGTTAGTAAGTCTATTCATGATGAAATGTCAAAGCATACTGAGCATCTTTCTCTTTGACACCATGTCTGAAATCCCACGTGATCTGTCAAATACTAATGCATGAAAATCCTAACCTCAAAAAAATCACCCTTTAGGAGCAATATACACGGATTCAGACCATACTGGGCATGGATGTTGGAGGTTATAGGTGTAATCATTATACGAGGGTTGCCTTTTATATTTCGGGATTGGTCAACCCTTGTGTTGCTATCTGTCAACTGAAAGCTCTAAAGCTTGACATTTTTGAGGTTATACGCACTCAGAACGTTTTGACATACGAGCGCTATTTGTGTTGTTTACAGTTACTTAAAAAATTAATCTCGTCCAAAAATTGGAATTAAATCGTGAACATATTCTTGCGATTATTTTTTACAACTTTCGACGTGGACTAAATCAACAACAATACATCGATTAGCTTAGCGATTAGTAAAAAATAAAATGAGAGGTCAACGTTTTGGAGATACCTCAATCAGAGTTGCAAAAGTGCTTCGACAATTGTTTCAAACGCATGCAAAAGTGTTTAGAACTTAATGGGGAATATTTTGAAGAATAATAAAGCAATTTTCGAAGATTAATATTTGTTTATATGTTCTCTAATCCCGAAATATAAACGGCAACCCTCGTACAGAATTTCGGTCAAATCAAATGATTATTGCGCCCTCTAGACGCTTAGGTAGTAAATTCGGGAGGTCGAATTATGTGGGAGTTGGAGGTGTAAGGAGAAATTATGCAACATTTCCCCACAATTGGATAAGAATTGCTCCCTCTAGGAGCGGAAAAAAGGTGTCAGCTCCGGATCGCTGTTCACAGCTTTAGACAAAAAAGGTAAAAGTTTTGATGTTAAGACACAAATTTAAAATTTTTTATTGAACAGCCAAAATAAGAGTTTTGTATCCAGCGAAAGAGTTGAGTAGTGGAAAACTTGTAATCAGTTGCTTTGTACGAGATCTTAATTGAATTTAGAAACATGTTTCTAGTAATTTTTATGTAAAAACGTCAACGACTAAGACCCGCCAGAGTTAGTATCTGCAAGTCCTTTCGTCTTTTAAAGTATTTCTCTTTAAAAATTTATTCATTATATATTCCGATTGGCAATCACTTCATTAAAATTTCGTTAAAAGAGTAGGAAACACAAGTTAAAAGCATTATATTAGAACTTCCTTACATTTAAATAATCAAACAGTAGCTGGGTTAAGGACACTCGTATAAAAACCGACTTTTCGTGAATATATACTATTTGAATTTCACCAAATAAATTTTGTTTTATTAATAAATATCTGAATATCTCTATTTTTCTGTTTAATATAAGTGCTTGGAGCATAATAGAAAAACAAAAAATCAAATTTTAAAAAATGTCAATATAAAATCGATCTTCCGAAAATTTATACATTTCTTTTGTTTTTTTTTTTCTCTTGATAATATGTTTGTTGTCTGGCCTGTAACATTCGTAGTTTTTGCCGGATGTCTTCTTTAGAGCATAGTTCTACAATAACCCAAACACGTTTTTGACTTTTTTTGATATTGCAATAGGACATTTTGTGAACGTACAAATACTTCTTCTCGGGTACATTCTTATATCGTCTGTGTCTCCTACTTCAATACATGGGCATAATGTGTTGTTTGCTTTACTTTTGTCTTAAACTCACACCTTTAATTATGCCCCAAAAAAGGATACTGACGAATATTATACAATGTTGTATGGGAATTTTAAATATTTGTCCCAAAGTTTGAATTAAAATTGACAACATTTATTTTTTTATTCGCATCTCATTTTTTTGCCAAAGTAAAAGGAAATCTGGTACATTTTGAGTAATTTCTTTGCTCAACAATCTCTAGAGTAAAATTATCAACAAAAATTCCTTGAATTTTGCTTCAACTATACTATACACGAATTTTTTTGAATATTTAAACTTATTTTTATATCTGAAGAACAAAGTGGGAGAAATTTTATAGAGATGCAAACTTCCATTAGTGCAGAAGTTTTCAAGTAATTTGCATTGATCTGTGTTAAGTACACGTTTAACAATAATAAGTTCATTTTAGATGGTCATAGCGTTGCTTTTGTTTTGCACGACACTGTACCTATGAAAGAATTTGTTTTTTTAAATTCGAAAATATTTTCAGACCCCTTAATTGACTATAAGTGGACTCTAGAATTATTTTCCATATCACAAAAAAAATAATATATTTACACGAAAATTGTGTAAAAATGTAGAGTTCGTTACCAAGGATGATTCACTCGTATGGATACGCTCATTTATTTAAAAAAAAAGCAGAAAGGTCACAAAATATGAAATTTATCAATAAAAATGTATACCACGCCTTACAACAACTTCAAATCTTTCCAGAAATCATACATTATGCAAAATTTGTTTTCGAAAATCCAAGAAATATGAACAGTTACCTTTATATGGCAATTTGTCGACTTTTGCATGCTTTTTTTAAGGCCAATGTTGCAATAATTTTAGATAAGAGCTAATTCCTAATCAACATCCATTGTTAGAAAGAGCCACTTCTGACCTTTCCGAAACATGAATATTTTCACAAAACGATAAACCCGTTGCAATTTTACAATTCGAAAGCTGCGTGTACTTCTCCGTTTCCATATGACATCATCAGGGCTATTCGGGTTAAGCTACAGTCTTTAAAAATGAAAATATTGGGCTAGAACTTGGCACAAATAATTGTTCCAGGCACGGGATGACCATGAGCACCACATGCAACTCTGAGCTCCGATTTGTGTGGTTTTCATCGTCATCCTGGGAAGCTCACCTGAGAGCTACCGGGCGCGTCCACAGGTTGCGGATTGAAGAATGCTTTGTATCGTATATGCTGCAATTGCAGTCGCGGACAATAAGCGATATTGATTGTAGATTCTTAGTGGGTGGCCGAGTGGCATCAGCTCTTACTTAAATATTGAATTCCTGCAATACTCGGTTTGACAAGGCGAGTTATTGGCCCTTTCGTTCTAGCGGCGATCGCTCCTATGGACCGGAACGATCTGGCTCACCTGTGGAGCTTGACGAGGATCTCTACCTCTACTTACAAATGTGGTTGCAACAATAACAACAAATAATTTTTTTTTGCCATAGGCAGATTGAGTTGGTAGAGCCCACATATCAACCGACTTTTGATTTAACGTCTTCAGTTCATGTTGTAGCCACATTTTCATGTCGAGGTAGCGATCCTCGTCAAGCTCCTGTAGGTGAGCAAGCTCGTTCCGGTCCAAAGAACCGATCGGCGCGGGAACAGGGTGACCATTTGTTATTTGAAGGCGCTAATAACTCGCCTTGTCATATCGAGCATCATAGGCACTCAGTATTTGTGCAAGTGCCGGTGCCGCCTCAGTGAGAGGCCGCACTGGGACTCTCCGCTCGATACCACTGAGACTCTCCGCTCGATACCGCGACAACCGTTGCAGCTACTCCGTATGAAGCATTTCACTATCCGCAACCTGTGGACGCGCCCGGTAGCTCGCAGCTATGCTTCTCCTGACAGCAATGAACAACACACAAATTGAAGCTCAATGTTCCAGCCTGTGTGGTGCTCACAGCTATCCCGTGCCGAGTCTTCAGTTCATAAATGAAGTTCGGTATCAGATGCTTGATCTCGATATATATGCCATATAGAACTTGATCTCATAAATTACGTATATTTATCCGGTTTTGCAAGGAAATTTGTAAGTTTGGGCTGTATTAGAACCCTCTACATGTTTGCCAAATATGGTCATAGTTGGAGATCACATAAGACATTTTTTTTACCCGAATTAAAAAGTTGGTAGGGTTTCTTGGATTACAGTGCGGGATTCGATTCTCATCAGAGACTTGGTGTGTTAGTAGTGTGGTATCACTATGGAAAAAAGTCTGGACTAGTGAGTCTGTTTAGAAAATAGACTGCCACCCTAACCAAAAAAAGAGTTTGGAAATGTTGATGTGTTTAGTGTTCTATGCATTGATGATTAATTTGTGTCGTAACTAATTATCAAAGCTTTCTTCTCTCTTACTGCGCTTAAAAACCACACAATTGCCTTACTTTTATAAGTTCTTTGCTATGCTATTTTTTGTATGGAAAGCATTGAATATGATCTCGAGCAAGAATATGTTCGAAAAATCAATAAAAGATTTTAAATATCAAAATAAAAGAGCGCAAGCAGACAAACCAAACGAATAAGCCGTCGCTGTGCTGTAGGTCAATGTGGTCTAAGCACAAAAAGCACTTGCAGTGACATTCAAAGAATGTTCAAGTGCACAACAAAATGAGTTTGGCAATGTTGATGTGTTTGTTGTTCTTAGCATAGATGTTAAGTTTATGCGGGAATAGTGGAAAGTAAGGCTTTCTTCGCTAAGGATATTTAGATGACTCATTGAAACCTGTTTCCAAACAAAAACGTGTTCTACACCTTACCCAATAGTCATTGGATATGTAGGGCATCTTAATCAATTTGACAAACATGTGAATGAAGATACATGGCGTATTAGAAATCACGATCCACCATGCCAGTCAAAGTGTATTGAATCATTGAGCGAAAACTGTCGCCTAAATCGGTTTACCCAGCCTCGAGATCTTGCGTTTTAGAAAACTAGGGTAAAGGGGAGGGTCCGTCCGCCTCCCCAAAAATAAACTGTGAAAATTCCAGCTGTTTTTGAGTCTATATAAACAAAGCAAATTAATTTTTATATATAAGATTTATTTACAAATATTGCATAAAATACTCATACTAAGTTTCAAATGAACATACCATTAATGAAAAGGGGAAACTTTTCTCAATCCAAAGAGTGCAGTTCGATTTAAGTTAAGCTCAATGATAAGGGGCCTCCTTTTTATGCCGAGTCCGAACGGCGTGCCGCATAACGACACACGGCAGGATACCTCACAAATGTAGCCAGAGCTTGTAAGGGGATAACCATCGCTAAAAAAATTTTCTAGTGTTTACGCCGGGATTTTAACCCAGGCGTTCGACGTCATAGGTAGACATGCTAACCTGTGCGCCACAGTGGCCACCATTACATACAATAAGTCTACATAATACAAGAAAGAGGTCCGGGAAACAATGACGATGTGCGCGCGTTATATTCGGAAAAAAACTATCCAATCTAAATTATTTTAGCCGAAATAATGGTCTAGATTTTTATTTCGTTTATTACGTTGACGTTGTTTTTAAAGGTTTTTAAAGTCTGTTAAATCTGCAATTAAAAACTTGTTTAATAGGTTTGTTTATCCTCGAGTGGGTACACTACATTGTTCCTATACTGACCTGCAGATTGCAATCGCTTCATCGGGCGTTTACCCAAATTGCAATTTAATCTCCGAGATCTGGAGGTTTTACAAAATTTGAGTAGTAAGGGGGTGGATCCGACAGTTATACTCGAATACATATATTAAAAAAATTATGAAAAAACGTCTTACCTTCAATATAACCAGACAAATTTATGCTTTTAATGGCGCGATCTAAAATCAGAAACGGATAATGGTTTTCTAATTATTAGGACAAACTGTCCCATACAATATAACATAATAAAATCCTATACAATATTACATAATAAAATCATGAATGATCGAATCTTTATAAACATGTCATTGCAGTTAATAAATATTATAACGATTAAGGATATATCCATATAACGACATCTGATAATTATTGTTTGCAATTAAAATCCAACATCTTTATAAACTATATGTCTTTGTTATTGATAGAATTGTCCGCAGTTGTTAGCCAGGCCATCTAAATATAATGGCCACTATTATAAAAAGCGAAAGTTTACATCGTTATATTTTTTATATTTGACAAATATTTTAAAATTCCTTTGCAGTCTGCTTTTCACGATTCAAAGCAGCCAAACTGGTACCACGAATCCTGTTTCTTCAAGAAACAACGTCCGCTATCGGTCGGGGATATACAGAACATAGAAAATATGCGTTTTGAAGACCAAGAACGTATCCGAAAGAAAGTTGGTATGTTTACAAACTTCTTGAAAAAAAAACACCAATATTTTATTTAATACGTTATTATTCTAGAGGAGAATGTTTCCGTTGTGCCTGCAGCGGGGTCAAAAAACAGCAAAAAACGTTCTAAGGCGGAAGCAGCAGCTAGCAAAGATTTTGGAATAGAATATGCGAAATCTGGAAGAGCTGCATGTCGTGGATGCGAGCTTAAAATTCTTAAAGACCAAGTTCGCGTTCGCAAGACGGTATTTGATACCGAAGTCGGTATGAAATATGGAGGTCAACCATTGTGGCACCATGTGGAGTGTTTTGCGCAGTTAAGAAGCGAATTGGGCTGGTTTGATTCTGGAAAAAATTTGCCTGGTTTTGAGGGCCTTCAAGACGAGGATAAAGAAATTGTGCTGAAAGCTTTGCCGTGAGTGAAAATATTTCCTTATTCTGTCATAATATATTTTACTGCTTGATGAAATTGATAATATCGCTCGAGAAGGTCATTCAAAGGTCAAGGATGGCCTTTGAATGAAATATACGCTTACCTTCAAACCAATTTTAGTTTTTGCTGGTCCTTCAGCATAGGCCAAATCGATTTAGGTTTACACTTAGTTTACATATTTTAGAAATTGTATTATCACATTAAAAGTGTGTTATTTTTTGTAGTGGTATAAAGTCTGAAGATGTGCCAGATGCTAAAAAGCCGAAACTCGAAAAATTGGACTCTGAAGATGTTAAATCAGAAAAAGAGCTTATAAAAACCATTAAGGAACAATCGAAGAAATTGTTCAAATTTCGAGACAGCGTTAAAGAAGAAATGAGCAAAGGCGATATGGTCACATTGTTGGAAAATAATAATCAGGAACCTGTATCTGGGGATACAGAAAAACTTCTTGATCAAATCGCCGATCTTTTAACATTTGGAGCTATTGCACCATGCCCAGAATGCAAAGGTCGTCAGCTTCTGTTCCAGAAATCAGCGTACGTATGCAACGGAGATTTGACAGAATGGACAAAGTGTTCAAATAGCGTAAAAGAACCAGCAAGAAATCCATGCAAAATTCCACCACATTTGAAAAGCCAATACAAATTTCTTAAAAACGTGAACAAAACGATAGAAAATCGTGCAATACGCTACATACCTCCAAGTGCTACTACAATAAGTAAATCTATAACTATTAAAAAAGGAGATGAATTAGATGGGTGAGTTGCTGTATATGTAAATATATATAATTTTTTACGAGGCTAGTCCTTGATTTCGTTTTCAGCATGCAGTAGTAGTAATATTTAATTTCTCTCGAAAAGCTTGTTTCTAAAATAACAAGGTTGTAAAACCATAGTGCTAATGCTTGTGCTAATGATCTAACTATAAGTACAACGAACAACAGGCTGTTAGACGGACGGATGTATATTACGATTATGTATGACGAAGATTAGATGACCTAACCATTCATCGAAACGGGTCCAACTGTAATGTGATATGTGTCGTCCTCTATCCGAAAAACAGGCTATTTCTTTTCTTCAAAACTAATATAATCTCTCCTTTGTTTCCTACAACTCGCTTTGTTTCTACACACCAATAATTGATTCTCATGACCTGACCGGATGTAACCAGTCAAAGAAATAAACAGATTTATTTGTTTATGGTATGTGTTGTTCAAGTACATACTGTATCCAAAACAATAATTTTAAATTCTTACGGTTCTTTTCTGGATCAACCTTATTCCAAATTTGTTTGCATGATTCGTACTCTACTATAAAGGTTCATTAAGTCCCATATAATCCCGAACGGTCTGCATATCCGTTAGAGGGGTTTTGTGGTTGGTCTTAAAACCACCTTAACACTAGAGCCCAAATCCACTTGATTTGTGATAATCTCCAAAACCCGTTTACCTTACGTTTCAAGTGATTTTTATTTGTCAACAGGGATGTTTTTGACAGCGTTTTTACTGTGATCAACATTTTCATTGTGTTCATCATATAGCGTCCCCTATCGCCAAAAAGATGTAAGTGTCAAATTTTAAGATTTTCAATTTTTAATAGGAATCGATAATTTACGACTGTTTGCACCTTCTGTTCTGCAATAACAACAAAAAATATATAAAAATATATATATATATATAAGTAGGGTTAAGTATCTGTGCAGTGAAGGGAAGTGCAGTGCTAATCTAATATTCAAATTTGGTGTCACCAATAAAGTAACGTACGAAGGTCATATCCAAATTTGGTGACACCCTTTAATTTAATTTAAACGGCTTTGAGAGAAGAGTAAGCATGTGATATATTTGAGATGAAGGGAGCGTAGCGGCCCAGCTTCTTCGGCTGCTTCAGTCCGCGCCAAATTCCCGATTAAAAAGAAAGCAATTAAAAAGAAGTAAAGTTTGGCTGGGCCGAAAGCCGATATACAAGCACTATATATAATGCAAGAATTTTATTCGAAAAATTGGTATACATTTATACAGTTAGGTTAGGTTAGGGTTATACAGTTATATCATATAACATTCCGATCTACTCCATATCGGGCAATGGTTTTGAGGTGTCAAAACAACTGAGTTTAAATTTCGTTCATATCGGTTATTAAGTAAAATTTTTGGGCTCATTTTTTACTTGTAATCGCAGATCGGTCTGGAGACCGTGTATTGACAGCTATATCCAAATATACACAGAAAAAATTAAAAACTAGGTTCAATTGAGAAATTTGTTCATTCAAATTAAAAATTTGCTGAAATCGGTCCTATAAAGGAATTTTTGTTAGTGATCAACAGTTTTGCAATTTGGAATTATGATAATCTCAAATATCCAATTAAAGTGGTTATTAAATTTATAAACCACTTATTTGAAATTTGCTCTTCTTTTAAGGAACTTTGTTACTGCTTTAATAAAAATAAATACTTGATGTTTTTCACATGAATAAAAACCTTTTATTTTATTAGATGAAATTGCGTATAAAACACGAAACAAATAGCAACAAATATTTTTATTTTTTTTATTTTTTGTTTTAATGATCCCAAGAAGAAAAATTGTCGTTTCCATTATGAACCTATCTTCATTGACGGGGACATGGTCTGTAAAAAGTATTTTAAACAAATTAATTTATATACATTTTCAAAATGAATCGTAATAAATATCAATCTTAAGGTCTTGACAGAATTGGCGTATTGAGCAGCGTCGCATTGGAAAATAAAAAAATGAAATAAACTATTAAAATAAAGGGCTTCCCCAATACCTTTTTGATTCCATACATTTTCTGAATGTTTTTTTTTTTGGTTTTTGTTTTGTTGTTTTTTTTTTAACTTTTCGCGTTGCTTTTGTGGAATTTTTAGATCCACATATGGCATATGGCATATTTCGTCTCCAGCGGCAAGTCAATATATCTCCATATGGGTAATAAACTATAAAAATAAAGGGCTTCCACAATACCTTTTTGATTCCATTCATTTTCTGAGTGTTTTTTTTACTTTTTTGTTTGTTTTTTGGTTTTATTTTGTTTTTTTTTTTTTTGTATTTTTTGTTTTGTTTTTTTTTGTATTTTTTGGTCTTTGTTTTGTTTTTTTTGGTTTTTGTTTTGTTTTTTTTTGTATTTTTTGGTTTTTGTTTTGTTTTTTTGTATTTCTTGGTTTTTGTTTTGTTTTTTGTATTTTTTGGTTTTTGCTTTGGTTTTTGCTTTGTTTTTTGGTTTTTGTTTTGTTTTTTTGTATTTTTTGGTTTTTGTTTTGTATTTTTTTTTGTATTTTTTGGTTTTTGTTTTGTTTTTTTGTATTTTTTGGTTTTTGTTTTATTTTTTTTTATTTTTTGGTTTTTGTTTTGTTTTTTGTTTTGTTTTTTTTTGTATTTTTTGGTTTTTGTTTTGTATTTTTTGGTTTTTGTTTTGTTTTTGTTTGTATTTTTTGGTTTTTGTTCTGTTTTTTTTTTGTATTTTTTGGTTTTTGTTTTGTTTTTTTTTTTTTTGTATTTTTGGTTTTTGTTTTGTTTTATTTTTTTTTGTATTTTTTGGTTTTTGTTTTGTTTTTTTTGTATTTTTTGTATTTTGTTTTTTGTATTTTTGTTTTGTATTTTTTGTTTTGTATTTTTTGTTTTGTATTTTTTGTTTTGTATTTTTTGTTTTGTATTTTTTGTTTTGTGTTGTTGTTTTTGTTTTGTATTTTTTGTTTTGTGTTGTTGTTTTTGTTTTGTGTTGTTGTTTTTGTTTTGTGTTGGTGTTTTTGTGTTGTTGTTGTTGTGTTGTTGTTGTTGTGTTGTTGTTGTTGTTGTTGTTTTGTGTTGTTGTTTTGTGTTGTTGTTTTGTGTTGTTGTTTTTTGTTGTTGTTTTTTGTTTTGTGTTGTTGTTTTTTGTTTTGTGTTGTTGTTTTTTGTTTTGTGTTGTTGTTTTTTGCTTTGTGTTGTTGTTTTTTGTTTTGTGTTGTTGTTTTTTGTTTTGTGTTGTTGTTTTTGTTTTGTGTTGTTGTTTTTTGTTTTGTGTTGTTGTTTTTGTTTTGTGTTGTTGTTTTTGTTTTGTGTTGTTGTTTTTGTGTTGTTGTTTTTGTTTTGTGTTGTTGTTTTTGTTTTGTGTTGTTTTGTGTTGTTGTTGTTGTTTTGTGTTGTTGTTGTTGTTGTTGTTGTTTTGTGTTGTTGTTGTTTTGTATTGTTTTGTGTTGTTGTTGTTGTTGTTTTGTGTTGTTGTTTTGTGTTGTTGTTGTTGTTTTGTGTTGTTGTTGTTGTTTTGTGTTGTTGTTGTTGTTTTGTGTTGTTGTTGTTGTTTTGTGTTGTTGTTGTTGTTTTGTGTTGTTGTTTTGTGTTGTTGTTGTTGTTTTGTGTTGTTGTTGTTGTTTTGTGTTGTTGTTGTTTTGTGTTGTTGTTTTGTGTTGTTGTTTTGTGTTGTTGTTGTTGTTGTTTTGTGTTGTTGTTGTTTTGTGTTGTTGTAGTTGTTTTGTGTTGTTGTAGTTGTTTTGTGTTGTTGTAGTTGTTTTGTGTTGTTGTAGTTGTTTTGTGTTGTTGTTGTTGTTTTGTGTTGTTGTTGTTTTGTGTTGTTGTTGTTGTTTTGTGTTGTTGTTTTTGTGTTGTTGTTTTTGTGTTGTTGTTTTTGTTTTGTGTTGTAGTTTTTGTTTTGTGTTGTTGTTTTTTGTTTTGTGTTGTTGTTGGTTTTTGTTTTGTGTTGTTTTTGTTTTTTATTTTGTGTTGTTTTTGTTTTTTGTTTTTTATTTTGTGTTGTTTTTGTTTTTTATATTGTGTTGTTTTTTGTTTTTTTTTGTTTATTTTTTGTTGTTTTTTTTTTGTTGTGTTTTTTTTTTTGTTTTTTTTTTTAATTTTCCTGTTGGTTGATTAATAAATGATAAATAAATGAAACAGATATAAATAATATTAATAACATTTATTTTTTAAATATATTTCGTTTGCATTCTTCAATTTCCTCAAATTTTTTGCCTTTGGATTTTGTCCATTCTATTTGTTCACATCCTAATTTTTCCTCTTTTCACTATTTCAGCGTAAAGTTTTTTACAATTTTTTTTTACTTTGCAATTATAATTAAATAAATTATATTTTATGAAGAGATGAACAACTTTGTCTTTTCCGCTGATTTTCAGCCAACGTTTCACCGACATTTTTTTAAATGGACTTTGACAGCATTCCGCTCGAAAAACTGAATAGAATACTCACCTTTAGTCTATGAATGGGCTTATTAAAACAATTTTTGAGGCGGGATGAGAGCTATATAAGCTTTTTGGCCGTATTGGACTAAATTCGACACGGACATTGGAACTCAAAGTAGAAGCGATCGTACAAAATCTCAGCGACGATTACTCGTAATCCTTTCTTTGTCTTCGGCAATATTACTGGCAAAACTGCGAGAAATATTATGGTGGAACATTTTAACCCTCAATCGACTCACTAAAGGGTATATCTACATCTTTTTTCTATTTTGAACCTTCTAGTGAAAATGGAGAATATTACTTCCATCCGTCTGAAATTAAGTTTCATGTTACTTTCATACACAAACTCATACGGAGAGTAGTCAACATTTGTACTCCGATTTTTTAAATGTTCCTTCCAAGATTTTTGAGCTTTCAGTTGCTTGTTTTATTCTACAAAGTCTTCCAAACCCAAGCTCCTCATTTTCTAGCCGACTGCTTTATCTTTTGTCGCTCAGTGCATGCTAATCAATTGGTTATTCCCAGAGTAGGTCCATTTATGACACACTCATTTACAGTGCGAGTAGCTAAGTTATTAAATACGCTACCAGGTTATCTCAGAATATTTAATCAATGCTACATACCGTAATCATCTTGTTTAACACTAGGGAATTGGATCAAAAATTACCCGAAATTTTTGAATCTCCTATTGGTTATCGTGTGATTATCATCGAATTTATATTTTTCTATTTATTTTTTCTAAATTTTTAATAGTGATACCTTATACATATTTAATAATTATTCAGTCGTGTAAAGCTTTGTTTTCTACATAAACTGAAATCAAACAATATAGTTCTTACCTACAGTTTGCGTATTTTTTTTTTGCATTTACTTATCTTATTATAACTTAATTTTGAACATTATTTTTCAATAAAGAGTATTGTAAACTCATTATAAAGACTTACCTAGCTTTCGATTACGAAATTTGCAAATAAAGGAAATGTAATTACAACGGAAAGCAAAAAAAATTATTAATTATTTTGCGTTATTTTTTGCTTGTATTGATATCGAAGTTTTTCACGATGTGTGTCATGTAAACAAATTTTTGTTCAATCAAATTTGATGAGGACCATTTTTGTGCTTGACATCATCCTCTTATAACGAAGATCTATAGGCGATTTGATTCCTAGAAACGGTACTACTTTAACCCGAAAATGTACTTTGCATTTTTGTTGATTACGGACGGTTGGATTAGGTTTTGGGTTTAGGTGTATTTAGTAAAATTTTATGGCTAACATTTTCGATTTAAACGAACAAATTAATTTTAAACGAATTTTTGTAAATTTTTTTTTTAAAAGGCGCCCAAATGTCTTTAGGTGTCGATTGGGGGTAAAAATGTTCTATAAGAATATGTTGCCAGTAATATTACCGAAGACACTACATTCATAAAATGAAATGAGTAATTGTAAAACCAATATTTATCAACACGTGCAGAAGGCGGGAACTTCCTCCCTCTTGTATGGTTACTTTTCGGTGTAAACTTTCAAAGCGCCGATACATGCGTCTTCTATGTTTGCCTCTTTCAGTATCTATGCAGTTTTTCCTGTTATTTTCGAAAAAATAGTATATTGTTCCACAGTGTTATTGATTTGAACCAAATTTACCATGACAGAGCTAACATGCTTTTGTTGTTGTAGCAGTTTGTTGGGTTTTGTCTTTCGTCTGCTTGATTTCGTTGAGTGTCAAGAACTATGTCCAGGAACTATGTGACTAAGATGGGGTGCTGAGTCGAGTGGGTCTGGCTTGTCAGACCGGTCGTTCTTTTTAAGGACTACATTCACCCGCTTTCTATTTACCGCATCTGCTACCGTGTCTGCATAAATTTTGTCTACACCCGCATGATATGCCTCTTGATCTAGAGGTTCTCCGTTGTAACGCTGACCTCACGCTCTAGATCATGTACATATACCTTAAGGCTTCTGGGCGGTGGATATTTATCCACAAGACGATGATTTGGATGGTCTCTGCGAAAACAGTCCAAAAGTTATTGCTTAGACAGCATGTAGTTATGTCTTCGCACTGGTAGAATCATTGTCTTCTGGTGCAGGTATTCCACATGAGAACTGAGGAGACAGCCCATCGCAGTTCGGAAGGCGGCATTCTGACAGATCTAAATATTATTCCACTGCGTGTCACAGAGCTGACGAGACCACACTGGCGCTGCATAACTTACCACAGACCGGCCACTTGATTTGTACGTAGTCAACATGTGGCCAACAAGGTTTCTTTGTCTGCACCCCAAGTGCTGCCTGCAAGTATCCTGAGGACCGTGTTTCTACTTTCGCAAATTGCTGTGGCATGTGGGGTGAATGTGTATGAGCTGTCAAATGTGACGACAAGTATTTTGGGACACTTGATGGCCGGAATCATTTCTCCATCGACCAACAGCGAAATATGTGGCAAGTTCGTTGAGGTAGACGTTTAACCTATAGCAGATGTCAACAATGGGTTGGGGGGCCTGATGCCATGATCGTACAATAGTCCGCATATGATACGATGTCTATGCCGTCAGGGGGGGTTGGAATGGAGGATAGGTAGAGGTTAACAAGTTCCGGAGATATCACCCAACCTCGGGAACCTCCATGTTTCACTCTCACATGGCTCGTCCTATCACATGGAGATGGGTTTATATGGAGGCTTTATAGGGATATAGCCCGATATAGAAGGCGATCAAGAATACATATAATCGGAGTTAAATATTGCTTCATGTTGTAAATGTAATGACAAAGTTAATATATCCTTTTTTCCTCTCCGAATCTCTGTGTTTAAGCAAGTTTTTTCACTAAAAATTAAACAATTAAAACACTTCTTTTGAACAAAAAATGCAAAAACAAAACCTTTGTTTCTATCGGATGTTGGCGCGTATGTTGACGCACAATGCAGCAAAGTCTTGTAAATTTTGTCACCAATCCAAATCATGCATCAAAATGAAAATCAAATTACAAATGCCTTTGTAAATTGCATAATACAAAGCCAGTCTCGGCCAAAATTTCAAAAAATAAAATTAAAATTCGAATATTTCTGAAACCAGTAGAGATACTTGCAGTGTTTTATTTTAGTACTGGATAGACAAGCCCTGAAGGACAAAAATAAAACACAAAAAATTTTCCAGTGCAATTCCGTTTGCCATGATGTGTAACGCCATTTGCCAGCCTGTCAAAAAATGCAAGGTAAAAGTGAATATATTTGTAAAATTTATAAATAAAACTTGCAAACCATGGTTGGGCATAGAAGTGGGCGCCCGGACAACCTTTGCACATGATCTCGATAACACCTAAGTTTTTTTTTTATCGATTCTAAGCCAGCAACATATGTACTATAAGGGTTTAGGCATTTTTTTTTTTTGAGGAAAACTGACTGCCACGACTTTTTGCATATATTTTAATAGAAAAAAATTCTCAATTTAATTTAAACAATTCTGATAACAGAAAAAACTCTTTATACGTAAGCACTAATCCTTTCGACATCATAAAAACGGCTAGAAATTATTTTGTCCTTACGCCATTTTTTTTGTTTTCAAAACTTTATAGATCTGACTCACAATTACAAATGATGAAGAGGCAAAAGTCGCCAAAGTCGATCGCATAAGTCGGTTCTAAACGATCGTCTAATCGGTGTCAGAATACAAATTCGAATTTCTATGTTATCTAATATGATCGGCTTAGACTTCCTCCCAGCATAAATAGTGGATTACTGGAATTTAGAGTTGCAGACCGTTAGTACGGATGGTGTGTTTTATACAATTTCCATACACATAATAAATTGATTTTCATTGGAAAAATATACCAAAATCTCAAATTTTATCAGATTATTGAATAAATAAGACAGACTTCCAAAATGTTAGTTGCATTGTATTCGAACGATGCATCATGTTTCAAAATGCCGAGGTACTACATTTTTGCATTGTATTTCAAAATTTCAAAATGCATTGATAAGGTACTTTTAACGCAGCAAAAAAGCAACCAAGCATCAGTTTTATTGCTGGTGCTTTACCATTTTTGCTTTTGCAAATACAATGCATAACAAAAGACATGGAAAAAATGGCTGGGTAACAAATTGAAGCATGTTTTGGTAACATTTTTAATACTTTCAACACTTATTTGATATGTTTCAACATACATCTTTAACCCATTTTAGACCACTATCCCTTCTTGTGGTGCAATCGTTTTGAAACTTCACATGCAAGAAGCCTTCAGTTTCCTGATAACTAAAAAATAAATTCGGTGTTTCAATGTAGAAAAAAAGATAGGACAGACACTATATTTAATATCAAAAATAAAATTGAAAATATATACATAAATAAACTTTTCCCATTTTCAAGTGGATTTCGAAATGTACTTAAATTAATTTTATGAAATTTTTCTCTTTTTCCATCAATTTTTTAAATTTTTTCCGAAAAAAAATTTTCCTTTGCTTATTTTACGAAAAATTAAAAAATTAAAATAAAATCCGTAAAAATTGTTTTGTTCAACATAAGTTGTTGTTGTTGTTGTAGCAGTGTGTTGTACACCGACGCGGCAGCCCTTGTCGATGAAGCTTTCCATCGGTTCAATCTGGTACGTACAACCGGCTGCCATGGGATTCAACACAAGTTAGTAACATACAGCCAATACATATATGTATGTAATTGTTCGCCAATTACTGTCGAAAATAGGTTAATAAAAATAAACTATGAATGTATTGCATTCCGTATGTTTCATATCGTACATGTAAACAATGTCCATAGTTGCTTTGTTTTTGGTACTTTGCATGCATAAGAAATTTAAACACCGCAGTGGAACGATATCCAAACTTTGCAATCATACATTTTAGAAGTCAGCTTAAGTAATTCATTACCAAGTAAAAGTGGATTATGTTGTTGTTGTAGCCACATTTGCATGTGGATGCGGCGATCCTCGTCAAGCTCTTTTGGCGAACAAGTTCGTTCCGGTCTATACGACCGATCGCCAGGGGGAAAATTGATGGCCATTGGATATTAAAAGGCACCAATATCTCGCCTTGTCGTATCGAGCACCATAGGCACTCTGTATTTAAGCAAGAGCCGTTGCCACCTGGCCTCTCCACTCGATACCGCTGATTGTCCGCGACTGCAGTTGCGTATGGAGCATTCTACTATCCGCAATCTGTGGACGGATTCCAGTAGCTCCCAGCTAAGCTTCTCGTGATATCGAAGAACACCACACAGATTGGTGATGATAATAGTTATTCCGTGCCGGGAAAAGTGGACTATGTTTGGTTGCGGTGAATCTTATGAACCTCCCACCAAGGATAGCATTTGTTATGTTTTTTGTACTATTATAATTCTAAGCTGTATTTAAAAACTCACACAAGCTCCAGGTTACGACCACTTGTTGCAGAAGTTTTAACATGGGGGATTTGAACACAAGGGGGGATTTGAACACAAGCTTACGGCGTCATAGGCAAACATGTTGAACTCTGCGCCACGGTGGGCTCCTGAAGGCCAAAAAAGAATGAGCGCGTTGAGCTTTGTTTTTGAGCGTTGCGTTGAAAAATGCAACTCTGCATTCTGTTTTGCCCTTAAGAATTAAGAAGTGTTTGTGCAATCGAAAATTTATTAGGGTCTTTTCACCAACATTTGAAGGTTGCCGAAATTCAAGGAAACATTTGAGAAGTGTTGTTATTAAAGCAAATACAACAACTCTGAGTCGAAACTTTCATTCTAAAAAATTGCCTACATAAAATCGCCAAGTGGAAGTCATGAATTTTGTCCCAATTTTCGAAAAAAATGTCCCTTACCTGAACTTTGTTGTTTCTCAATTGTCGAAATTTTGACACTTTTTAGATTTTTTTGTGACCATAATTAATATTGCCCGCATGTTCTTAGTATTTTGATGTTATTATGCGGAAACCCGCGTAAAGTCGTTTGATCATTGGCCCTATAGGGTAAGGCCAAATCCAAAATTCAAATATGAACTTTATCATTCATATTGTCGTATAATGCAATATTCAAATATCCGTCTGAATGGAAACATTCAAAGGTGATACCAGTACCAAAATCAAGAATGGGAATGATTTTCGGCCCATATCCATTCTGCCTTTCCTTTCAAAATCTTTTGAAAAAATAATCCATAAGCAAGTGAATGCATATTTAAACGAATACCGTCTTTAATCTTGCAGACAATCTAGCTTTAGACCAAACCACAGCTGCGTCACTGCTCTACCTGACGTTACCGAAGGTATCAGATCAAACATTGATGATGGACTGGCTAAATGTCTTGTACCGATGGATCATTCAAAAGCTTTTGACTGTGTCAGTCATAATGTACTATGCTTAAAACTGAAGCATTATTACAATGGTTCTTCCTCGGCTGACTCAATCGGTTATAATTAAAGATCTTAAGTCCAAATTACTACAGTTGAATAAAGGCGTACCGCAGGGTTAGATTTTGGGACCACTGCTTTTTTCGATGTATATAAATGACCTCCCATCCCAGGCTCACATACTGCTCTATTCACATTTATGCTGTTGATGTTCAGCCAAGGATATTCAACGATTAATGAAAATTTGGACATTATTTTGAACTGGGCTGGGGCAAACAGCCCTCATATATACGCTAAAAAAATCAACCTGTCTGTAAATTTCAAATCGCTGCAAGAATATTGGTACTGTCGACCGAATATCTATTGGTAACCAAAACATTCAGTTTATTGGAAAAAGCAAAAAATTTTGGAATAATTATCAATAATTCACTAACATCATATAGATCATATAACAGCGACCATTGGAAAAATATTCGGCGTGCTAAGAATACTGACTCGCTGCCTCCATCGAACCAAACTATTGACAACGACAATTCTTGTAAGAAATCTTTATTAAACTATTTTAAAGAAACTTATTACGATTTGTTTTACTAACTCAATATATTTTATATTCCCCCCCCACCCCCCCCCCCCCCAGTATAAAACAAATAAATAGATCATAAAATAAAATTATTTGGAATTCAACAATAAATCTCTTTTATCTGAATTTTCTTAGGCCCAAAGTAAAACGCGAACGTCCTCCACTTTACAATTTGGAGTTTGCCCATATTGGTTTAAAAAGTTCTGAGAATGACATAAAGCAACGTTTGATGGCTCTTGGTGGAAAGCTTGATTCAAAGATAACTGAGAAAACAATTGCTGTATTTTCCACAACAAGCGAAATTAAAGGTATGGGTAGCCGCATGAAACAAGCCAAGAAATTGGGAATACATGTTATACCCATAGAATACATCGACAATGTTGAATCAAATAATGCTGGTGCTATTAATTACATCAGCAGTATGACATTATGCGATTGGGGTACGGATCCAGCAGCCAGAGTACCACAAGAAACACCTAAAAGCATGAAGTCAAAAAGCATTTATACAAAATCGGTTCCAAAATCAGTGACACTTAAAATTAAAGATGGTTCTGCTGTTGATCCCGATAGCGGTTTAGAGGACATTGCGCACATCTACACTTCTCGCAATAAAGATAAATATAACGTCGTGCTTGGAAAAGTTGATTTGCAAAAGAATAAAAATTCCTATTACAAACTACAACTGCTGGAAAGTGATAACAAAAATAAGTACGAAAAATCACACTCCATACCATTTCCATGTAGAAATATCATAATCAAATGTTGTTCTTATTTAATTCAGATTTTGGGTTTTTCGATCTTGGGGACGTATTGGCACAACAATTGGTGGAAACAAATTGGAGGATTTTTCATCGTTAAACGCGGCAATCGAATCGTTTCATTCGAATTACTTAGATAAAAGCGGAAACCATTTTCAAAATCGTGCTAACTTTGTTAAGGTAAAACTTTTTTTAATACTTGTTTTTATATTTTTTTGTTTGCGAGAAGAAAATTTTGTCTAGTCGAATCTATTGTACCCAAATAAAATTATATGTCGACCAGATGGAAATAGATCAAAAAATTATTATATATACCCAGCCAACCAAACGTTCAGAGTTCGTTCAGAAGTGTGTACGAAAATCGACATACAGCATCGACCACAATATTTGCAACTACCGCCGAAATTACCAAAAAAAAGGAAATGTAAAGAATTGTACTCGTCTATAAGAATTCGGATGTCTTTTGCGATCTCATGTTGAAATTTGTTAAAATCTTGCTGGTTCACACGTCTGATAGAGGTCACAATACCTTCTACCACACAAGTTACGCCTGATTAAATGCTATACTGTAAATTTACTTTTAGTTTAGTTAGCCAGTACAGACCATTTGTTCTTCTGGCCGCACGTAAAATACATTTTCAAGCGCCTCCATCTTGTGCGCTCTTTTTTCAATCTCTGACATCTTGTTTGGGGGGGTTGTCTTTCCGGAGTTTTGGTTGTTGTTGTTGTAGCAGTTTATTGTGTACTATCTTTCGTCTGCTTGATTCTGTTGAGTGTCAAGACCCAGGAACTCCGCGACTAAGATGGGATGCGTCCACAGGGATCTGGGTCTGAGTCGAGTGGGTCTGGCCGGGCAGTTAAACAGGTGACGTGTATCGTGCGGTCCCTGGTTACAATCGGGACATACATCTTGCACGTCGGCATCAATCCTAGCTCTGTGGGAATTGAGGCGGCTGCATCTGCCGGAACGTAATTGAGCCAGAACCACTCTGGTTTGCCGGGGGAGGTCGATTTCTTCGGGTGCAATGGGTGGCGGTCGTTCTCCAAGGACTACATTCACCCGGTAGCCAATTAACGCGTCTGCTACCGTGTCTGCATGAATGTTGTTCAGACCCGCTTGATATGCCGCCTGATCTAGAGGTTCTCTCTTGTAGCGCTGGACCTCACGCTCTAGATCGTGTAGATCAACCTTAAGGCTTCTGGGCGGTGGGTATCTATCCACAAGATGATGATTTGGATGATTT
Source organism: Stomoxys calcitrans (assembly GCF_963082655.1). Classification (NCBI taxonomy): domain Eukaryota; kingdom Metazoa; phylum Arthropoda; class Insecta; order Diptera; family Muscidae; genus Stomoxys; species Stomoxys calcitrans. The sequence continues at coordinate 159,643,835 of NC_081553.1, read as the reverse complement.
CTGCGATAACAGCCCAAAAGGTATTGCTTAGACAGCATGTAGTTATGTCTTCGCACTGGTAGGATCTTTGTTTCCTGATGGAGGTGGTCCACATGAGAACTGAGGAGACAGCCCGTCGCAGTTCGGAGGGCGGCATTCTGACAGATCTGAATATTATTCCACTGCGTGTCACAAAGTTGACGTGACCACACTGGCGCTGCATAACTTACCACAGACCGGCCAATTGCTTTGTACGTGGTCAACAAGGTTTCTTTGTCTGCACCCCAAGTGCTGCCAGCGAGTGACTTGAGGACCTTGTTTCTACTTTTGACTTTATTGCAGATTGCTGTGGCATGTGGGGAGAAAGTGTAGGAGCTGTCAAATGTGACGCCAAGGGACACTTGATGGTCGGGATCATTTCTCCATCGACCATCACAGTCAGCTCAGTATTCACCTCACGCGTATTTGTAGTGAACAGTGTGGCTGAAGATTTGGTGGCGGATATCTTCAGATTTCTTGCAGCGAAATATGAGGCAAGCTCGTTGAGGTAGACGTTCAACCTATCACAGATGTCATCAATGGGTGGGGGGCCTGATGCCATGATCGTACAATCGTCCGCATAAGATACGATCTCTATGCCGTCTGGAGGAGGTGGGATGGAGGATAGGTAGAGGTTAAACAGAGCCGGAGATATCACCCCACCTTGGGGAACTCCCTGTTTCACTCTACGGTGTTTTGACTTCTTATCCCTAAATTCCACAAATGACTGGCGGCCACACAGATAATTCGCGACCCAACGTTTCAAGCCTGGCTGGAGGGACGTGTTGGCGATGTCCTCAAATAATTTGGCATGGCTGACCGTGTCGAATGCCTTCGATAGGTCCAGTGCCACGAGGACCGTCCTATCACATGGCCTGGGTTGATTGAAGCCACGGCAAATGTGTATGGTGATGGCATGCAAAGCTGTTGTTGTGCTGTGCAGCCTCCGAAATCCGTGTTGATGCTCGGCGAATAGAAATTCTCCTACGAGGCTCGGGAGGAGTAATGCCTCAAGCGTCTTAGCCACTGGTGAGAGAAGGGAGATCGGTCTGTACGACTCCCCCAAACTCGGGTCTTTACCAGGCTTCAGTAGCGGGATCACTCTGCCCATTTTCCAGACATCGGGAACTATAAGAGTGTTCAATGACAGGTTAAGGACAGTGGTAAGGTACTCAACTCCAGGTAAATCCAGATTCTTCAGCATCAATGTAGAGATTCCGTCGGGGCCCAACGCCTTGGAAGGTTTGGCGCCACGGATGACATTCGTAACTTCGCCCACGGTAAATTGTGGTGGCTGTTCATCGGCTCGGAGACCACGAATACGGCGAATGGCTCTCCTCCTTGCCCTGTCTCTCTCGGGATGCACAATAAATTGACGGTTGAACAACCTGGCGCATCTCTTCGGATCAGTCACGGTTAACTCGCCAAATGTGACTGAGGTCCTGTCGTCCCGTCTACCGGGGTTCGAGAGAGACTTAACAGTGGCCCACAATTTGCCTGCACCGGTGCCTAAGTTACATTGCTCCAAGTGTTCCAGCCACAAATTCCGCTTATGTTCGTTGACTACCCTGTTTATTTCCAGATTCAGCTCGCTGATTCTGGGGTTAGCGGGGTCCATAGCACGAATCCCATCACGCTCGTCTGCGAGTACCACTGCTTGCGCCGGGAAATTGGGTCGCACTTGCGGTATTCGACCGGCTGGTATAAAGCGAGCGGCTGCTGCGTTGATGATGTCTCGGAATTTCCTCTCGGCCACAAGCACATCAGAGGGGGGTGGCAGTTCATTGAAGCGGCGATTGGTATACTCTCTGAAGCCAGTCCAATTGGCCTTCTTGTAATTGATGAACGTCCGGCGCTCAGGGGTTATAAAGTCGGGTGGTCGGTCGATGGTGAGGATTATGGGGAGGTGGTCTGACCCCAAAGAGATGACGGCTTGCCAGGATACGTCACTCAGGAGATCAGGGGATGCGATTGAGATGTCTGGCGAGCTGCTGCACCTCCTCGTAATCCTAGTGGGGGCATCCTCATTCACCGTGCAAAACGTGGAGCTATCTATCTGCTCTGCCAAAGCTATGCCACGCTGGTCGTTACCTAGGGGAGAATGCCATGACGAGTGATGTGCATTAAAATCCCCCAGAACCAGACGACCATGGCCAGATAGCAACCCACTTATGTCGGGGCTGTAGGCCTGGCCATTAATCGGGACACAGCTACCAACCGGCGGTATATACACGTTGTATATCTCTATCTCGGCAGTACCAGACCTGACTGCTACTCCCATACATTCCATGTATGGGTCACTAGCGTCAAGCGCAGGCGAGATAGGTCTATACTGCACGGAATGGTTTATAGCGAAGGCCAATCCCCCACCTCCATTCCTTGAGCGATCCTTACGTAGCACATTGTAGCCGTGACAACTGTGCAAGCTGCAGGTGTTAGTCAGCTTTGTCTCCTGGATCGCTGCGACCGATATGCTCTTCCGACTCATAAAATCTACAATCTCATCAATCTTGCCTCGCAGTCCATTGCAGTTTAACTGCAAGAACGATACATTTCCCGACACTAGCCTGGCAATAGTAGGGCTAGGGTGCTGTCGTTGCCTAAATTGCCGTACGGGAGAGGTCGGGGGGGTCACATAGTCCGACGCCGAAGGCGACGACGGCGACGCTTGTGACCCACTGCTGGCTATGTTCGCACAGCACCTAGCGACATAGCCAGTATGACTATACTCCCGTAGCGAAGTTAGGCCAGAGCAAGAACGGAAATGTACCCACTCCGAGCACCGGTTACACCTCACCGACACTGACCGATGATGAAGGCGGTTCTGGCAAACGGAACAGAACCAGGGTCCGGGGTTCTCTTCAATCCCGGCACGGACCAGAAGCATATGGAGAAGGCACTCCGGGATGTGCCTCTCCCATGACGAAAAAAGACGAACACGTACACTGAGGCGGCAGCCCTTGCCGATGAAGATTCCATCGGGTCAATCCGGTGCGTACAACCGGCTGCCATGGGATTGCGGAGTTTTGGTCTTCTCGTTTTGCATGCTCTTGGCTGGAGCTTCTTCATTCATTCCGACAACATGACCTAGCCATCGCAACCCTTGTAATTTGATGCGTTTAACTATGCTATGATCATACAGCTCAAACAGCTCGTGGTTCTTGCGACGACTATATTCTCCATTAACGCGGACTGGTCCATATATTTTTTATGAGGGATCTTCCTCTCAAACACTCCAAGTACTACCTCATCTGCTGTCGCAAGTGCCCATGTTTGGGAGCCATTCAACTGCACGGGTAGTAACAGTGTCTGGTATAGTGTGATTTTCGTTTTCGTCTGTCGAGAAGAGGGTTGGCTCCTGAACTACTTGCTTCATCCAAAGTAGCATCTTTTGGCCAATATTTTTTTCCTTCGTTTTGTTTCGTTTACTGTAGATAACGTTGCTGACTGTCTCAAAGTTGTAGTTGCCACAATTCTCCATTTACTTTATCTGCTCGGGTTGTAAACTTTGTGGGAGTTGATACTATTGACATTGCCATAACTCAATTTACCGCCCGACCCACTTTCGCTGATTCTACTTCGATACTTTCAAGGCTGCAATTGCTTCTTCCTGTGACCAATCCATTAAATTGATGTTGTCGGCATAGGCGAAAAGCATATGTGTGTTCTCTTGTTGTTGTTGTTGTAGCAGTGTATTGTAAACTGAGGCGGCAGCCCGTTGAAAGACTCCATCGGGTCAATCCGGTACGTAAAACCAGCTGCCATGCGGCTTTTAAAGCAAAAATACGACATGGGACACCTATGTCCCATTCGTCCTCAAAGGGTTAAATTCTGAATATATAAGACAGTTATATACAAATTTCAGCGAACTCGATTAAAAATAGACATTTTATGTGTTCATTTCATCTCGATGGCTTCATATTTAAATATTGTAGTGTGATTACAACCGACAGGAATACGGACATCATTAAATCTTTCTTCATTTTTAAGACGTTCAAGAATATTTTTACTTTATAGGGCCGACAGTGTTGTTGTTGTAGCCACATATTTGCATGTGGAGGTAGCGATCCTCATCAAGTTCCTATAGGTGAGCAAGCTTGTTCCGATCCATAGGACTGATCGCTGCGGGCATATGTGCATTGTCACATCGAGCATTACAGGCACTCAGTATTTAATCCAGAGCATGTGCAGCCCGGCCGCTCACTGAGACCCTCCACTCAATAACACAATATGAAACATTCCACTATCCAAATCTTGTGGATACACCCGGAATCTTTCATCTGAGCTTCTCATAGTTACGATGAACACAACATAGATCGGAGCTACAAGTTCGAAGCTGTGTGCTGCACACGCTGTAGTGTCGACAGTGTATATATGTTGGCTAATTACTGATTTAAAATTGTATCCAGCCACGTTTTGGTAAAAGCATTCACGGAATATCGGTAAGTCACAGCCAACTTTGTAATATTTGGCTCTACTGTCTAAACATTAAGCCGAGTTGTTTTTCTTTTAAAATTGATTTTTTTCCTAATTATCCCGATTGCACTTAGTGTTTTTGGGCTCATTATTTGAGAGAGAGAGAATGTTTTGTTATTGAGAAGTTCAACATTTGTACTGGAGATTTTTTTTCTAACACCTTTTTGCCCAGCCTTAATGCAGTTTAATCAAAATAAATATCAAAAGAGACTATAGATTCTTACTCCAGCAAATTTTTACTGAAAAATAAGCCGAACACACCAAACAATTTTTTTTTGTTTTTATGGATGGGCATTCTTTTACATTTTGTGTTATTATGGTTCCATTACTGAAAGAATCGAAGACAAACACTTTACAGAATTCCACGAAATATGATATCCCCTTTGACTATGACAACTGTTGATCAGTGCATCAGGGGCCACACCCATTGATGACATCTGCGGTAGGTTAAACGTCTACCTCAACGAACCTGCCTTTTTCTGCTGCAAGAAATCTGAAGATATATGCCACCAAATCTTCAGCCACATTTTTCACTACATACACGCATGAGGTGTGTAGGAAGCTGAAAGTGGTGGTCGATGGAGTGACACTTCCGACCATCAAGAGTCCCTAAATACTTGGTGTCACATTCGACAGCTCTTACAAATTCTCCTCACATGCCACAGGAATTTACGTTATAGTCAAAAGTAGAAAGAAGGTCCTCACTTCAATTGCCGGCATCACTTGGGGTGCTGACAATGAAACCTTGTTGAGCATGTACAAGGGAATTGGTCAGTCTGTGATAAGTTATGCAACGCCAGTGTGAAATAATATTCGGATCTGTCAGAACTGCGACGGTTTGTCTGCTTAGTTCTCACATGGACCACCTCAATCAGGAGACGACATGCTGTCTAAGTAATACCTTCTGGGCTGTTATCGCAGAGACCGATCTTGTGGATCGGTCAGAAGTCTTAAGGTAGATCTACCTGATCTAGTGCGTGAGGTCCAGCGTTACAAGAGAGAACCTCTAGATCAAGTGGCGTATCAAGCGGGTCTAGACAACATTAATGCAGACACAGTCGGCAAACCAGAGTAGTTCTGACTCAATTACGATTCGGCAGATGCAGCCGACTCAATTCCTACGGAGCAAGGATTGATGCAAACGTGCACGATGTTTGTCCCGATTGCGACCAGGGACCACGCGACAAGTCACCTGTTTAACTGCCCAGTCAGAACCACTCGTTTCAGACCCAGATCCCTCTGGACGCACACTGTCTTAGTCGCAGAGTTCCTGGATCTGAATACTCAACAGAATCAATCAGATGAAAGATAGAGCACAGCACACAACAACTACAAATTAACACCTGATTTAGGGAAGTGAAAGACAATTTAACAACTTATTTGTAGCAGTAGAAAGGAACGTGTTATGGCGTGCTATGTTGAGTGGCAAAAAGGAAAGAAAACAGAAGGTCTGTTTACAAGATTTATACCTCCTTACAGGCATAAGGCCTAATACGAGTGCAAAATCAGAACTAACTCAGGCCTTATAAACGGAAGACGTTGTCATTTAAGTTATTAATCAGGCGTGTAATCATCTTCCGTATGAAAACGTTCACACCGATTTCACGATTTGTACCTAAACGCGTTGAATACTTTTATTGTAGTATCCGTGTATACTGTGGGTATACACGATTTCAATGCATTAGAGGCTGCATTGAATACTCATTAATATAGTTGGTGATATTCAGGCAAGAACAAGGCAAGAACAACAACAGCGGTTTAAAAAGTCATCAACATTGTTTGTGTGTATTAACCGTAACACATTGAGCTGAAAAAAGCCAGCCAATTACCTTAAAGCGATGTTGACACATGAGATGTTGTACAACGGCTGAAGGGATTAGCTTGTGGTAACAAAATTAAAGTTTCCATATTTCAAATTGGAATGTAGATTTCAAGGCTACAAATTAATATGCTATGAACTGTAGGCCTGACAGACGGGAGGATAGAGAGCAGCACTATTGTACAGATGATAAGACTAGCCACCTAAGAAACGTTTACAATTGGCGTGTATGTGATCAAATCCCATCTGTTGTCTGGCTCTTTCTTTTTGGAAATCAATAAAAATCCATCATTTTTTGTGATATTCATTACCTTGGTCAAATTAGCCCGACTCTTTTTCCTTTAGAAAAAACCAGGCACACAAAATAAACTTGCTCATTCCAACAAACGGAACAAACACCAGTAACTCTCTCATATCCACCATTAAACTTGGAATACGGATCTACACTTTCTCGAACGTGTTTGAGTTGTTAATGTTTGCGACAAATAAAAATTTATTCAGAATGTATCCATGCCGTTCGAGTTGCGAGCATGGTACAAATCAGAGAACTGCAGCGAATAGCAAAATTTTCAAGCACGCTTGATGCTTTTGTTTGGATGGATGAACGGAAAGTGATTGGTTTAGTATTTTCTCGAACCCAACATTCAGTTCGAATCACTTCATCGGTAATCAAACACGAATGTTCGTACTCGCTCGTATCATTTAGTGACAAGGGATGCTCAAACATGCTTTCTTGAATTGAATGAACTTGAATGATCTTTTTGTTTCCATTTGAGTTTGTTCGGAACACTTGATTGTTCTTTCTACGTACATTCATCCAACTCGGTGCACGTGACATTCCATTATCAAAAAGACCTTAAGATAATTGTTTTGGTGTTAGACATGAAAACAATGGATTTCGAATGGTCCACCAGCGTAATCATTCTAAAGAAGCGTATATGCATTGTTAATGAATTTAGTGTCCCAAATACCAAAAAAGTAAAATCCAGTTCATTTATTGAAATCAAATTTCTAATGTAAGAATCAAGCCATAAAACCAAATGAAATTAACGGTTTTTTTTTTGTTTCCTAAGCCTGTGTTAATTTATTGAAGTGAAGGGCAATTTATGTAGCTTGATTCCAATCAGACTTGCACTTTGCACTTTGAACAAATCAAATCAAATACAACAAACAGAAAAATCGTATCAATCACGATCCTTACAAATGAGCGTCCCGTTCAGCAGAATCATTCACAGGTCTCAAACCAAAACAAGCACGTGAGTTGTCCTATTGGAGCCTAGTGCTTCAATCAATTCGTTTTTGAATCACAAAATTTTCGTAGCGTTTTGAGCGAGTTGAATAGACTGGTTTGACCTGTGCTCATGATTAGTTTTACTCGTTTTTCAAAACAGATGATCAAGCCTACACAATCGTACTCATTGCAGCTCTCTGATACAAGTTTCCAATTGGAGTTCAGTACGAGTATTTCACATAAATAAAATCTTTGTGAAATATCCGCGTACACTTTTGGTATGAGTACACATTATCATTCTCTGACCCTTGTACATGAATTAAGATGGATAGGTAACTGTATTGTAGTTTTAAATATACGATTTTTTTTTTAATTGTATTTTGTGTTTTCTTCTTTCATAGGTTCCCAATTGCATGTATCCAATTGATATTGATTATTCGGAAAACGATAAGATCGATTTGAATGTGGAATATGTGGAATCTAAATTGCCACAATCTGTTCAAGAGGTTATTAAACTTATGTTTGACGTTGACACAATGAAACGTACAATGATGGAATTTGATTTAGATATGGAAAAAATGCCATTGGGAAAATTAAGCCAAGCGCAAATCAAAGCAGCATATAGCGTTTTAAGTGAAGTATGCAAGCATATTGAGGAAGGCGGATCGAATGCAAGATTTATTGATTGTACCAATCGTTTTTATACGCTGGTCCCGCATAATTTTGGTACAGCAAGTCCCCCTCTGTTAGACACAAAGGAACAAGTCGAGACATTGGTTCAGATGTTAGATTCGTTGTTGGAAATTGAATATGCTTATAATCTACTTCAAACAGAAAATACGAAAGAAGATGTGAATCCACTTGATAAACACTACGAGCAACTGAAAACAGCATTGGAACCATTGGATAAGCAAAGTGAGGAATTCGCTTTGCTGAAAAAATATGTCCAAAACACTCACGCGACTACACACAATATGTACGAGTTAGAGGTGATGGATATTTTTAAGGTGTCTCGGCAAGGAGAAGCACGTCGTTATAAACCTTTCAAAAAGCTCCATAATCGTCGTTTGTTGTGGCATGGTTCTCGTCTCTCGAATTTTGCGGGTATTCTATCACATGGGCTTAAAATTGCCCCACCAGAAGCACCTGTGACCGGATACATGTTTGGCAAGGGCATTTATTTCGCAGATATGGTTTCAAAATCTGCCAATTACTGTTGTACTAGCAAACAAAATTCTACTGGCTTCATGCTGCTTTCTGAGGTTGCCCTCGGCGATATGTTGGAATGCACCGCCGCTAAGTACGTCACAAAACTACCGGCTGGCAAGCATAGCTGCTTTGGACGTGGTCGAACGATGCCAGATCCCAAAGAGTCAATTATTCGGGAAGATGGCGTAGAAATTCCACTAGGCAAGCCTATAGATAATGCAAATTTAAAATCCTCTTTACTGTATAATGAATTCATTGTTTATGACATTGCTCAGGTTAACATTCAATACATGTTCCGTATGAACTTCAAATATAAGTACTAATAAAACATTACGTCATTTCTTTATGTGTGTCAGTTAAATGTATGTATGTGCTACTAATTCATGTATTTTTGTTCCAAATTGATACAAAATAAAAGCACTGTAAAAGCTAATACGAAATGTCTTGTCAATAAAAATTTGTGTGCATCACCAGGGAATGACAGAAACGGCTTAAATATGTTGGATTATTTTGCGGCCTAATCGGCAAAAAACTGTAAATTGGAAATGTATTTGCATCTGTATCTAAAGACAATGAAAATTAAAAACTTGCATGCGAAATATAAAAATCAATATGAAGTAAGTTCGTTGAGACGGCAGCACTGGTTGATAATTGTACCGTCATCTGTAAAGGTAAAAAGCGTTCTGCATACTCTGCCATTTCATTATGGTGAAACTCTCAAAAGAGCAACGATAGAAAAACTTTCAAATTTATGAGTTGATTAGGGACGGTCGCGCAACTAGTTGCGTTGTTCCATGGAGGTAAAACCATGAAATAAAATAAGAAAAAATTTGGCACTTTTCTCAGTTTCATTCAAAATCAATGTTTTGAGCGTTCATCTATTGTACTTATTAAATTCCAAAAACATATGCAATTTAATATAGAAATGGAAATTTGTGAAACAAATTTGGCCGTTGGCAACTCAACTGAAGTTTGGTTGCAATCCATAATTGACCAGTTAATTTCAAAATTCGTACTCTATGCCAAATGTCAATGGAAACCCAATGTTTTAACGAAAATTTGTGTTCGGCGCCAAAAAGTCAATATATGATGGAAATTTGAGCGCTTTCTTAGATAAAAAACTACGCTTAAAAAATCACCCTACATAATCGGTGTATAATTTGGAGAGAATATAGATATCATTATTGTTGTAGCAGTGCGTTGTACACTGAGACGCCAGCCCTTGCCGATGAAGGACTCCATCGGGTCAATCCGGTACGTACAACCGGCTGCCATGGGATTGATATAGATATCGTCCTCTTATCGCACACACAATATGTAAGTTACAAAAATGTTCACCAAAACCGATCATTTGCGTCTGTTTTTGCCTTTATTTTTATTTTTTTTTTCGATAATGATATTATTCGGAAGTGAGAGAAAAGGTGCGTTTAGTGGTGTATTTCGTACTTTTATTACGGATTGAGCTAGAGCTCAGAGTTTTGGTGTATTGTGATAACCTAAATTGGGTGACATTAGGGATTGGGCTAGAGCTCTGAAATTTAACATTTAGGGAAACGTAGAAAATATACCAAATAGGTTAAAAAGATGTTAATTTTTTCAATTTGTGTATTTGTTGTATCGATTAGGACAGTTCTGGCTAAATGGATATATAAAAAACAAAACAGTCGCATACATCTTGCACGTCGGCATCAATCCTTGCTCTGTAGGAGTTGAGGCGACTGCATCTGCCGGAATGCAATTGAGCCAGAACCACTCTGGTTTGCCGGGGGACGTCAATTTCTTCAGGTGCAATGGGAGGCGGTCGTTCTCCAAGGACTACATTCACCCGATATCTATTTACCGCATCTGCTACCGTGTTTGCATGAACGTTGTCTAGACCTGCTTGATATGTCGCTTGGTTTAGAGGTTCTTTCTGGTGGCGCTGGACCTCGCGCTCAAGTGGCTTGAGGACCTTGTTTCTACAATCGTCCGCATATGATACGATCTCTATGCCGTCTAGAGGGGGTGGAATCGAGGATAGGTAGAGGTTAAACAGTGCCGGAGATATCACCCACCTTGGGGAACTCCCTGTTTCACTCTACGGTGTTTTGACTTCTTATCCCTAAATTCCACAAATGACTGGCGGCCACACAGATAATTCGCGACCCAACGTTTAAGGCCTGGCTGGAGGGACGTGTTGGCGATGTCCTCAAATAATTTGGCATGGCTGACCGTGTCGAATGCCTTCGATAGGTCCAATGCCACGAGGACCGTCCTATCACATGGCCTGGGTTGATTGAAGCCACGGCAAATGTGTGTGGTGATGGCATGCAAAGCTGTTGTTGTGCTGTGCAGTCTCCGAAATCCGTGTTGATGCTCGGCGAATGGAAATTCTCCTACGAGGCTCGGGAGGAGTAATGCCTCAAGCGTCTTAGCCACTGGTGAGAGAAGGGAAATCGGTCTGTACGACTCCCCCAAACTCGGGTCTTTACCAGGCTTCAGTATCGGGTTCACTCTGCCCATTTTCCAGACATCGGGAACTATAAGAGTGTTCAATGACAGGTTAAGGACAGTGGTAAGGTACTCAACTCCAGGTAAATCCAGATTCTTCAGCATCAATGTAGAGATTCCGTCGGGGCCCAACGCCTTGGAAGGTTTGGCGCCACGGATGACATTTGTAACTTCGCCCACGGTAAATTGTGATGGCTGTTCATCGGCTCGGAGACCACGAATACGGCGAATGGCTCTCCTCCTTGCCCTGTCTCTCTCGGGATGCACAATAAATTGACGGTTGAACAACCTGGCGCATCTCTTCGGATCAGTCACGGTTAACTCGCCAAAAGTGACTGAGGTCCTGTCGTCCCGTCTACCGGGGTTCGAGAGAGACTTAACAGTGGCCCACAATTTGCCTGCACCGGTGCCTAAGTTACATTGCTCCAAGTGTTCCAGCCACAAATTCCGCTTATGTTCGTTGACTATCCTGTTTATTTTCAGATTCAGCTCGCTGATTCTGGGGTTAGCGGGGTCCATAGCACGAATCCCATCACGCTCGTCTGCGAGTACCACTGCTTGCGCCGGGAAATTGGGTCGCACTTGTGGTATTCGACCGGCTGGTATAAAGCGAGCGGCTGCTGCGTTGATGATGTCTCGGAAATTCCTCTCGGCCACAAGCACATCAGAGGGGGGTGGCAGTTCATTGAAGCGGCGATTGGTATACTCTCTGAAGCCAGTCCAATTGGCCTTCTTGTAATTGATGAACGTCCGGCGCTCAGAGGTCATGAAGTCGGGTGGTCGGTCGATGGTGAGGATTATGGGGAGGTGGTCTGACCCCAAAGAGAGCTGCTGCACCTCCTCGTAATCCTAGTGGGGGCATCCTCATTCACCGTGCAAAACGTGGAGCTATCTATCTGCTCTGCCAAAGCTATGCCACGCTGGTCGTTACCTAGGGGAGAATGCCATGACGAGTGATGTGCATTAAAATCCCCCAGAACCAGACGACTATGGCCAGAAAGCAACCCACTTATGTCGGGGCTGTAGGCCTGGCCATTAATCGGGACACAGCTACCCACCGGCGGTATATACACGTTGTATATCTCTATCTCGGCAGTGCCAGACCTGACTGCTACCCCCATACATTCCATGTATGGGTCACTAGCGTCAAGCGCAGGCGAGATAGGTCTATACTGCACGGAATGGTGTATAACGAAGGCCAATCCCCCACCTCCATTCCTTGAGCGATCCTTACGTAGCACATTGTAGCCGTGACAACTGTGCAAGCTGCAGGTGTTAGTCAGCTTTGTCTCCTGGATCGCTGCGACCGATATGCTCTTCCGACTCATAAAATCTACAATCTCATCAATCTTGCCTCGCAGTCCATTGCAGTTTAACTGCAAGAACGATACATTTCCCGACACTAGCCTGGCAATAGTAGGGCTAGGGTGCTGTCGTTGCCTAAATTGCCGTACGGGAGAGGTCGGGGGGGTCACATAGTCCGACGCCGAAGGCGACGACGGCGACGCTTGTGACCCACTGCTGGCTATGTTCGCACAGCACCTAGCGACATAGCCAGTATGACTATACTCCCGTAGCGAAGTTAGGCCAGAGCAAGAACGGAAATGTACCCACTCCGAGCACCGGTTACACCTCACCGACACTGACCGATGATGAAGGCGGTTCTGGCAAACGGAACAGAACCAGGGTCCGGGGTTCTCTTCAATCCCGGCACGGACCAGAAGCATATGGAGAAGGCACTCCGGGATGTGCCTCTCCCATGACGAAAAAAGACGAACACGTACACTGAGGCGGCAGCCCTTGCCGATGAAGATTCCATCGGGTCAATCCGGTGCGTACAACCGGCTGCCATGGGATTGCGGAGTTTTGGTCTTCTCGTTTTGCATGCTCTTGGCTGGAGCTTCTTCATTCATTCCGACAACATGACCTAGCCATCGCAACCCTTGTAATTTGATGCGTTTAACTATGCTATGATCATACAGCTCAAACAGCTCGTGGTTCTTGCGACGACTATATTCTCCATTAACGCGGACTGGTCCATATATTTTTTATGAGGGATCTTCCTCTCAAACACTCCAAGTACTACCTCATCTGCTGTCGCAAGTGCCCATGTTTGGGAGCCATTCAACTGCACGGGTAGTAACAGTGTCTGGTATAGTGTGATTTTCGTTTTCGTCTGTCGAGAAGAGGGTTGGCTCCTGAACTACTTGCTTCATCCAAAGTAGCATCTTTTGGCCAATATTTTTTTCCTTCGTTTTGTTTCGTTTACTGTAGATAACGTTGCTGACTGTCTCAAAGTTGTAGTTGCCACAATTCTCCATTTACTTTATCTGCTCGGGTTGTAAACTTTGTGGGAGTTGATACTATTGACATTGCCATAACTCAATTTACCGCCCGACCCACTTTCGCTGATTCTACTTCGATACTTTCAAGGCTGCAATTGCTTCTTCCTGTGACCAATCCATTAAATTGATGTTGTCGGCATAGGCGAAAAGCATATGTGTGTTCTCTTGTTGTTGTTGTTGTAGCAGTGTATTGTAAACTGAGGCGGCAGCCCGTTGAAAGACTCCATCGGGTCAATCCGGTACGTAAAACCAGCTGCCATGCGGCTTTTAAAGCAAAAATACGACATGGGACACCTATGTCCCATTCGTCCTCAAAGGGTTAAATTCTGAATATATAAGACAGTTATATACAAATTTCAGCGAACTCGATTAAAAATAGACATTTTATGTGTTCATTTCATCTCGATGGCTTCATATTTAAATATTGTAGTGTGATTACAACCGACAGGAATACGGACATCATTAAATCTTTCTTCATTTTTAAGACGTTCAAGAATATTTTTACTTTATAGGGCCGACAGTGTTGTTGTTGTAGCCACATATTTGCATGTGGAGGTAGCGATCCTCATCAAGTTCCTATAGGTGAGCAAGCTTGTTCCGATCCATAGGACTGATCGCTGCGGGCATATGTGCATTGTCACATCGAGCATTACAGGCACTCAGTATTTAATCCAGAGCATGTGCAGCCCGGCCGCTCACTGAGACCCTCCACTCAATAACACAATATGAAACATTCCACTATCCAAATCTTGTGGATACACCCGGAATCTTTCATCTGAGCTTCTCATAGTTACGATGAACACAACATAGATCGGAGCTACAAGTTCGAAGCTGTGTGCTGCACACGCTGTAGTGTCGACAGTGTATATATGTTGGCTAATTACTGATTTAAAATTGTATCCAGCCACGTTTTGGTAAAAGCATTCACGGAATATCGGTAAGTCACAGCCAACTTTGTAATATTTGGCTCTACTGTCTAAACATTAAGCCGAGTTGTTTTTCTTTTAAAATTGATTTTTTTCCTAATTATCCCGATTGCACTTAGTGTTTTTGGGCTCATTATTTGAGAGAGAGAGAATGTTTTGTTATTGAGAAGTTCAACATTTGTACTGGAGATTTTTTTTCTAACACCTTTTTGCCCAGCCTTAATGCAGTTTAATCAAAATAAATATCAAAAGAGACTATAGATTCTTACTCCAGCAAATTTTTACTGAAAAATAAGCCGAACACACCAAACAATTTTTTTTTGTTTTTATGGATGGGCATTCTTTTACATTTTGTGTTATTATGGTTCCATTACTGAAAGAATCGAAGACAAACACTTTACAGAATTCCACGAAATATGATATCCCCTTTGACTATGACAACTGTTGATCAGTGCATCAGGGGCCACACCCATTGATGACATCTGCGGTAGGTTAAACGTCTACCTCAACGAACCTGCCTTTTTCTGCTGCAAGAAATCTGAAGATATATGCCACCAAATCTTCAGCCACATTTTTCACTACATACACGCATGAGGTGTGTAGGAAGCTGAAAGTGGTGGTCGATGGAGTGACACTTCCGACCATCAAGAGTCCCTAAATACTTGGTGTCACATTCGACAGCTCTTACAAATTCTCCTCACATGCCACAGGAATTTACGTTATAGTCAAAAGTAGAAAGAAGGTCCTCACTTCAATTGCCGGCATCACTTGGGGTGCTGACAATGAAACCTTGTTGAGCATGTACAAGGGAATTGGTCAGTCTGTGATAAGTTATGCAACGCCAGTGTGAAATAATATTCGGATCTGTCAGAACTGCGACGGTTTGTCTGCTTAGTTCTCACATGGACCACCTCAATCAGGAGACGACATGCTGTCTAAGTAATACCTTCTGGGCTGTTATCGCAGAGACCGATCTTGTGGATCGGTCAGAAGTCTTAAGGTAGATCTACCTGATCTAGTGCGTGAGGTCCAGCGTTACAAGAGAGAACCTCTAGATCAAGTGGCGTATCAAGCGGGTCTAGACAACATTAATGCAGACACAGTCGGCAAACCAGAGTAGTTCTGACTCAATTACGATTCGGCAGATGCAGCCGACTCAATTCCTACGGAGCAAGGATTGATGCAAACGTGCACGATGTTTGTCCCGATTGCGACCAGGGACCACGCGACAAGTCACCTGTTTAACTGCCCAGTCAGAACCACTCGTTTCAGACCCAGATCCCTCTGGACGCACACTGTCTTAGTCGCAGAGTTCCTGGATCTGAATACTCAACAGAATCAATCAGATGAAAGATAGAGCACAGCACACAACAACTACAAATTAACACCTGATTTAGGGAAGTGAAAGACAATTTAACAACTTATTTGTAGCAGTAGAAAGGAACGTGTTATGGCGTGCTATGTTGAGTGGCAAAAAGGAAAGAAAACAGAAGGTCTGTTTACAAGATTTATACCTCCTTACAGGCATAAGGCCTAATACGAGTGCAAAATCAGAACTAACTCAGGCCTTATAAACGGAAGACGTTGTCATTTAAGTTATTAATCAGGCGTGTAATCATCTTCCGTATGAAAACGTCCACACCGATTTCACGATTTGTACCTAAACGCGTTGAATACTTTTATTGTAGTATCCGTGTATACTGTGGGTATACACGATTTCAATGCATTAGAGGCTGCATTGAATACTCATTAATATAGTTGGTGATATTCAGGCAAGAACAAGGCAAGAACAACAACAGCGGTTTAAAAAGTCATCAACATTGTTTGTGTGTATTAACCGTAACACATTGAGCTGAAAAAAGCCAGCCAATTACCTTAAAGCGATGTTGACACATGAGATGTTGTACAACGGCTGAAGGGATTAGCTTGTGGTAACAAAATTAAAGTTTCCATATTTCAAATTGGAATGTAGATTTCAAGGCTACAAATTAATATGCTATGAACTGTAGGCCTGACAGACGGGAGGATAGAGAGCAGCACTATTGTACAGATGATAAGACTAGCCACCTAAGAAACGTTTACAATTGGCGTGTATGTGATCAAATCCCATCTGTTGTCTGGCTCTTTCTTTTTGGAAATCAATAAAAATCCATCATTTTTTGTGATATTCATTACCTTGGTCAAATTAGCCCGACTCTTTTTCCTTTAGAAAAAACCAGGCACACAAAATAAACTTGCTCATTCCAACAAACGGAACAAACACCAGTAACTCTCTCATATCCACCATTAAACTTGGAATACGGATCTACACTTTCTCGAACGTGTTTGAGTTGTTAATGTTTGCGACAAATAAAAATTTATTCAGAATGTATCCATGCCGTTCGAGTTGCGAGCATGGTACAAATCAGAGAACTGCAGCGAATAGCAAAATTTTCAAGCACGCTTGATGCTTTTGTTTGGATGGATGAACGGAAAGTGATTGGTTTAGTATTTTCTCGAACCCAACATTCAGTTCGAATCACTTCATCGGTAATCAAACACGAATGTTCGTACTCGCTCGTATCATTTAGTGACAAGGGATGCTCAAACATGCTTTCTTGAATTGAATGAACTTGAATGATCTTTTTGTTTCCATTTGAGTTTGTTCGGAACACTTGATTGTTCTTTCTACGTACATTCATCCAACTCGGTGCACGTGACATTCCATTATCAAAAAGACCTTAAGATAATTGTTTTGGTGTTAGACATGAAAACAATGGATTTCGAATGGTCCACCAGCGTAATCATTCTAAAGAAGCGTATATGCATTGTTAATGAATTTAGTGTCCCAAATACCAAAAAAGTAAAATCCAGTTCATTTATTGAAATCAAATTTCTAATGTAAGAATCAAGCCATAAAACCAAATGAAATTAACGGTTTTTTTTTTGTTTCCTAAGCCTGTGTTAATTTATTGAAGTGAAGGGCAATTTATGTAGCTTGATTCCAATCAGACTTGCACTTTGCACTTTGAACAAATCAAATCAAATACAACAAACAGAAAAATCGTATCAATCACGATCCTTACAAATGAGCGTCCCGTTCAGCAGAATCATTCACAGGTCTCAAACCAAAACAAGCACGTGAGTTGTCCTATTGGAGCCTAGTGCTTCAATCAATTCGTTTTTGAATCACAAAATTTTCGTAGCGTTTTGAGCGAGTTGAATAGACTGGTTTGACCTGTGCTCATGATTAGTTTTACTCGTTTTTCAAAACAGATGATCAAGCCTACACAATCGTACTCATTGCAGCTCTCTGATACAAGTTTCCAATTGGAGTTCAGTACGAGTATTTCACATAAATAAAATCTTTGTGAAATATCCGCGTACACTTTTGGTATGAGTACACATTATCATTCTCTGACCCTTGTACATGAATTAAGATGGATAGGTAACTGTATTGTAGTTTTAAATATACGATTTTTTTTTAATTGTATTTTGTGTTTTCTTCTTTCATAGGTTCCCAATTGCATGTATCCAATTGATATTGATTATTCGGAAAACGATAAGATCGATTTGAATGTGGAATATGTGGAATCTAAATTGCCACAATCTGTTCAAGAGGTTATTAAACTTATGTTTGACGTTGACACAATGAAACGTACAATGATGGAATTTGATTTAGATATGGAAAAAATGCCATTGGGAAAATTAAGCCAAGCGCAAATCAAAGCAGCATATAGCGTTTTAAGTGAAGTATGCAAGCATATTGAGGAAGGCGGATCGAATGCAAGATTTATTGATTGTACCAATCGTTTTTATACGCTGGTCCCGCATAATTTTGGTACAGCAAGTCCCCCTCTGTTAGACACAAAGGAACAAGTCGAGACATTGGTTCAGATGTTAGATTCGTTGTTGGAAATTGAATATGCTTATAATCTACTTCAAACAGAAAATACGAAAGAAGATGTGAATCCACTTGATAAACACTACGAGCAACTGAAAACAGCATTGGAACCATTGGATAAGCAAAGTGAGGAATTCGCTTTGCTGAAAAAATATGTCCAAAACACTCACGCGACTACACACAATATGTACGAGTTAGAGGTGATGGATATTTTTAAGGTGTCTCGGCAAGGAGAAGCACGTCGTTATAAACCTTTCAAAAAGCTCCATAATCGTCGTTTGTTGTGGCATGGTTCTCGTCTCTCGAATTTTGCGGGTATTCTATCACATGGGCTTAAAATTGCCCCACCAGAAGCACCTGTGACCGGATACATGTTTGGCAAGGGCATTTATTTCGCAGATATGGTTTCAAAATCTGCCAATTACTGTTGTACTAGCAAACAAAATTCTACTGGCTTCATGCTGCTTTCTGAGGTTGCCCTCGGCGATATGTTGGAATGCACCGCCGCTAAGTACGTCACAAAACTACCGGCTGGCAAGCATAGCTGCTTTGGACGTGGTCGAACGATGCCAGATCCCAAAGAGTCAATTATTCGGGAAGATGGCGTAGAAATTCCACTAGGCAAGCCTATAGATAATGCAAATTTAAAATCCTCTTTACTGTATAATGAATTCATTGTTTATGACATTGCTCAGGTTAACATTCAATACATGTTCCGTATGAACTTCAAATATAAGTACTAATAAAACATTACGTCATTTCTTTATGTGTGTCAGTTAAATGTATGTATGTGCTACTAATTCATGTATTTTTGTTCCAAATTGATACAAAATAAAAGCACTGTAAAAGCTAATACGAAATGTCTTGTCAATAAAAATTTGTGTGCATCACCAGGGAATGACAGAAACGGCTTAAATATGTTGGATTATTTTGCGGCCTAATCGGCAAAAAACTGTAAATTGGAAATGTATTTGCATCTGTATCTAAAGACAATGAAAATTAAAAACTTGCATGCGAAATATAAAAATCAATATGAAGTAAGTTCGTTGAGACGGCAGCACTGGTTGATAATTGTACCGTCATCTGTAAAGGTAAAAAGCGTTCTGCATACTCTGCCATTTCATTATGGTGAAACTCTCAAAAGAGCAACGATAGAAAAACTTTCAAATTTATGAGTTGATTAGGGACGGTCGCGCAACTAGTTGCGTTGTTCCATGGAGGTAAAACCATGAAATAAAATAAGAAAAAATTTGGCACTTTTCTCAGTTTCATTCAAAATCAATGTTTTGAGCGTTCATCTATTGTACTTATTAAATTCCAAAAACATATGCAATTTAATATAGAAATGGAAATTTGTGAAACAAATTTGGCCGTTGGCAACTCAACTGAAGTTTGGTTGCAATCCATAATTGACCAGTTAATTTCAAAATTCGTACTCTATGCCAAATGTCAATGGAAACCCAATGTTTTAACGAAAATTTGTGTTCGGCGCCAAAAAGTCAATATATGATGGAAATTTGAGCGCTTTCTTAGATAAAAAACTACGCTTAAAAAATCACCCTACATAATCGGTGTATAATTTGGAGAGAATATAGATATCATTATTGTTGTAGCAGTGCGTTGTACACTGAGACGCCAGCCCTTGCCGATGAAGGACTCCATCGGGTCAATCCGGTACGTACAACCGGCTGCCATGGGATTGATATAGATATCGTCCTCTTATCGCACACACAATATGTAAGTTACAAAAATGTTCACCAAAACCGATCATTTGCGTCTGTTTTTGCCTTTATTTTTATTTTTTTTTTCGATAATGATATTATTCGGAAGTGAGAGAAAAGGTGCGTTTAGTGGTGTATTTCGTACTTTTATTACGGATTGAGCTAGAGCTCAGAGTTTTGGTGTATTGTGATAACCTAAATTGGGTGACATTAGGGATTGGGCTAGAGCTCTGAAATTTAACATTTAGGGAAACGTAGAAAATATACCAAATAGGTTAAAAAGATGTTAATTTTTTCAATTTGTGTATTTGTTGTATCGATTAGGACAGTTCTGGCTAAATGGATATATAAAAAACAAAACAGTCGCATACATCTTGCACGTCGGCATCAATCCTTGCTCTGTAGGAGTTGAGGCGACTGCATCTGCCGGAATGCAATTGAGCCAGAACCACTCTGGTTTGCCGGGGGACGTCAATTTCTTCAGGTGCAATGGGAGGCGGTCGTTCTCCAAGGACTACATTCACCCGATATCTATTTACCGCATCTGCTACCGTGTTTGCATGAACGTTGTCTAGACCTGCTTGATATGTCGCTTGGTTTAGAGGTTCTTTCTGGTGGCGCTGGACCTCGCGCTCAAGTGGCTTGAGGACCTTGTTTCTACAATCGTCCGCATATGATACGATCTCTATGCCGTCTAGAGGGGGTGGAATCGAGGATAGGTAGAGGTTAAACAGTGCCGGAGATATCACCCACCTTGGGGAACCCCTGTTTCACTCTACGGTGCTTCGACTTCTTATCCCTAAATTCCACAAATGACTGGCGACCACACGGCGAATGGAAATTCTCCTACGAGGCTTGGGTGGGGTAATGCCTCAAGCATCTTTGCTACTGGTGAGAGAAGGGAGATCGGTCTGTACGACTCCCCCAAATTCGGGTCCTTTGCAGGCTTCAGTACTATAAGAGAGTTCAATGACAGGTTGACGACAGTAGTAAGGTACTCAACTCCAGTTAAATCCAGATTCTTCAGCATCAATGTAGAGATTCCGTTTGGGCCCAACGCCTTGGATGATTTGGCGCCACGGATGACATTCGTAACTTCGCCCACGGTACATAGTGATGGTTGTCCATCGGCTCGGAGACCATGGATACGGCAAATGGCTCTCCTCCTTGCCTTGTCACTCCACAAATGATAGTTTTGCTTCGTTTATGAATTGTGACATCATTGGTCTATTTTTCTTCAAAGATAACGCACAGTGGGATGGGAAAAAATTGTGGAAATAAGCCATCTGTGAACGGATAAAGATATCTTCGCGAAATTTTATATGGTTATAGGTTAGTTGTAATCTATGTACAAAATTTCAGGGCCATAGAAGGGGGCCCATTGATGGTGCTTCAAAGTTGCTCACCTCGACCATACAAATTTAGTTCGGGCTGCCAAAAGCGCATTTATGGTCCGAGTTTTTTTTGCTGGAAAGTGCTTAAAAGTGTCCAAAGATTTCGACCAAGACATTTATTTTTTTTAAAAGTTCTCAGAGGCTGCTCTCTAGTTTTTTGTTGTTTGTGAACGCATTAAACCGATTTTCAATTTTTTGAACTGTTTTGGATAGCTGACATGGCTTAATTTTTGCCGCATTATAGCGAAGGATTCTTCAGTCAAAAGTTATGCAAGTTGCCAAAAAAAATGTGTTTTAAACGAAATTTTATAATTTGTGTTGATTCGAGTAAGCGATATGCGGAGCTCAATATTGCCATTTTTTACGAAAAAACTGGATAAACCCTTCGACTTCTAAAAACGCCAAACTGAACCCCCAACTTGATAACTTATTTTTGCTACCCCAGCAGGTAACTAAATACGTGCAAAATGTTTTTGCGCTATCCAACTATTAAGGTCTATACGGCTATTTTACAGAAAATTGCTGGGGCCGAATTACCACATCCGTTAACGAATAAGCACTTTCGAGATTATGGCATTCGTTAACGAGAGCGTAATCGAGTATCAGCTGTTCGAAATCCACTCGTATTATCAATCTAACATGTTGGCCGCTGTTTTGGAGCCGTGGGCAAGCAAATATTTCTGTCGCAGACCATGGACGTACCAACAAGACGCGGCACCGTGCTTTAGCACGTGTAAACCAAGAATTCCGTACTTCATTTGGTCCACAGAGTGGCTGTCCAATTTGCCACATGCCAATCCGACGGACTTTTTTATTTAGGCCACTTTTGAGAGCAAGGTAAGGACTACAAAATATGTCCGTATGGATAAGGTGAAGAAATACATTGTACAGGAATGGGCCAACATAGCGGCAGATTTCATTCGTGCTGCTTGCAATCCGTTTCTATAACAACTCAGAACAAAAGATAATGGAACTTGTGGTCATATCGCGCAAAAGTGAATGGAATCAAAAACATTTCCACATACTTTTGTACTTTGAATCAATAAAAAATATTTTCACACAAAAAATGTGGTCGGTTGTCAGCTACCCGGTAAATCTAGATAACATGCATTTTTTTATTAATAATATAAATGTTTTATTTAGATCATGTATTTACGCTTTATTCGGCAATGACATTGGATCACTTTTATCTATTATTTCTCTGCGAATACGCACAAAGTTATTATCCTTTTCAGAATCAGAGAACGACAAGCACAACAAAAGCAATGTAACCATGCTTTTTTTTTTATTTATAAATTCACGTTTGTGTCCAAAAATTTCAATAAATTCAACCTTAAAAAGAAAACCCACTTCATGAAATAATAACAGACTGATTTTGCGAATGCGTGATTTGTCGAGAAAGTGTAGGAAAACCGCCGACGTGCCCACATTGGATAGGCAAAATATTTTGTATATATAATATGTATATATTTTTGGAAAGGTCAAGACTTGCTTTACAGCAAAATGTTAAAGCTAAAATAATAAAAAATTAAATTTACACATTTTTTAAACCCACATTTCAAACGAGATGTCCTAAAACCGAAACCAATAAAGATATCGTTCCAATTCTAGAATTGATTTAAAAAAATGCCCATACTGGGGAAAGATATTTGCAAAATTAGGAATTTTTCAGTAAAAATTGGTGGTTTTGAGAACTCGAAGGAGTTTTTTTTTCAGTTTTCTCTTCAAAAAAATGCCAATATTGTACTTCACATCAGAGAACTGCATGAGAACTAATTTTTACCACTCAAACACCCCTTATGCCAAAGCAAGTATGTGTGTCGCATGCCACTTATAAAGTTAGTTAGCTAAAAACACATGCTTATAAGACAATAGAAGGTCTCTATCGGGTCAATCCGTTGCGTACAACCGGCTGCCTTGGGATTGTCAAGTCGCTTGCCGGCAGCACTTGGTGTTCTGACAAAGAAACCTTGTTGATCACGTAAAAGCAATTGGCCTGCCGCCCTTCGAACTGCGGCGAGACAAACATCCTACCCGTGCGAAGACAAAACTACATGCTGTCTAAGCAAACCTTCTGGGCTATTATCGCAGAGACTATCAAAATCATCATCATGTGGATAGGTATCCATCGCGCAGAAGCCTTAACGTAGATCTACATGATTTAGAGCGTGAGGTACAGTGCTACAAAAGAGAACCTCAAGCGGGTCTGGACAACATTCATGCAGTCACGGTAGCAGATGAGGTGAATAGCTACCGGGTGAATGTGGTCCTTGGAGAACGACTGCCTACCATTGCACCTGATGAAATTGATATTCCCCCGGCAAACCAGAGTAGTTCTGGCTAAACTACGTTCCGGCAGATGCAGCCGCCTCAACTCCTACAGAGCAAGGATTGATGCCGACGTGCAAGATGTATGTCCCGATTGTAACCAGGACCGCACGATACACGTCACCTGTTTAACTGCTCAGCCAGACCCACTCGACTCAGACCCAGATCCCTGTGAACGCACCCCATCTTAGTGGCATCGTTCCTGGGTTGACACTCAACAGAATCAAGCAGACTAAAGATAGAACACAATAAACTGCTACAACAACAGTAATAATAAAATGTAATATAATTTGGTCGAAAATAGGCCCTGATAATGTATCATTGATTGAATTACAAGCGGTATCCGATAGAATAGCGCCTACATACCCGTGAGAAGGAGAGACACAAAGGTAATTTTTGTTCTAAAAGCAGTAAAACCATACCACACAAAAGCGAAAGATTTTCGTCCTATTAGCTTGTCATCCTTTGTACTGAAGACTCTAGAGAGGTATCATTTCTTGACATTGCAGGTGCTTTCAATAATGCAAAACCGACGTTAATCATGAAGGAGTAAGAATTTCAAGGCATCCACACAACAGTAAACAAGTTTATTAATAACTTACGTACTAAAAGATCCATTACGTCAGGCTTGGGATCTGTATAATTAAAAAGATGGGACATCAGAGGAACACCTCAAGGAAGTGTACTGGTGACAATTGTGGTTAACCGAAAGTTTTTCGGGAGTCTTAGAGCTATATATTCAGGAAGCTCTAAGTGTGACTGCGACGTTGGATTAATAGTGATCTAGACGTAAATCCGTGCAAGACAGAAGTAGTTCTCTTCAGCAGGAGATACAAGTTTCCTACAATGGCACCTGTCTCCTTGGGGAAGATAACGATCCATTTACTGATAGCGCAAAATGTCTGGGGGATTTCTTCAAATCTTACATTTCGGAAAGGAAAAGAAAGGCAACTGCATTTGCAGAGAGTCATTGGCAAAAGTTGAGGGTTTAAATCGCTTGTCATGCACTGGGTATATACTGTAGTTGTCAGACCTTTTTTATACCCACCACCATAGGATAGGGGGTATATTCATTCATTGCGACACATCGAAATATCCATTTCGACCCTATAAAGTATATATATTTCGGATCGTCGTCAAATTTTAAGACTATTTAACGATGTCCGTGTGTCTGTCCGTCCGTCTGTCGTAATCACTCTATAGCCTTCAAAAATTGAGATATTGAGCTGAAATTTGGCACAAATACGTCTCTTTGCTGCACGCAGGTTAAGTTCATGAACGGGCCAAATCGGATCATATTTTGATATAGCTGCTATATAGACCGATTTGCCGATTAAGGGTCTGAAGCCCATAAAAGCTGCATTTATTAACCGATTCGCTAGACTATGTACAATATATATACAACTACACTTAATAACTACAAATTCAGCAAAATAATAATTTTCCTCTTTAAAGAATTAAGAATTTTAAGAAATTCAGCGCATAAACGCTTAAAAGGGCCATTGTTCGCAAAATTTGTACGATCATGAAGAAGTTCAAAATTTCGTATTGGTCTCAGCGGTACGTTTAGGTAATGTGGTTCAATAGAAACTCAGACTTCATGTTTCTATTTACTACATTTAATATGAAATTGAGGTTCAACATTGTACGCCGACTTGTCAACGTGGGCAATTTAATCAGATTTAATCTTTCCTTATAGGATGGTAAAGTATTAAATGTCCAGTTACGTCCACGTAAACAGAACAGCACGAACTGTTTTTGCACCGACTCAATTGAATTGCAGTGGGTTTCATAATAAGGGCACCATATTATTGATCCATACTCCAGGATCGATCATAAAAGTCTCTCGTAACGATTCGATCCACAAACTCTTTGCTCCAATGGTAAAGAAGTCTGCAATTATATTGCTGATTGAAAGGTCATCATCTGCTTCAATGTATCCAAATTTCAATACTTTTGGAAAAGTGTTCGATCTACGTTCCCATACTCAACCGGATCTAAAGTATGGCTAGTTTGTGCATCACAGCCTTACTGAGGACGAAACCATCTGATGCACCGAATCCCTAATGCCTCTGGATATTGTGGGTAGACATATTGCTGCGACCACTGCTGTCAGGCTAAGAGAGTTTTCTGAAGAACTTGAACTGGTCATATCGAGAAGGTTACCCCAGCACTGCAATGTGTACCCGTTGTCCCGTTGTCGAATGCGAAAATCGACAGCAGTCGTAGTCCTAGCTTTGATAATAGAAAAATATTGCGGTAAATAAAAAAAATAATATAAAAGTATTGATATATAATATAAAAAATAATATAAAAAAAAATATAAAAAATAAATAAAAAATAGGTTAGGTTAGATTGAAAAGAGGGTGCAGATATAAATCCGCTCTATGTCACTATGTACATACACCTACGCCAGTAGTCGACTTTTTGTGCGCTCTAAAAACTATAAAGTAACTTCGAAAAAGAATATTTGAAGTTAGGAATTCCGCGCTACTTACAAAAACCTTAATTACTTCAATACCACTCCCCTAAGTGGGTTCATGTCTGGCATTGTGTTTCCACCTAAGTGGAAGCCGGGCAAAGGAAATGCTCCAACGTCTCATCATCTTCCTCGCATGTCCTACACATGCTATCACTTGCCGAACCGATTTTAGATAAGTGAGCTCGTAGTTCTTTGTGTCCCGTCATGATACCTATAGCTATACTGACCTCTTTCTTGCTTCCTTTCAGTAATAGTCTCGTCTTCTCACGATCTGACTATAGAGCATCTGCTGTGCGTGTGTATCGCACTGGCAGTTAGAAGGAGTTTCACTTTAGGTTCTCATTTCTTTGCGAACTTGTCTCATTTTGCGGGTAACAACATTCGCAAGTTGTTGGGATTTTAAAAGCGATCTGAATTGTTCAGCGGTACGGAACTAGAAGGCATCTTCCTTCTCTAGTTCCTGTGATATTACAATGGACGAAAGCGTCTAAGTGAGTCTGATGGCAGACTGCTACTTTAACCTAAGTTTAATCTAACCTAGGTCGAAAACCTTTGTTGTAAGCATCTATTAATATTTGTTATTATATTTCAAAATAAATAAATAAATGCTAAGAGGCATAAAAACAAAATATCACATTTACGAATCAAACGCCGTAAAAGTTTTAAAAAGGTAGAGAACAGGCAAATGATGCAACCGTAAAATAAAATTAAACCATTGTTTGGTGCTTAAAAAATCAAGGAATTTGTGGTCTTATGTTCATTCGTTATTTGACTTCCCATTGTTCGTCAATTATATTCAAATGGATATGAATGCAGCGACTGAACCGTACAACACATTGTCGTTGATCGAAATTAAAACATACAATATAATCAAAGTTGGAAATGTCGTAGATTCTGATGGTATACTGCTCTCAATGCATAAAACGAATTTAGTCGAATTTTAACTTAGGTGGTAAATAGACAATTTTCGGCTATTGCTAGGCAAAAGGTTTGCGAAAAGTGTGATTGAAGTGGTCAGTTAACAAAATTAACCGAGCGAATTAATTAGGATCTGCAAGTTATTACAAGTAAGTAGCAAAATAAAAACTAGGCAAGCATTTTTAATCAAAGTTACATTTTATTATTTTTACGCATTACCTCTTACTCAAGGTCCTTTTTATTATAACTTCAAATTGGTTTTTTTATACCCACCACCATAGGATGGAGGTATACTAATCTAGTCATTCCGTTTGTAACACCTCGAAATATTCGTCAAAGACCCCAGAAAGTATATATATTCTTGATCATCAACGATAGAGATCGAACACGTAAAACTAGCCGCTTGAAATTTTGCACAGATACTTAGTATCCATGTAAGGCCTTGGGGATTGTAAATGGACCATATCTATTCAGATTTAGATATAGCTCCCATATAAACCGATCTCCCGAGTTAACTTCTTGAGCTCCTGGAAGCCGAAGTTTTTGTCCCATTTGGCTGAAATTTTGCATGTAGTGTTCAGTTATGACTTCCAACAACTGTGTTAAGTACGGTGCAAATCGGTCTATAGCCTGATATAGCTCCCATTTAACCGATCTTTCAATTCTTCTTCTCGAGCCCCTGGAAGCCGCAATTTTAGTCCGATTTGGCTGAAATTTTGCATGCAGTGTTCAGTTATGACATTCAAAAACTGTGCTAAGTACGGTCTAAATCGGTCTATAACCTGATATAGCTCCCATATTAACCGATCTCCCGATTTGTTTTCTTGAGCCCCTGGAAACCGCAATTTTTGTCTGATTTGGCTGAAATTTTCCATGTAGTGTTTCGTTATGACTTCCAACAACTGTGCCAAGTACGGTCCGATTCGGTCTTTAAACTGATATAGCTCCCATGTAAGCCGGTCTCTCGATCATTCTTGTTCGGTTACCAGAAGCTTTAATTTTTGCTAGTTTGACAGAAGTTTGGTATATAGAATAAAATTATGCGCTTCAGCTTATTTTATTTTGTATAAATTTTTAGCAGAACTCTTAGTGGTGGGTTTCCAAGATTCGGTCCGGCCGAACTAAGCACGCTTTTACTTGTTTTATTTAAATTTTAGTTATTATATCGGCCAATATTTTGATTACCGCCGGCACTCATTTTCTAGGCAACTACAAATGACAACAAATAAAAACGTGTTAAGTTCGGCCGTGCCGATACCCACCACCAAGGATATAATAATCATCCTATTTTATTATAACTCCACTACTATATCCAAAGTTATATCGAAATAGGTCTCGATCATATTTTAATCATGTCTCGAGAACTCATATAATACAAGTAACACTTTCAACAAAATAGGGTAGCAAATATGGGACTAAGACCCTAAATTGGGAGATCTGTCTATATGATGTCGGGAGCCTTTAAACAACTCACTGATTAAAATTTCAGCGAAATCGGGTAATAAGTAAATCTTTTATGGGCTTCAGTCCCTTTATCGGTATATCGGTCTATATGATAGCTATATCTTAATATATTCCGATCTGAACCATATATGGGTCGGATGGAGGGAGGCTTAAAGCTACTCACTGCTTAAAATTCTAGCGAAATCGGGTAATAAATACAGCTTTTATGGGCTCAAAACCTTAACCAGCAGATAGGTTTATATGGCAGCTATATCTTAATATATAACGATCTGAATCATATTTGGGTCGAATGACGGGAGGCTTACAGCTACTCATTGTTTCAAATCAAACCGAAATCGAGTAATAAATGCAGCATCTATGTACCTAAGACCCTTAACCGGCAGATCGATCTACATGGCGGCTCTAACTAAATATAGTCCGATCTGAACCATATTTGGGTCTGATGTCGGGAGGTTTAAATCAACTCTTACTTTACTTTAAGTGGCTATGATGGAATATTTGTTCCACTAGCCGAACGTAAAATAGCGTTCCAAGCGCATCGATATTCTGCGCTCATTCTAAAATCTATAACACCAAGTTTTGAGGTGTCTCTCACCACTCGATCTTTCCATCGGGCTTTTGGTCTTCCCGGTTAGCGTATACCACCGTGTTTGCCTTCAAAAGACTTGTATAGTGTAATCTTCGTCAGTCGAGAGGTGGTCTTGTTTCTAAACTGCAAACTTTGTCCAAAGTAGCATCTGTTTGCTAGTATTATTCTTCGCTTAATCTCAAAACTGGTGTCGAGGTAGATAAAGTTACTGACTGTCTCAAAGTTGTGGTTCCCAACTTTCTCCATTTCTTTATCTGCTCGGTTGTACAAGACTTTTTGGGTGTTGAAATCATCCATTTCGTCTTATCTCCATTTACTGCCAGACCCTCTCATTCGATTCTTTGAAAGGCTACAGTTACTACTTCCGGTGACCAACCAATGATATCGATGTCGTCGGCATAGGCGAGTAGCATGTGTTCTCTTGTGATTAGTGTGCCATATCTATTCACATCTGCATCTCGTATAATCTTCTCCAACAGGATATTAAAGAGATCCTTGTTTGAAACCTCGTTTGGTATTAAATGGTTTGGAGAGATTCTTTCCTATTCTTACTGAGGAACGCGTATCAGCAAGTGTCATCCTGCAGAGTCTTATTAATTTTGCAGGGATACCAAACTCAGACATGACTTGAAATACCTTTGAACGTAAAGGAGTATCGAAGGCGGCTTTGTAGTCAACAAAGAGGTGGTAGGTGTTGATTTGTCCTTCTCGGGTCTTTTCCAGGATTTGGCGCAGTGTGAATATCTGGTCTTGGGTAGATTTACCAGGTCTAAAACCGCATTGATAGGGCCCAATTATCTCATTGACTTTAGTTTTTAATCTTTCACACAGTACGCTCGAGAGTATCTTGTATGCGATGGGGAGGAGAATTATTCCTCTATAGTTGGCACATTCCGTCTTGTCTCCTTTCTAGTGTACGGGACATAGTATGCTGATGTTCCAATCATCGGGTATGCGTTCTTCTAGCCAGATTGCGCAGATAAGCTAATGCATACGCCTTATCAGCTTGTCGCCTTGTTGTTCTTTAATCGGGTCACTGCTAATTGGACCTCGTTCTGACTAGGAGGTAAACATTCTATACCATCATCATTGATTGGTTCTGCGGTATCTTCTTCGCTGCAAAGTCTGACACTAGCAGTTGGGTAATATGTTCTTTCAAAATCCTCAGCATGCTATCTGTGTCAGTTACCGGATTTCCTTCTTTTTCTCTGCAGGAGGATGTGCCTGCACCAAAGCCATCGGTTTGATGTTTAATTCTTTGGTAGAATTTCCGGACTTCATTCTGACTTCTGTACGTCTCAATTTGCTCACACTCACGTCTTTCCATTTCCTTTTGCTTTTTGCGGAATAGACGTCTCTCTTTTACTCCCGATACTCCCGATATCTGGCGCGTTGCTACTGATTGCAGGGTTACTCTATATGAGGCATTCTGATGTTGATGAATTTGGCTTTTATGCGGATTGTGGCTAGCCTCTCATCCACCGGAGTAAAGCTGGAGGCAGATAGTATCGATACTATCGTAAATTTTCCATCTCCTATATTTCAAGCGAAAATGAGAACTAAAAATCAGGAGTTCGATTTATATAGAAGCAATATCAATGCACAGACCAAATAAAACCAAAATTAATAAAGTCAGTTGGAAGTCATGACAGAAATCAATGTAGGAAATGTTACCCTAATCGGATGAAAATTGCGCCCACTATAATCGCAATGCATCTTAAAAGATACATTTTATATCGCATCGCTTATTTCGGTTCAAATTTGCGAAAAATTTAACTTTTCCGATAGTATCCATCGGAAAAATATCAATCGATATTTAGAAAAAAAATTAAATGTCGATAGTGCCATCGATATTTTGCCACCTTTAATTTGAACCCGTCTGCTACGCAGATGATGTTATCAAACTTCTAAGGGGAAGGATCCGAACCAGCTATGCAGAAGGGCCGAAAGGGTCCTGCGGATGGCACACGACTAGGTGATCTCAATGTTAATCCAGAGAAGACTGAAATTTGACGCACCACATTTCCTCAATAGAATAATTTCGATATCTGACAAGGTCAAATACTTAGGTGTGATCTTGTATAGGAATCTGAATTGGAAGTGTTACATTCAGGAGCGTATCTAGAAGGCTCACATATGTTGGGAACTATGTAGGTGAGCCGTAGGCTCGAAATCGGGCCTGAATCCGAGGTTAGTCCACTGGCTCTATAGAAGCTTGATTAGACCAATATCTACTTACGCCTCAGTAGTTTGGTGGACGGCACTGCGGCTGAGACTTAAGGCGATGGGAGAATGGATTGAGGATGGGAGCAGCTCATACCATCGCGGCATAATCAACGCGACGATAGGAAACCTGGAATGAAGGGAAGAGGTTTCTGATCGTATACCTGATAAGACATTTGAGGTCGAGTGCGAGGCACTGCTGCCATCGGCACAGTCTCCGACTGACCGATCCCTAATATTGCCGCCTGGAAGATCATTTTACTCGGATGGATCAAATCTATGGGACAGATTGGACATCGGGGTCTACATAGACAACCCAGTGACTGAGATCTGTTTTAGACTGCCTGATCATAATATGGTCCTGCAGGCGGAGATCCGGATGATCACGAAATGCGGAGGTGGTGTGGTATTAACGCGAGGACGTCGAGTGTGAACATCTTTACGGACAGTAAAATGACCATAAGGGCAACAACAACCAGGAAGGTAGGGTCACGAACAGTCTTGCAGTGTAAGTAGGAGATTACCGCCTTTTCTGAGGATAGCTCAATCCGCATCGTTTGGGTGCCGGGCTATAACGGAGTAAGGGGGAATGAAAGGGCCGACGATTTGACAGTGAAGGCGAGAGGACTGCCGCCAATAAACTTGGTTAACCCGAAGCCTTTTGGGTCGACACGAGCGTGGGCGACAAACGCGACTATGGAACAACGAAACGGTCTGTAGGACGGCGAAAATCCTATGGGATGATCCGGATCGTGAGAAGACGAGGCTATTACTGAAAGGAAGTAAGAAGGAGGTCGGTAAAAAGGAGGTAACTTTTGGTGTCACAACGGGACGCACAGGACTACGAGCTCACTTATGCAAAATCGGTGCGGCAAATGATAGCATGTGGGGATTTCCTATATCACTGCCCGGCTTTCGCAGCTAATAGACACCGTGGGGACCAGATACCAGACATGAACCAACTTAGGCGAGTGGTATGGAAAAAATTTAAGGATTTTGTAAGTAGCACCCAATTCCTACCATAGATTTTGTTTTTTGAGGCCACATTTTTAGTTGAACGCATAACACGCCAACCTAACCTAACCTATGTGTAAACAAAAATTTAGATTTGTTGACGATAAAAAAATAAAATTTGTAGTTGCCACCACATTCGTTATTTTGCCATTCACCTAAATCCTAACATACATAACCGTTGGGTATTGAAATAGTTTACGCCTTAATTTAGCTGTTGTGTGAAACTGGAAAATATGGCATGAATTAACAAAAGGGAGAAAAAGATGGATATATTAAGGAAAGGTGTGCATAAAATAAAAAGGGACTATAAAAAAGAAAGAGATGAAACTTGTTCCCGCAGTTCCTTATTGGGATTCGCTCCAATGAGCTAGTTCCATTCGGAACTACCCAACTTTAGAGGAGCGTTATTCCTCTGCAATTGGATCATATTGTCGTTTTCCCTATCTTTTGTGCGGGAAATAGTTTGGTGTGTTAAAACTGTCGGGAATGACTTCTTGTTGCATACGTCTTATCAGCGTGTCGCTTCCGGTCTTAAATAATACAGCTGGCTTGCCATCGGTTCCTTCTGGCTTGTTGTTTTTCTACCGGGTTGCTGCTATGTGGACTTTATTCTGACTAGGTGGTACTCATTCAATACCATCAACAATGATTGGTTCAGTGGTATCCTCATTGCCGCCATTATCGGATGTCAGCAGCTGAGAAAAGTATTCTTTCCATATCCCCAGCACATTATCTATAACTGTAACCATATTTCCTTCTGCAGAAGGATATGTCAGTACCAAAGCCATCGGTTGGTCTTAAACTCTTTGGTGGAAGTTCCGGAACATCTCGATCCGCTCACACTCACGTCTTTCAATTAAATTTTTTCTGCTGAATTGATTTTTATCTTCTCTACCTGTAACCTTTCCTTCATCTGGCACGTTGCTACTGATTGCAGGTTTGCTTTGTATGCCGCGTTCTTGGCTAAGTACCATTTCGACACTCTTGAACGTACTATGAATTTGTTTGCAGATGCTTTCCAAGTACGGATTTCGCGACATCTTCGATTGAGGGAGCAAGGGTTAGCCATTGCGCCGCTTTATCATCGGTAGAGAGAGTGTTTTCATCAAGCAATTGGGTCAGTCGAGTGGAGTATGCCATTGCAATCTGTTCAGACTTCTTGAAGTCGCCAGGCCCAATAGACTGGCTCCTTGCCTTAGGAAGATATACTCTACTTGTATCTCGAATATGCCTGCGGGATGGAAAGGCATAAAGGTAATTTTCACACCAAAAGCAAGAAAACCTTACCACACGAAGGCGAAAGATTTTTGTCCTATTAGTCTGTCATCCTTTATGTTAAATATTCTAGAGATGTTATCAACCTCTCCGGAATAATGTAAGTTAGGACAACGATTCCTGGATATCGCCTGTCGCGACAGCAGCATGCATATTGTTAAGGCAAATCCACTGAAACCGCCCTTCACGACCTAATCGGCTGCATAGAGGGTTCTCTCGCTGCCAAGGAATATACAATGGTAGCGTTTCTTGACATTGAAGGTGCTTTGAATAACGTAAAACCAACGTCAATCATGAAGGGGTTGGAGTTTCTAGGCAGTTTATTAATAAATTACTTACGAAAAGGTGCATTACGGCAGGCTTGGGATCTGTGGATCTAAAAAGATGGGTCAGCAGAGGAACACCTCAAGGAGGTGTACTGTCTCCTCTACTTTGGAATATAGCCATTAACAATATATTATTGTCTCTGGAAGAAAAAAGTGTAAACGTGGTCGCGTATGCTGATGCCGTGGCAATTGCAATAAGTTTCCCAGCAGTTTTCATATACTTCAGGAAGCTCTACGTGCTACAGCAAAGTCGGCTACCGTAAGTTTTTCTAGGCGTATATCCGCGCAAGACAGAGTAGTCCTTTTTAGCAGGAGATACAAGTTACCTACAGTGGCACCCGTCTCCTTAGTAGGAGCGAATGTTTTATTTACTGAAAGCTCAAAATACATGGGTGTTTTGGTGGACTGGAAATTTAACTTTTAATCACACATTTTGGAAAGGGTAAGAAAGCAACTTTTGCCCTATAAACCTGCAAGAGAGCTGTAGGCAAAAGTTGGGGTTTAAACCGCGTTTTATCCACTGGATATATACTACAGTTCTCAGACCTATAATGCTATATGGTTGTTGTAGCCACATTGCATGTGGAGGTAGTGATCCTCGTCAAGCTCCTGTAGGTGAGCAAGCTCGTTCCGATCCGGTGCCGATCGCCGCGGGAACAGGGTGGCCATTGGATATTTAAAGGCGCCAATAACTCGCCTTGTCATATTAAGCACCATAGGCCCTCAGTATTTTTTAAGAGCCGGTGCCGCCCAACCTCTCGCTGAGACTCTCCGCTCGATACCGCTGATTGTCCGCGACTGTCCTTGTAGCTACTCCGTTTAGAGCATTCCCCTATCCGCAACCTGCGGATGGTAGCTCACAGCTAAGCTTCTCGTGGCACCATAAAACACCACTCAGTCTGCGTGATGTTCACAGATATCCCGTGCAGGGTGCTATGTGGTGTAATGGTCTGGTGAACGGCCGTTCAAAAGTCCACTGTTCAACACTCAGCCGGATCTAAAGAATGAATTGTTTATATATCACAGCCGCACTGAGGACGACACCATGTAATGGCTTTGGGGTGTACTCTGAAGAACTTGGACTGGTCATATCGAGAAGGTTATCCGACCACTGTAATATAATGTGTGTCAAGCCGAGATCATTGCAATTAAAGAAGTGGTGGAATAGCTTAAATATAATGTCATAATGACGACCGGGATAAATATCTTCTCAGACAGCCAGGCTGCTATCAAATCCCTGGAGAACTTATTTCTGAATTAAAAAACCGTGCTCGACTGTCGCAGATCTTTCAACGAAATAACTGAACAGTTCAAAATTCACCTGTCTGGGTGCTGGACCACAGAGATATACCAGGGAATTGTGAATGGTTCGGAGAGATTCTTTCCTATTCTTACTGAGGAACGTGTTTCAGCAATTGTTATCCTGCAGAGTCTTATTAATTTTGCATGGATACCAAACTCAGACATAATTTTAAATACCTTTGAGCGTATTGGGCTATCGCGCAGGCAAGCTGCGCGTGTCGCCTCCGGTCTTCAGCAGGCAACACGCCGGATCCTGCTGCCTTCTTGTTCTTCAGTCGGGTCGCAACTACTTGCGACTGGTTCTGCGGTATCCTCTTCGCCGCCATCGCACTAGCAGTTGGGTAAAATATTCTTTCTATATCGTCAGCACACTATCTATTGTATGTCATGTATCAAAGCCATCGGTATGATGTTTAATTCTTTGGTAGAATTTCTGGACTTCATTCTGACTCATGTACATCTTAATTCGCTCACACTCAAGCCCTGCGGAAAAGACGTTTATCCTTTTTCCTTTTCTCTCGATACCTCTTCTTCATCTGGCGCGTTGCTATTAAATGCAGGGTTGTTCTTTATGCCGCATTCTTGGCTTCAATGGATTGCCACTGCGCCATTATATCATCGGGGGATGGAGTGCTTTCATCAAACAGTTGGGTCAGTCGAGTGGAATATGCCGTTGACATCTGCTGTGTTTGCAGCTTTTCAATGTCCAGCTTCCGTATAGTGTCAGATCGTAAGTTTCTCGCCACACTTTCATCTATCACAATTTTTTATTTGCTTGTATGAATATTCATTCATAGTTTACCACAGTGTTGTATCGAATAATTACCATTATATTTAAAATTTCTAAATTCTAAAAAAATTTTTTGCACTATTTAATGATATTACAATAGGTTTTAGATTTTTGCTTAAATTTTATCGAAATTCAGCACAGGAAAGAAGGAAGATGAAAGGAAGTTTTTTGATGAATACAAAAAATATCTGATGCACTGCCTGATATTCCAACATTAGGATCTTTGTCTAAATAGACTAAAATAGTCTTCCAAATCTTGAGTAAATGGGTTCCTTGGAAGTAGGTGATGGTCTCATCGTAGGCTCCCTGTTAGCTAGGCTGTGTTGAGTCTCTCGCCCCTTCACTGCCTGATGTTTAAGTATTAAGATCTATGGTTATCCTAGTCTTCCCAATATTGAGAGAGTCGGTTAATGTCTCCCTGTTCGTTAGGCGGTAGTGAGCGCCCTGCAACTGTACTGTCTGATATCCTCAATTGAGGATATTTGCCTATCCTAGTTTTCCCAATCTTGAAAAATAGGCGGTATTGGTTCCGTAGTACGTAATGTCGTCAGTCTTAGACAAGCTTGTCACGGAGACTTGATCAATGCCCACCTCAAGGAGAGTACCTTCTCCTCCCTGTGCCCTCACCCTTTGTGGAGACCGTCGCCATTCCTATGGATGACCAACATAAATAACCTATTACGGATGCTGGCTAGGGAGACGATAACACTTCTGAGGGACAACGATCCGAACCAGTTATGCAGAAGGGCCGAAAGGGTCCTGCGGATGGCATACGACTGGGCTAACAATGTTAACCTAGGGGGGTAACAATGTTAACCTAGAAAAGACAATAATCTGCTTGTTCACGAGGAAGGCAAAGGTGGGTCAATTTAACGCAACTCGTTTCCTCAATAAAACGATTTCGATATCTGACAAAGTCAAATACTTAGGAGCAATCTTGGACAGGAAACTGAATTGGAAGTGCCATATACAGGAGCGTAGCGGGAAGGCTCACAGATGTTGGGCACTATATATACGGGCCCTAGGCTTGAAATGGAGCCTGACTAGAGATAAAGTGCAACGTTAGAATAATACAACAGGTTCAGAGAACATGTTGTCTTGGCATAGGCTAAGCGATGAGGACCACGCCCACTAGGGCACTGGAGACTATTCTACTTATCCGACCCATTGACATACAGATTAAATGTGAGGCAGCCACTGCGACTATGGGTCTTAAGGCGATAGTAAAATGGATTGAGGATAGGAGCAGCTCATACCATCGCGGTATAATCCTAAAATGAATGGAAGATCCGATCGGATCCCTGAGAAGACACTTGGGGTCGAGTGCGAGGCACTGATGCCAGGGGCACAGTCTTGGATTGACGGGACCCTAGTATTGCCATCTGGAAGATCATGTTACACGGATGTATCAATGCTATAGAACATAGTGGGCCTGGGGGTCTACATAGAGAACCCAGGGACTGAGCTCTGTTTTGACTGCCTGACCATAATACGGTCCAGCAGGCGGAGATTCGGGCGATCACGGAATGTGTGAAAATCTTTACTGACAGTGAACTAGGCATCAGGGCAATAACAACCAGGACGATAAAGTCACCAACAGTCTTGCAGTGTAAGAAGGAGATTAATGCCTTCTCAGAGGACGGCTTAATCCGTATTGTTTGGGTGCCGGGTCATAAAGGAGTAAGGGGGAATGAAAGGGCAGACGATTTGGCAGTGAAGGCCAGAGGAATGCCGTCCGAGTTAAGGACGTGGGCCAGGAACACGCATGTAACACTTTGAAACAGCGAAACAGTTGGCAGTACGACGAAAATCCTATGGGAGATGCGGATTGTGAGAAGACGAGGCTATTACAGAAAGGAAGCAAGCAGGAGGTCAGTAAAGCTTTCGGTATTGTAACAGGACACATAGGACTACGAGCTCACTTATGTAAAATTGGTGCGGCTAGTGATAGCATGTGGTGAAGATGATGAGACGTTGGAGCATTTCCTATGCCATTGCCCGGCACTTAGTTGGGGACACAATACCAGACATATACCAACTAAGGGGCGTGGTATGAAAAACAATTAGGGATTTTTTAGGCAGCACGGAATTCCTGACTTAAATTTTCTTTTTCGAGGTTACTTTTTTTTTTAGTATTTATAGCGCACTACAAGCCGATTACTGGCTTAGGTGTATGACCATAGTGACATGGGCGGATTAATATCCGCACTCCCTTTTCAACTTAACCTAAGAAGGGAATAACCTACTGAATGAAATCAACATATTTTTTTGCTTTTAAATCTATTATCTAAAAAAAGTAATCATGAACTACAGCGAATATAGTACCACCCTTTAGAATCAATCAAAACAATGTTGAATCTAGAATGAGCGTTGATGAATTGTAGCAACGCAGAAAATTCTTATTTCAACATTCAACAATGTTTTATTTGTATTTGAGCACTGACCCTAATAACCCGAAAAATTGCTTACAACTAAATTAGGATGCACTTGTAACGTGAGGTCATGGGAACAGATGAGTACAACAAATATTCCATTAAAGAACAGGGGCAAACTTCACACACATCAATGAGTGCTATCCGATTCAAGTTTAAGCTCAATGATAAGGGACTTTCTTTTTATAGCCGAGTCCGAACGACGTGCGGCAGAAGTTTTTACATGTCTGATATACCATTTTTTCGAAGGACATAGTTCCTCACAAATACCGTCGGAGTTAGATTTTACAACCCAAGAAGGTCAAATTTTTGGCTGATTTGGCAGAAACTTTGTACCTTTAGTACACAAGTTCATTTGTGTATATTTTAAAAGAATTCATGGCGCTGGGTCCAAGTTTTTGCTTGGCCGAACTTTGCACGTTTTTACCAATACATTTAAATAAAAAAAAAATTATTTAACTAACCAAAGCTAACATTTTACCTTCTCTTGCAGATTAAAAGTCACGATGGGCACCAAAGCAATTTCATTGAAAGTACTACTGAGCTTAGTTTTGTGCACATATGCTGTGAGTATGCATTTTTATATACACTAGCTGGCCATGCATGCATGCTTTGCTATATACTTAAATTACTTTTTTTTTATTAATTTCAAGCTAATGCGATCATGACTTTGATCGGGGCAATGGGTGCTGAATATAACATGAATATCTTTTACTTTCAAATACATTTCGTTTTTAGGTCATATAGAATACGACAACAGTATAGCATTGTACAATAACCACAATACAAGAACCACAGGTCTTTTCTGTGTCCACAATGGCCATATTTGAACTCCCAATTTGCCAATTGTTTTGATCGACTGACATTCCAATTTTCGATGCCGTCTTCATTCTATACTCTCATATGGTTTTAATTTGAGTACTTTATTGTATTGGTCGGAAAATGGGTTGGCTCAGACATTTGTCCCAAATGTTGATGTCCGACTCGAATTCTAAACCGAAAATAATGATCAATTTAGGCATTTATTGTTTAAATGTCAAAAAGGGGGCATTGAAAACACTTTCTTTGCATTTGCAAAAGTAGGATTAGGTCTAAATTTGGATGCCAGATATGAATGCTACTCACAAATACCTTTCATTTGAGACCAATATTGTTGTTGGGCGTTCAATATTCAATATGTGGGTGGTCACCCTGACTCTTGGCCTCAAATTTTGATATCAGATTATTGTTTTGCTCTTGCAAGGTTTCTTGGGTGAACTGTGGGAAGGCCACCTAGCCGCAAATGCGCTTCAATATCAGATTCATACTCTATTCAAAGACTTTCCATTTCAGTTCTACTTTGTCCGTATAGGACTCCATTTCCGTTTGGGAGGTTATTGGGGTGTGAAGCACAGTGTCAGAAATGGTAAGCGGTAATCAATTCGGAATGCTAAATATAGCCTATATGGCTGTTTTTTTGTTGGACAGGGAATAGTCCATTGCAGAAGTTTTTAAACCGGAAGCGGATCGGAGGAGTGGTTTTCAATCTCAAAACCACACTCCTCTACAAAAAAAAAAAAAACATAAATATCAACATTTATAGAATAATAGTTAACACGAGATAAGCTTAAGCCGTGAAATCGCGAGAGTTAGTATATATACGAGCTATATCGAAATATGCTTCGATTTACCGTTTTCAAGAATCTGACCCGGAAATGAACATGAAGTGGATTCGTGCCTTTTGAATTTTGGATAAGACGTTTCCAGAAGTAACAAAAAAAAATTGCAATGGGTTTGAGTTAGGTTACAGAAGCAATTTACCATCAGACTCTCTAAGACGTTTTCGTTCATTGTGATACCACTAGATCTACTTAGAACGTCGAGACGATCAAGAATATATGTTTTGATATGATTTTCAACAACTGTGCTAAGTATGCTTTAAATCGGCCCATAGCCTGATATAGCTGCCATATAAACCTGTCTGGGATCTTGACTTCTTGAGCCTCCAGAGGGCGTAATTATTATCCGATTTGGCTGAAATTTTGTACAACGGCTTCTCCCATGATCTTCAACATACGTGTCAAATATGGTCAGAATCGGTCTATAGCCTGATACAGCTCCCATATAAACCGATATCTCTATTTTACTTCTTGAGCCCCTAAAGGGTTAAGTCTTACTCCAATTGGCTAAAATTTTACACATTGACTTCTACTATGTTCTCCAATATTCAATTCAATTATGGTCCGAATCGGACTATAACTTGATATAGCTCCAATATTAAATCAATTATTTTCTTTTATCCTTTGTTTGTCTAAAAGGAGATATCGGATGTTGTTTATTTTATTTTTTTTTTTTGCAAAAGTTCGATTCGATTTTTTTGACATTATTTACGGGTCTGTTTATTTAGCCCTGAGTAATGCCAATTTAGAACAATTTAGGCATTTATTTGTGCTCACATGCTTTGAATGACCCGTTTTTGTGGCAACAGCTTTATAGGGGGATATACTAACCTCTGCGCTACGGTGAAGTTTTCAGAACATTATAAAGGGAAAACGACACAGCTATGCAGTGTTGGTTTTTGACTTCTAAGAACTATTCTAAGTATGATCTAAATCGGTTCAGAACCTGATATAGCTTCTATATAAACCGATCTCGGATCTTTAGTTTTTGAGCCTCTAGAGGGCGCAATTATTATCGATTTAGTTTACATTTTACGTAAAGTATTTCGTTTTGTCTCGCAACAACTATGCCAAGTATGGAATAAATCGGTTCATAACCTGATCTGGTTCCGATTTAAGCCGATCTCCCTCATTAGCCTATAGAGGGCGCAATTATTATCCGATGTGGCTGAAATTTTATACAACGAATTCTCCCATGACGTACGTGTCAAATAGGGTCAACGTACGTGTCAAATAGGGTCTGAATCGGTCTATAGCCTGATATAGCTCCCATATAAACCGATCTTCTGATTTTACTTTTTGACTCCCGTTCTTATCCATTATCCTTTGTTTGCCTAAAAACTTTTACTTGTTTTACCCTCCACCATAGGATGGGGGTATGGTAATTTCGTCATTCTGTTTGAACTCCTCGAAATATTCGTCTAAGACCCATAAAGTATATATATTATTGATCGTCATGACATATTAAGTCGATGTAGTCGAAGGAGTAAAGCTAGCCGCTTGAAATTTTGCACAAATACTTCTTATTAGAATAGGGGATTGGGATTGTAAATGGGCCATATCGGCCCTTATTTTGATATAGCTGCCATATAAGCCGATCTTGGATCTTAGGTGGTGTTTTGTTATGACTTCCAATAACTGTGCTAAGTATGGCGCAAATCGGAACATAACCTGATATAGCTGCCATATAAACCAATCTGGGATCTCGATTTCTTGAGCCACAAGAGGGCGAAATTCTTATCCGATTTAACTGAATTTTCGCATGAGATGTTCTGTTATGGTTTCCAACAACTGTTCTAAGTATGGTTGAAACCGGTCCATAACCTGATATAGCTGCCATATAAACCGATTTGCTTGATACAGCTCCCATATAAACCAATCTCCTTATTTACTTCTTGAGCCCCTTGGGTCCAATAGCATAGTAATTATTTTCTTTTACCCTTTGTTGGCCTACAAAGAGATACCGCGAAAAGAACTCGATAAATGCAAACCATGGTACAGGGTATATAAGATTTGGCCCGGCCGAACTTAGCACGCTTTTACTGGTTGGATATAGCTGCCATATAGACCGATCCTCCCATTTAAAGTCTTAGGCCCATAAAAGCCAAATTTATTATCCGATTTTGCTAAAATTTGGGACAGTGAGTTGTGTTAGGCCCTTCAACATCCTTCGTCAATTTGGTACAGATCGGTTCAAATTTGGATATAGCTGCCATATAGACCTATCCTCCCATTTTGGGTCTTTGGCCCATAAAAGCCACATTTATTATCTGATTTTGCTGAAATTTGGGACAGTGAGTTGTCTTAGGTCCTTAAACATCTTTTGTTAATTTGGCCCTGATCGGGTCAGATTTGGATATAGCTGCCATATAGACCGATCTCTCGATTAAAGGTTTTGGGTCAATAAAAGGCGCATTTATTGTCCGATGTCACCTAAATTTGGGAAAGTGAGTTAAGTTAAGCCCCTTGACATACCTCTGAAATATGGCACAGATCGGTAAAGATTTGGACATAGCTGCGATATAGACCGATCTCTAGGATTTAGGTTTTGGGCGCATAAAAGGCGCAGTTATTGTCCAATGTCCCTAAAATTTGAGACAATGTGTTGTGTTAGGCTCTTCGACGTCCTTCTTTAATTTGGCCCAGATCGGTCCAGATTTGATTATAGCTGCCATATAGATCGATCTCTCGATTTAAGGTTTTGGGTCAATAAAAGGCGCATTTATTGTCCGATGTCGCCGAAATTTGGGACAGTGAGTTAAGTTAAGCCCCTTGACATACCTCTGAAATATGGCACAGGTCGGTAAAGATTTGGATATTTTATGGCGTCAAATGGACGTTTGAAAAAAATGCCAAAGGCGTTATAAAACATTACAAATCTTCCTTTTTATAATTAGGGATTTTAAGGACATTCTTAATGCTTAAATATATTTGAATGGAATTAAATTATGGTAAAAAAGACAATTTTGAAAATTTTCACTCGTTGATATGGTTTATCTTCAACTATTTATTTAATTATTTTCCTATAACTCCGTAATGTTTCATAAGACATCAAAGCACAAGATATTATGCCTTCATACTTTTCTCAGTGTCATCCGGATGTTACCAATTCTTTTATTTAGATTTATCTCATTTTATTTAACGCCATATCGTACCGATGTCGGAGCAAAATTCCAGGGAAATTCGGGTGGAAAATTGTCGGAACAGAGAAAATAAATTCCCTCAGACTTGTTGAACGGCTGGAGTCCCAGCTAACAAAATTTTCCGATTCCGGTCAGACGTCGGTCTGA
Source organism: Stomoxys calcitrans (assembly GCF_963082655.1). Classification (NCBI taxonomy): domain Eukaryota; kingdom Metazoa; phylum Arthropoda; class Insecta; order Diptera; family Muscidae; genus Stomoxys; species Stomoxys calcitrans. The sequence continues at coordinate 159,600,232 of NC_081553.1, read as the reverse complement.
CAATCGGATGAGTTATCCGGTATCATATCCGATGTCTTACCCACATCGTAACTAAAAACCAGAGAAGTGGTTGTCATGTCGGAACGACATAGCTGAGCGAAATCTGATATATTATCCGCCATATCGTACCGATATCGGAACGATGTCGAAGCAAAATTACAGGTAAATTCGGATGGGAAATTTTACGTCGTACCGAATTAGGACCGAATTCGTAGACGAATATTTTTCGATTTCTTGGCGAAAGTCACAAAATGCGGACGATTTTGCCGATGAATCGGCCCGATTTCGTACGAGATTTTTTGACGAATATCTTACAACTGATCAAACAAACAAAAATTCCAAGGCTACAGTTAAGGGCACCACACGCAATTCCAAAAAAAAAAAAAAAATACAAAAACTACCACTTATATACATTCCACACACGTGGTAACGAAATGTTGCTTGCAAAAATAACCAATAAGGAAAGGCAAAAGTGGGGTGGAGCCGACTATATAATACCCTACACCATCTAGTGTATGTAGAACTTAGCGCGAAATCTAGTCAGACTTTAATTGGTATACCTATCGAAATATCAAATATAACCTTGTAAGATTTTCCTACGATAGGACAATAAATTTGGATTTCCACATCCTTAAAAGGCCATATCGGATAAATGATTAAATGGGAGTTATATGACACATACTGGGACGTCAAATAGAACATCTCACGCCCTATATTGTATTGTAATAAAACGTCTTATACAAAATCGGACAAAAATTGGGGTTTCTTCAGGCTAAAGTCTATTTCGGATGAAATATATATCGGGGACACCTATAGCTAATCTAAACCGAATTTTATGAAATGTTGCACACGTATTAAGACGTCAAATTAAAAACATCGTACTACATCTTGTTAAGATCGGACTAAAATAGTGGCATCTACCCTCCCACCATACATTTTTTCAAAATCGAAAATTGCAAAAAAATCTGTGTTACTGCGAAATTGGTAAAGATACTTCAATTTTTTTTGAAAATTTTCGTCGCTACTATATGCAGGAATTGGCCCATCGGCGGTGACATGTGGTTAAAGTTAGAGCTGTATTTTGTACGGCTTGTCAACACACTATTTTCAGGCCGATCCTAACCTTTCAAAGCCTTCAAAATGTGCTTGTCTTTGCGAATATCTTAGACATATTTATATTTACCGAACATGGCAATATGGGACTCAACTGAAAGTTATTTACGAGTAGAATACGAATCTGATATCAAAATGTGCGACCAAGTGTTGGGGGCCCCTCTTCCTAAAAACACCCCCAAACAGGAATTATTTACTGACCATCGCAATATGGGGCTCAAATAGAAGGTATTTGAGTGTATCCGAATATGATATCCAAATATGGAACCAAGTGTTTTAAGGGCCGCCTCCTCCTCTCCCCAAAAACATCCCCAAAGAGCACAAATTAATGAGCATAGATATATGGGGCTCAAATGAAAAGTCTTTGGAAGTACCGCACGAATCTGATATTAATATTCGGGAAAAAGTTTCTATGGGGATAACCCACCCCATAACACCACCCTAATAGGAAGTATTTGTTGACCATTGCAATATGGGGCTCGAATAAGAGTTACTTTAGAGTAGAATTCGAAGCTGATATATATTTTCAGAGAAAGTTACTGAATGGCCGCCCCATTCTCGAAAACACCCCCCAAACCGGACATGTTTGCCAACTATGCAAATATGGGGCGCAAATGAAAGCTATTTTGGAGTAGACCACGAATCTGATATCAATATTCGGGACCCCAAAATATGACGTATTTGCTCACCATGGCAATTTGGGTCTTAAAGAGAGGGGAGCTCTCCACAAAGCGGACATATTTGCTGACTTTTACAATAAGGGGTTTAAATGAAAGGTATTTGAGATTAGAAAACGAATTTGATATCCTACTTTGAGTCCAATGGCAATATGGGGTTCAAATAAATGATATTTGAGAGTAGAGCATGAAGCTGAACTATTTTCAGGTCTAGGTGTTTGGGGGACAATCCCACTCTTCAAAACGCACCTAATTCGGACATATTTACCGACCAGGTCAATGTGGAGTTCAAATAAAAAGTATTGGAGAGTAGATCACAAAATTGATACCCATTTCCAGGACCAATTTTCTGGGGATCTACCACTTCTCAAAAACACCTCACAAACAGCAATTATTTATTGACCATCGCAATATGGGGCTCAAGTAAAGGTGTTTGGGAGTAGAATACGAATCTGATATCCAAATGTGGGACCATATATTTAAGGTATCGCCTCTTCCACAAGAGTACAAATTTACCGACCAATTGAAAGGTATTTGAGGTTAGAAAACGAATATGAAAACCAACTTTGGGGCCAAGTGTTTTGGCGTACGCCTCATCCCATAAACTTCCCTCTAACCAACGGCAATATGGGGTTAAAATAAATGGTATTTGAGAGAAGAGCACTATGGGGGTATTTTTTTCAGGGTCACCCCATAAATCGGACATACATATTTACGGGTCAAGGCAATATGGGACTTAAATGAAAGGTATTTGGGAGTAGGACAAGAAATTTATATCCACTTTCGGGACCACGTTTCTGGGGGTCCACACCACCCCCTAAACCCACCAACCGCCACCCTGGGAACCTTCTTACTCCCAAAATCCCCATGAGAATATCGGGCTCAAATAAAGTCTCTCGAGAATGGAGTACATCTAGCATCCAAACTCAAATGACCCTAAACCCTTGGAGCGAATTCATAAATCAGTAAAGATCAAATGTGCTTCAGATAAAGGCATTTACATTGTTTAACTGTTAGCCAAGCGATATACATACATACAAATACTATTTTCGTAGCATGGAATTTCACAAATTTAGTTGTCGAAAATAAATATTTAAAGGATAATTTTGTTCCATATAAAGTAAAAGAAGGCGCAGCGGAGCGGGCCCGGTTCAGGTAGTTATACATAAATACAAATTTTGGTTCAAATCGTCCAATAACCAAAAAGTGCATACGAGTATATTTCCGCTCTCTAATCTAATCAAATCGGCCAATAACCAAAAAGTGCATACGAGTATATATCCGCTCTCTAATAATAAGGGTGAATATCTCATGTTGTCCTCAAATGTTTCGGCACTAAAAACAGTTTTCATTGAAGGTATTACCCCTAATTGGCTTGGAGAATTCACGAAGATTTGTGGACAAGAAGAATTCATAGGAGAAAAGAACTTATTTGAACCAGAAGGTGTATTGAAACCATTTGGCTATAACAGCAGAACTACTGCTGACCAAAACAGTCTGCATACAGTGTTTGCTATTATCAGCAAACTAATTTATGAATGTACATGCAAAACTTAAAAAATCGCAATCTTTTTTATTTATTCAAACTTAATTTCGGTGGAATTTCTTTAAAATGCTTTTTGTCCTCCAGGAAAATTTTCATTTTGTTAAGAATAGTTTCAATATTTACACATATTTAAGTTTTATTTGTATTTTATTTTTTAGGCAAAAATAAAACGCAGCATCGACCTATCTGCGTCACATGCACTTATTCAAGATGTTCGTCTTCCTATGGATATTTTACCGACTGGATATGAAATTGATATACGACCGAACCTAGAAGATAGCTCCTTTTCCGGATCAATTAAAATCAACATGAGTTGGACTAAACCAACGCGTACAATTTCTCTTCACGCACACTATGACCTGCAAATAAATGACAGATCAATAAAGTTGACAAAGAAAACATGGGAGTCTGGGTAAATTATTGTTTTTTCACAATCTATTCAATTTTTGATTCTTTAAATGTATTCTGCAGCAATGAAACAGCAAGCGAGGAGTACATTAAGATATTGCGCGGGGATCGATTACCAAAGAAAACTGTCTACATTGTATATTTAAAAGATACGATAAAGGAATGCTCACAATGTGAACTTGCAATGGAATTTGAAGGTGGTATTTGGAAGACAAACGAGGGCATATTCAAGGGTACTTATATCAGCGATGACGGAGAAGAAAACACGTATTTGGCCACATATATGAGGCCAAATAATGCACGCAGGCTGTTCCCTTGCTTCGATGAGCCAGGATTTAAGGTATCTATGCGTTAAACTTTTCCAATTTGGAAGAAATTACCCGTATAAGAAAAACTGAGTAGAGGGAGAATTTTTCCCTTTCGACATGAGCAGCGAGTAATTTACGAATATTTAGACTTACTATTCTTCGTAAATTACTCGCTGCTGATAACACGAATGACAGGGATACTTTTGTTCAAATTTGATGGTTTGTTATATAATATATAAGGGAAAAAACACAAAAAATGGGGGTACATTTGTATAGAAACTGTTCTTAACTACGCAGCCGCCATTAACCAGCTCAAAAATAAGAAATATCTAGGTATTAATACTAAAGCGTGATTTTTAAGCTATTATCTTTTTGGCAACGCTGGTTGAAACAGCTCACGCACGTTTTGTGTTTTGTTTCACTGTGAAACATCTTCGGTTTGGTCTATAATTTAACCATGGATCGTCAATGCTTGCAAATTATTGAAGCCGCTGTACAAAATTTCACCAAAATCAGATCATAATTGCGCTCTACAGAGGCTCAAGAAGTCAAGATCCCAGATCGGTTAATATGGCAGCTATATCAGGTTGTGGACCGATTTGAACCATACTTTGAAAGCCATTACGAAACACGTCGTGCAAAATTTCAGCGAAATAGGATAGGATTTGCGCCCTCTAAAGGCTCAAGAAGTCAAGACCCCAGATCGGTTTATATGACAGCTATACCAGGTTATGCATCGATTTCACCCGTACTTGGCATAGTTGTTGGAAATCATAACATCGTCATGCAAAACGTCTTGCAAAATTTTAGCCAAATCGGATAGGAATTACGTCCTGTAATGGCTCAAGAAGTCAAGATCCCAGATCGTTTTATATGACAGCTATATCAGGTTATAGACCGATTTCAACTATACTTCAACTAGTTCCAAGATCGGTTTTTATGGCAGCTATATCAAAACATGGACCGATATGGTCCATTTACAACCCCAACTGACTTACACCTACAAGAAATATTTGTGCAAATTTTCAAGCGGCTAGCTTTACTCCTTTAAATGTTAGCGTGCTTTCGACAGATAGACGAACGGACGGACATGGCTAGATCGACGAATAATGTAATGACGATCAAGAATATATATATATACTTTCAAGCGTCTAGCTTTACTCCTTCAAATGTTAGCGTGCTTTCGACAGACAGACGGACGGACGGACATGGCTAGATCGACGTATAATGTAATGACGATCAAGAATATATATATACTTTATGGGGTCTGAGACGAATATTTCGAGGAGACGAAATTATTTTACCCCCATCCTATGGTGGAGGGTATAAAAATGAGTGTTCTTTTAAGAAAGTTCATCGCACACTCCTTCCATTTTATGGTCAGTTTAATCGACCCACTGTAGCGGCTATTCGGGCTATTGTGACTAAGTTTCGCACCAAATTTGCATTGTTGAAATTTAAACCACCAACGCGCTTATGTAGTAGAGTACGAACTAAAGAAAATATCGCAGATGTATCGGCCAGTGTTAATGATGACCATCAATTATCGATCCGTCACCGTTCGCAGCAATTGGGCCTCTGTTACTCAACAAAGTGGAAAATTTTGTGGAAGGATTTAGGTGTGAAGTCTTTCAAAATACATCTGGTGCAAGAATTGAAGCCGAACGAGCTACCAACCGCAACGCAGAATTTTTGGTGAATAGGCTCTTGGAAAGTAGGCCGAAGATCCACTTTTTTTATCGAAAAATTGTGTCTAGCGACGAACCTCATTTTTGGCTCAATGGGTATATAAATAAGCAGAATTGTCGATTTTGGAGTGAAGTTCAGCCAGAAGCATTGCAGGAGCTACCAATGCAGAAAAAGTTACAGTTTGGTGCGGCATCATTGGACCGTGCTTCTTCAAAGATGATGCGAATCGTAACATACCTGTAAATGATGAACGCTATCGTGAGATGATATCCACCTTTTTTTTGCCAAAATGCAAGAGCTTGACTTGCATGACATGGGGTTTCAACAAGACGGTGCCACATGCCACACAGCACGCGTAACAATGGACTTATTGAGAGGCGTGTCCGTTGAACATTTTATTTCACATACGGGACCGGTCAATTGGCCGTCTAGATCGTGCGATTTAGACTATTATTTGTGGGGCTATGTTAATGCTCATGTCTATACAGACAAGTCCGCTTCAATTGTCGCAACAATTGGTAGACAACATTGAAGCATTTATTCGGGAGATACCGGCCGAAATGTTAGAAGAAGTATGCCAAAATTGACTAAGCGGACGGGCCATTAGAGGCGCAGTCACGTTCAACAATTGCAGGAAATATTCTTCAAACACTGGTAAACCGTAAAATATGACGACAATGGCCTCCCTTTTAGCTTTTTCTTTCTTCACCCTCCAGATTTGCTGTTGTACAGCGTAGTTGCACATATAAATATTTGACAATTGCGTACTCAGGATTAGGTTAAGTTAGGTTGAAAAGAGGGTGCGGATATTGATCCGCTCCATGCCACTACATACATCTAACCTCGTAACCTCGAAAGAGAAAATGCCCTCCACATGCTATCACTTGCCACATTGATTTTGCATAAGTGGGCTCGTAGTTCTATGTGTCCCGTTATGATACCAAATGCTTTACTGACCTCCCTCTTACTTTCTTTCAGTAATAGCCTCGTCCTCTCACAATTCCGATCGCACCATAGGATTTTCGCTGTCTTACCGACTGTTTTGCTGTTCCACAGTGTTACATATTTGTTGCCCACGCCCTAAACTCGGACTGCGTCGACCCGAAAGGCTTCGGGTTAACCAAATTTATTGACGACAGTCCTCAGGCCTTCGCCGCAAAATCGTCTACCCTTTCATTCGCCCTTACCCTTTTATGACCCGGCACCCAAACGATGCGGATTGTGCCATCCCCAGAGAAGGCGTTAATCTCCATCTTACATTCCAAGATTGTTCGTGATCTTACCGTTCTGGTTGTTATTGCCCTTATGACCTTTTTACTGTCCGTAAAGATGTTCACACTTGACGTCCTCGCTTTAGTACCACACCACCTCACGCATTCGCCCGGATCTCCGCTTGCAGGACCGAATTATGGTAAGGCAGTCTAAAACAGATCTCAGTCCTTGGGTTCTCAATGTAGACCCCCGGGTCCACTCTGTCCTCTAGCTTTGATCCATCCGTGTAACATGGTCTTCCAAATGGCAATACTAGGTTTCCGTCAGTCCCACACTGCCGCTGGCAGCAATGCCTCGCACTCGACCTCAAGTGTCATCTCCGGTATCCGATCGGAAACATCTTCCCTTCCTTCCAGGTTTCCTATCGTCACCTCGATTATACCGCGATGGTATGAGGTGTTCCCATCCTCAATCCATTCTCCCATCGCCTTAAGTCTCGTAGCCACAGTGGCTGCCTCACACTTAATCTGTATGTCAATGAGTCGGATTTCTATAATAGTCTCCAGTGCCCTAGTGGGCGTGGCCCTCATCGCTCCCCCTATGCCAAGACAACATGTTCTCTGAACCTGTTGTATTGTCCTTATGTTGCACATTTTCTCATAGCAGTCCACTAAATTACTAAGGCGTAAGTAAGTATTTGTCTAATTACGCTCCTGTAGAGCCAGTGGACTATTCCCAGATTCAGGCCCCATTTCGAGCCTACGCCCCGTCTACATAGTGTCCAACGTCTGTGAGCTTTCTCAGTACGCTCCTGAATGTGACACTTCCAATTCAGTTTCCTTGGACTCCTAAATATTTGACTTTGTCAGATATCGACATCGTTTTGTTAAGGAAACGTGGTGTGTCAAATAGGCCCACCATCATCTTCCTCGTAAACAGGCATATTTCAGTTTTCTTTGGGTTAACATTCAGACCCCTGGGTCTAGTTCAGTCATATGCAAGACCTTTTCGGCCCTTCTGCATAGCTGGTTCGAATCCTTACCCGTTAGAAATATTGTAACATCGTCTGCATAGCAGACGGGTTCAAATCCCTCCTCAGTCAGTTTCCGTAATAGGTTATTTATGCTGGCCACCCAAAGGAGTGGCTATAAAATGCCTCCCTGTGGCGTGCCCTGTGCCACTTTATCATATTTATGTCATGGGACCCACAATTTATCCAGTCTATAAGGACCGGGTCCATCCGGTACTGGTCTAAGGATTGGATCAATGTGTTGGTCTGCACATTCTTCTATTTTATGCAAAACCTCGTGCAGTGCAGTCTCCACCGACCTTCCTTTGACATAGGCATGCTGTTTGCCGGGCTAAGGTATAAATACTACCCTTGCCTCCTGCCATGCTTTCGGTGTATATGCAAGTCTTGGGCACGCTGTAAAAATAGTGCCCAGAAATATTCCATCAGGTCCGGGTTACATAAATGGTTTGAAGTTTCTCAAGGTTTCCTTCAGGACCCTCGATTATATATAAACCCTCGATTAACATCATTATTCAAAGATGCTGGTGTCTCCGTGAGTCCCGTCGTATCCTATGGAAAATGCGTTTTCATCAAAAGCATCAACATGTTCTTCGTTGTCTCTGCTCTCACTCCCATTTAGTCTACTAACGTTTCAGTTAGGATATGGGTTTTTGAGATAAACTTTTTCATCGCAGAAAAGCTTCCAGGAGGCAGGTTTGCCACTCTGGTAATCTTATTGTATTCCTTGAGCCATGTGTAATACACATCCCAATATTGCAAATTACAAATTTTGCCCATGAACATTCCACTAAGGAACAGGGGCGAACTTCTAACATATCAATGAGTGCAGTCCGATTCAAGTTTAAGCTCAATGATAATGGGCCTTTGGGCCGAGTCCGAACGGCGTGCCGCAGTGCGACGCCTTTTTTGGAGAGAAGTTTTACATGGCATAGTACCTCAAGAATGTTGCCAGCATTAGGAGGGGGAAACCACCGCTGAAAATTTTTTTTTTTTGATGGTCTCGCCAGGATTTGAACCCAAGCGTTCAGCGTCATAGGCGGACATGCTAACCTCTGCACTATGGTGGCCTCCACACATCCTTATATACTTCAGTAAAAAAAGTCATCCTATTGACATTGTCGTCAATGTCTTCTATGCTTGGACAATCTTAATTATCTTGCCCAAGCCTTCTTCTGAGTAGTCTTCCGAAAATTGGAAAGTTGGTTTTCAACTTATTACGAAAGCTTAGCTGATTTGGCGCTGGCCGTGCTATTTTAAACCTAATTTAGCGATGGTCTGAAAAGGAATGCAAGATGAGGTTTTCCGAACATATCGTTACATCTAAAACCTCCTCCCTAATCCTATTAACAAAGGTTGCGGTGTTACCAATATTAAGTGTTATTAGGTGGTTATTATTCAAGAATTTTGCCAGGGCTTGGCCCCGCTAATTAATACTGGTACTACCCCACGAAATGTGGTGAGAGTTCGCATCGCACCCTATTAGTACCTCATTTTCTGTCTGTTTTGCTTTCCTCGGAGTCGCATCGCACCCTATTAGTACCTCATTTTCTGTCTGTTTTGCTTTCCTTCGGAGAGTCGAAAGGCAGATAAAGTGATGTCAGGTATGCTCCACCGTCTCCCTGCCTAATCACTATTGCATTCGACGTTGACAATTATGGGGAAAATATAAAATTCAAATTTTTGTGACAAATAACGCAGGTCCTCGGCCGAGTAGTTTATATGGTTCAGCCCAGATACTTTATTCCGGGGCGTCAATGGCTCCCGAATTAAGGCAATATGAATCATGCCCTTGCTGATTTTCTCCAACAGAGCGTGTGTAGCAGTCTCGCTCCGGCGGAGGTTTATCTGGATTACATCAATCATTGGTCCTCCAGTAAATGGGCGCCTTGGGAGTAGGTGATGATCTCATCGTCTGCTCTCTGTTGTTAGACTGCATGTCATCGTTTTAGTTTCTTTGCCTATTATAGTCTTCTGAATATTTGTAACGTCAGTAATGGTTTCATCGTCGGGTCCCTGTTCGTTAGGCTGTATTGAGTTTCCATTCCTTGTACTGCCTGATGTTTCAATACTAGGATCTTTGCCTATCTTAGTCTTCCAAATCTTGAGTAAATGGGCCTCTTGGAAGTAGGTTATGATCTCATCGCCGGCTCTGAGCCAAATTGAATAAGAATGTCGAAGGGCCTAACACAACTCACTGTCCCAAATTTCGGCGACATTGGACAATAAATGTTCTTTTTATGGGCCCAAAACCTTAAATCGAGAGTTTTGTCTATATGGCAGTTATATGCAAATCTTGATCGATCTAGGCCAAATGGCAGAAATATGTCGATGGGCTTTAATTAACTCACTGTCCCTAATTTCGGCGACATCGGACAATAAATGCTCTTTTTATAGGCCCAAAACCTTAAATCGAGAGATTTGTCTATATGGCAGCTATATGCAAATCTTGATCGATCTAGGCCAAATTGAAGAAGGATGTGAAAGGGCCTTACACAACTCACTGTTCCAAATTTTGGCGACATCGGACAGTAAATGCGTCTTTTATGGGCCTAAAACCTTAAATCGAGAGATCGGTCTATATGGCGGCTATATCCAAATCTGGACCGATCTGGGTCAAATTGAAAAAAGATGTCGGGGGTTTAACACAACTCACTGTCCCAAATTTCAGCAAAATTGGATAATAAATGTGGCTTTTATGGGCCTAAGACCCTAAATCGGTGGATCGGTCTATATGGCAGCTATATCCAAATCTGAAACGACCTGGGTTAAATTGAAGAAGAATGTCGAATGGCCTAACACAACTCATTGTCCCAAATTTCAGCAAAATGGAATAATAGTAGTGGTTTTTATGGGCCTAAGACCCTAAATCGGCGGATCGGTCTATATGGGGGCTATATGAAGATATAGTCCGATATAGTCCATCTTCGAAATTAACCTGCCTATGAACAAGGAAAAGAATCTATGCGAAGTTTCAGCTTAATATCTCTATTTTTAAAGACTGTAGCGTGTTTTCAACAGACAGACGGACGGACAAGGCTAGATCGTCTTAGATTTTTACGCTGATCAAAAATGTATGTATGTATATACTTTATAGGGTCGGAAATGGATATTTCGATGTGTTGCAAACGGAATGACAAAATGAATATTCCCCCATCCTTCGGTGGTGGGTATAGAAATATTGGGTTGCCCAAAAAGTAATTGCGGATTTTTTAAAAGAAAGTAAATGCATTTTTAATAAAACTTAGAATGAACTTTAATCAAATATACTTTTTTTACACTTTTTTTCTAAAGCAAGCTAAAAGTAACAGCTGATAACTGACAGGAGAAAGAATGCAATTACAGAGTCACAAGCTGTGGAAAAATTTGTCAACGCCGACTATATGAAAAATCCGCAATTACTTTTTGGGCAACCCAATAGAAGCAAATATGCATTTGCATTAATTTTTCGTGAAGTAATGGTTCGTGAAGAAGGTTGCATGTACAAAACTTCCTAAAATTGGGCAAATAATTAATACAAAGCAAGATCCAAAATATTTCCATATTTCAACGTTCGCATTTGCAATATAACTGCTAGCAGTAGTGGAAAATATTTTTGAAATATATTCATTACGCAATTAATTATTATTTTCTGTATTTTTCCTGTATTATAGCACATCTTGTTTACTTTTGATTTTTGACAAACGTCAAAATTTGTCAGTGTTAGAAAAAATGGTGTGTAAAGTGTAAAAAAACAACCCCCTAGGTCATTTTTACATCTCACCATAGGAGATTGCTATCATTCGACATACGCTCTTACGATAAATCCTTTCTTATTTCAAAAAACACGAATGGCAATATTTTAACCAATTACATTTTGTTTTTAACAGGTACCATTCAAAGTATCTATTGCGAGGCCGAGGAATTTTGTTACATTATTTAACACACAATTACTAAAAACGGAAGAATTGTAAGTACATGTATACACAATACATAACAGGTAAGAACGTGTTAAGTTTGGCCGGGCCTAATCTTGGGGACCCACCACCATGGATTCAAAATACGAGTATGAACATAGTTGAAGGGCACATGTGTACTTTAAGTGAAAAATTCTGCCAAATCAGCCAAAAATTTAATCTTCTTGTGGACGAACAAGACTAATTGAGAAATATAATTTGGAAGACTAATTTTAAAAGTCTTAAGAGAACACTAAGTGTAAAATATTAGCCAAATCGCACAACAATTGCGGCTTCCAGAGATTCAATATCTCAAATTAGGAGAACGTTTAGTTCGAGAGCAATAACAAGTAATAGATCGATTTGGATCGTACATGGCACGGATGTTGAAGACATGAAAAATCATGATAAAGAATGAGGTTTCTAGGGCTAAAATCAAGTCGAAGGACCGATTTATGTGGGAGCTATAGACAAATCTGAAGCGCTAGGCCCATTTTCAATCCCCAACGACCAATATCAAAAAGTATTATCTGTGCAAAGTTCAAGTGACTTGCTTCATTCGAAGATAAATACAGGATGTGCCAGAGAAAATTACTTATTTGAAAAAATTCCCTAGCGGTGAGTTAGATAGAGGGGAGGGGGTCGAGAGTGGGCGCAACTGAGTCCCCAAGTTTGTTTCTGCTTCTACTCAGTTGCCATCAGCTCTGGTCGAGGGAGCAGCGGGCCTTTTATGTCAAGAGCTTTTTTTCTAACGGTCGCCCACTTGTTGCTACGCAACGTGTCTTCCGCGCTTGCTTTGAAATTTCCCTCACAGACTCGTTCCTGGCCGTAATTCATGATTGCGGAAGAGTCGGTTAACCCAGATATGGACTTTCATAAACCATCAGAACTCCGAAAAATATCGAAAGAGTGAGGCAGTCAGTTGTGCGTTCTCCCCGGCGTACGGCTCGCAAACATGCAGCTGCTATGGGCATTTCTGACACAATTGTTCGACGAATGATGGAGACATCAATACCTTAAAATTCATTCGATTCGATTCGATTTTGTTGCCCGTCAAAATGCATGGGATTGACAACCTGCCTGAAGACGCAGTAGTTTTTTAAAGTGACGAGACTCTCTTTCAAATTTTCGGCTGCTTCAACAAGCAAAACATTCGTTATTGAAATGGTGTAAATCCGACCATGGATCCTGGTACACCTCACGAACAACATTTGCTACGCCATTGCCAATATACCGATTCATATGCTGCAAAGTGTGGGCGAGAATTTCAAAAATCCTCTTAATCATTGTATGCGCAATGGGGGTCGCACTTACCCGATGTCAAGACTGCATGACAAAATACATTGGGATATTGTATTCTAAAATACAAAAAAAAAAAATAACGGAAGTACTTTTGTTTTTATAGACCTTTCAAATAAGTAAGTTTCTCTCACCCACCCTGTATATACACAAATACGTTACTGGAGGGGGCAATTTTTAACCGATGTGGCTGAAATCGTGAACTTCTATTTCAGTTATGACGCCAATTATGGTCTAAATCGACCCATAACCCGATGTATTCAGCTCCCAAATAAACCGTGATTTCTTGAGCTCCCAGAGGGCGCAATTTTTAGTGAATTTGAATTAAAGTTTTGCACGTCGAATTCTGTTTTGACTTTTAACGTACGTGCTGTTTATAGTCCAATACGGTCTATAATCCGATATAACTCTCATATAAATTTTGAGCCCATAGATAGTGAATATATTGTCCGATTTGACTGTGTACCATGACCTCCGGCAAGACTTCTAACATTCGTGGCAAATCGGCCTATAACCTGTTATAGTTCCCATATAAACCGACCCTTCAATGTACTCTTTGAAACGTGACGTGGGGAAGTTTATTTTCTTCTGAATACTTATCTTACTAGCAGGGTGGTGGTAAAAATGTTTTAAGGAAAAAATATCACAATTGTAGAGGTGTGGTAAATTTTATACCAGCACATACATAACTCCGCACATGTCGCACCTACGGCGACAAATTGGTCTTACCACGACAATAAACAAAAAAAAAATAGATCGCTAAATTAAGAAAGAGGAGAATTGTTAAATAAAAATATGTTGAGGGTGTAAAATTGACCACTACGTCGTCAGCTAAATTTTAAAATAGCATCTCGGAGTTTCTAGACCAATGAGAAAAATTCATTCAAAAATACTTAGACATCTTAAAACTAGTATGAATGTTTATGAAAATTTATGAGTTACTATCAATAGAAAATTAAAAATTTCAACGGTGGTTATTCCCTCCTAATACCGGCGACATTTGTAAGGCACTATGGCATGTCTTAAGCTCAATGATAGGTGACCTCTTTTTGAGAGTCGAGTCCGAATGGGACGTGCCGCAGTGCACCTCTTTGGCTTTTTAAATGCCATAGTACGTCTCGCCAGGATTCCCTACTAATACCGGCGACATTTGTAAGGCACTATGGCATGTCTTAAGCTCAATGATAGTTGACCTCTGTTTGAGAGCCGAGTCCGAATGGGACATGCCGCAGTGCACCTCTTTGGCTTTTTAAATGCCATAGTACGTCTTACCAGGATTCGAACCCAGGCGTTTAGCGTCATAGGTGGCATGCTTACCAGAGAGCTTCACCAAGTAGCAAAATTTTCAAACACTCTTGTTCAGTGACTTGATTTGTGCTGATGCTTTTGGTTGGGTGGATGAACGTTTATTGATTGCTTTTGTATTTGCTCGAACCGATCATTCAGTTGCTCATTCAAATTAGTAGTTGTTCAACGCACTTTCATTCAACTCGACGCACGTGCACTTAATGTAACAACACGTGCATTTAAAGAAAATGTGGAAAGTGGAAACTACACTTTGTCACTATTGAAAGCGAGCTCCGCCATACTATTTTTATACCCTCCACCATAAGATGGGGGATATACTAATTTCGTCAATCTGATTGTAACTACTCGAAATATTCGTCTGAGACCCCATAAAGTATATATATTCTTGATCGTCGTGAAATTTTATGTCGATCTAGCCATGTCCGTCCGTCTGTCCGTCCGTCCGTCTGTCTGTCGAAAGCACGCTAACTTCCGAAGGAGTAAAGCTAGCTGCTTGAAATTTTGCACAAATACTTCTTATTAGTGTAGGTCGGTTGGTATTGTAAATGGCCCATATCGGTCCATGTTTTGATATAGCTGCCATATAAACCGATCTTGGGTCTTGACTTCTTGAGCCTCTAGAGTGCGCAATTCTTATCCGATAGGAATGAAATTTTGCACGACGTGTTTTGTTATGATATCCAACATCTGTGACAAGTATGGTTCAAATCGGTTCATAACCTGATATAGCTGCCATATAAACCGATCTTGGGTCTTGACTTCTTGAGCCTCTAGAGAGCGCAATTCTTATCCGATTGGAATGAAATTTTGCATCGATTTGAAATCGATTTCTCTCTTTTACTTCTTGAGCCCACAAAGGGCGCAATTCTTATTCGAATTGGCTGACATTTTACACAGGTCTCCAACATATAATTTAATTGTGGTCCAAACCGGACCATATCTTGATATCGCTCTAATAGCAGAGCAAATCTTTTCTTATATCCTTTTTTGCCTAAGAAGAGATGCCGGGAAAATAACTCGACAAATGCGATCCATGGTGGAGGGTATATAAGATTCGGCCCGGCCGAACTTAGCACGCTTTTACTTGTTCTTTATTATAAGCACACAGTACAATTATTTGAATTAATTAACATTTTGAATTTAAATCTTTATCCAACTCGCCTATCCTTTGACAGAAGGTGTTTTTGAACGGAGCGAATTTGTAAAGTGAAAAAGATTCGATACAAAGCTCTTATATAAGGCACAATTTGGAAAGATGTTTAGAGTTTGTTTGCGGTTGAATTAAAAGCCTTAAATGTGGTTCCGAAATGGGGGCCGTTCTCAAGTTTCCCTCTGGGCCTTTCTACTGGGTTATCGCTTGCGGAACAGGAAGGTCGTCACAAGCCTAACATGTGTTTGAATTCGGCTTGCTTTTTGTTTGTATTTTATTTTGTTTACTTGTGCAAAGACATGATGACATAGCTAAGACATATTTTTACAGAAGGTGCTTTTGAACGAAGTTACAATAACTTGTGAAGTAAAAAATATTCCATACAAAGGTCTTATATAAAGGCAAAATTTGGAAGGACGGTTATTCTTTGTTTTGCTGTTTGAGATTGAATCAAATAGTTTCTGAATGTGGGTCGTACACAATGTTCATACATATATTTCAACTAGCTGAACCGGGCCCGCTCCGCTGCGCCTTCATTTACTTTATATGGAACAAAATTTTCCTTTGTATGTTTATTTTCGACAATTAAAGAGCTTTTAGTGAAATACCATACTACGAAAATAATATATGTATATCGCAAAAGCATAACAATATAAATGCCTTTATCTGAATCCCATATGATCTTTACCGGTCTATGAATTCGCTCGCAGGGTTTAGGGTCCTTAACGTTTGGGTGTTAGATATACTCCAATACTCCATTATTAAAAGTTTTTTTTTTCAGTTCGATATTGTCATGTTGTCCGATTTAGGGGTGTTTTCGGGGGTGAGGTGGTCCCTTAGACTCTTGGCCCAGACAAATATTGGGTTGCCCAAAAAGTAATTGCGGATTTTTTAAAAGAAAGTAAATGCATTTTTAATAAAACTTAGAATGAACTTTAATCAAATATACTTTTTTTACACTTTTTTTCTAAAGCAAGCTAAAAGTCACAGCTGATAACTGACAGAAGAAAGAATGCAATTACAGAGTCACAAGCTGTGGAAAAATTTGTCAACGCCGACTATATGAAAAATCCGCAATAACTTTTTGGGCAACCCAATATATCCGCATGGTGCTCTTCTCTCAAAAACCATTTATTTATGAGGGATGAGGATGAGGCCTCCTCAAACATTTTGAAAAGAGGCGGTGATTCAAATACATGGTCCCACATTTGAATATCAGATTCGTATTCTACTTCCAATTACCTTTATTTGAGGCCGATTTTGCGATGGTCAGTAAATAGTTGTTGTTTGTGGGGTGTTTTAGGGAAGGGTTAGACCCCCAATATCTTTCATTTGAGCCCCGGATTGACGTGGTTGGTATATATGCCTGATTTAGGGGTGTTTTGGGGAGTGGGGTGGTCCCTCAAATACTTAGGCCTCTAGGGGGACGGTCATGGTCTACTCTAAAATTACAGCCCCATATTGGAATGGTCAGCAAATACGTCCTATATGGGAGGTGTTATGGAGTCGGGGTGGCCCCATACGCACTTTTTCCCGAATATTGATATCAGATTCGTGCTTAACTCCCAAAGTCCTTTCATTTGAGCCCCATATTGCTATTGTAGTAAATTTGTCCTCTTTAGGGGTTGTTTTTGGAGTGGGCGGCCCCCATACACTTGGTCTCACATTTGGATATCAGATTCGTATTCTATACTTAAATACCTTTTATTTGAGCCCCATATTGCCATAATCAGTAAATAAGTCCTATTTGAGGGGTGTTTTGCGGAAGGGGTGCACCTCCAGAAACTTGTTCCCACATTTGGATACCAAATTCGTATTCTACTTGCAAATGCCTTTCATTTGAGTCTCATATTGCCAAGGTCGGTAAATATGTCCGATTTAGGAGTGTTTTTGAGGGTTTAGGAGTGTTAGTCCGACAATTGGATAGCAGATACGTTTTGTACTCTTAAATACCTTTCATTTGAGTCCCATATTGCCATGATTGATCTCTATATATATTTGGTAGATTTGAGGGTGGGGAGGTACCCCATCCGAAATTTGGATACCAAATTTTTATTTTTAGGTTACTTTAAGAGAGCACACAACCACGCACGCTTAAATCGCACCACCCATCACCCACCACCAACCCCCCTCCAGGTATCAAAAAATGTAGTAGCCTATTTTCACCACGGGATCATTATGCACCATCTGTGAAAATTTCAAGAAAATCGGTTTAGCCATTTTTGAGTCTATAAGGAACACACAAACAAACATACAAACCGACAAACAAACATAAATTGATTTTTATACATAAGAAAGATAAGCTTACACAATATGTTAAACACACATGATCTTATCTAAACAAGTAAGAGCGTGCTAAGTTCGGCCGGGCCGAATCTTATATACCCTCCACCATGGATCGCATTTGTTGAGTTCTATTCACGGTATCTCTTTTTAGGCAAACAAAGAATATTGAATAAGAACTGTTATGCTATTGGAGCTATATCAAGTTATAGTTCGATTCGGACCATAAATGAATGCTGAACATTGTAGAAGTCATTGCGTAATATTTCACTTTATTCGGATAAGAATTGCGCCTTGTAGGTGCTCAAGAAGCAAAATCGCGTGATAGATTTATATGGGAGCTGTATCAAGCTATTGATCGATTCAGACCATAATAGACACGCATGTTGAAGGTCATCAGAGAAGTCGTTGTACAAAATTTCTGCCAAATCGGATGAAAATTGCGCCCTCTAGAGGCTCAAGAAGTCAAGACCCCAGATCGGTTAATATGGCAGCTATATCAGGTTATGTACCATACTTAATTTGTAATTTATTTATTTATACTTAGCACAGTTATTCAAAGTCATAACAGAACAACTCATGCTAAATTTCAGCCAAATCGGATGAGAATTGTGCGCTCTATTGGCTCAAGAAGTCAAGATGCAAGATCGGTTTATATGACAGCTATACCAGATTATTAACCGATTTGAATAATTCTTAACACAGTTGTTGGAAGTAATACCAAAACACTACGTGGACAATTTCAATCAAATCGGACGAGAATTGCGCCCTCTGGAGGCTCAAGAAGTCAAGACCCAGGATCGGTTTATATGGCAGCTATATCAAAACATGAACCGATTTGAACCATTTACAATCCCAACCGACCTACACTAATAAAAAGTATTTGTGCAAAATTTCAAGCGGCTAGCTTTACTCCTTCGAAAGTTAGCCTGCTTTCGACAGACAGACGGAGGGACGGGCAGACGGGCGGACAGACGGACGGACATGGCTAGATAACTTAAAATTACATGACGATCAAGAATATATATACTTTATGGGGTCTCAGACACATTTTCGAAGTGTTACAAACAGAATGACGAAATTAGTATACCCCCATCCTATGGAGGAGGGTATAAAAATAGCTAACATTTTTGGCATCGTTTGCAGCAAAAAATGATTTCTTACGCGAAAATTTTATACGATTGGTTTCTTTTTATCTTGTGTATCTTCCTTTGAGCAAAGAGTGTAGCTCAAAGAAAAACAATTTTTGGGATATTTATTTATTTTGGTCATATAGGAGTGCGATCATGTGTAGATCAAAATTCTGAAAGTGATAATTTTTCAAATCTCACTTTCTGTGGAGTACGATTTCAGACGAAATTTTCAGACGGGTCTCCACTGGAAAATATTTGTGTAGACTACAAGATAGCTACAAATATCGCTTAGTTTTTTGCACGATTTTTTTTATAGTTTTTGGCTTAAAAAGAACATATATAGTAAAATTAATTGCTTATTTGCAAACCTCATGTTGCATGAAGGGATTGGGTTAGGTTAGAAAGCGTGTGCAGATATGAATTCGCCCCATGCCACTATGGACATACACCCAAGCCAGTAATCGGCTCGTTGCGCGCTATAAAAACTAAAAAGTAACCTCGAAAAAGAACATTTTAAGTGAGAATTTCGTGCTACTTTAAAATCCTTAATTGTGTTCCATATCACTCCTTTAAGTTGGCTTATGTCTGGTTTTGTGTCCCCACCTAGGTAAGGGGTCTTTTATCAGCGAAAGCCGGGCAATGAATTAGAAAATGCTCCAACGTCTCATCATCTTCCCCACACAAGCTATCACTTGCCGCACCGATGTTGCATAAGATAGCTCATAGTCCTATGTGTCACGTTATGATACTTAAAGCTGTACTGACCTCCTTCTTACTGCCTTTCAGTGATAGCCTCGTCCTTTCCGGATCACCGCATAGAATTTTCGACGTCCTACCGACCGTTTCGCTGTTGTACAGTGTTAGATGCGTTTGTCGCCCATGCCCTTAAATCGGACTGTGTCGACCCGAAAGGCTTCAGGTTAACCACTTTCATTCCCCCTTACTCCGTTATGGCCCGACACCCAAACGATTAGGATTGTATCATTCTCAGAGAAGTCGTTAATCTTACACTGCAAGAGAGTTCGTGACCTTATGTTCCTGGTTGTTATTTCCCTTCTGTCCATTTTACTGCCGTAAAGATGTTCACACTTGACGTCACTGCGTTAGTACCACTCCACTTCACACATTCCGTGATCGCCCGAATCTCCGCCTGCAGGACCGTATTATTGTCAGGCAGTCTAAAACAGATCTCAGTCCCTGGGTTCTCAATATAGACCCCCAGGCCTACTCTGTCCTCTAGCTTTGATCTATCCGCTGGCAGCAGTGCCTTGCACTCGACCTCAAGTGTCGTCACAGGTATCCGATCGGAAACCTCTTCCGTTCCTTCCTGGTTTCCTATCGTCCCCTCGATTATACCGCGACTGTATGAACTGCTCCCATCCTTAATCCATTCTCTTATCGCCTTAAGTCTCATAGCCGCTGTCGCTGCCTCACACTTAATCTGTATGTCAATGGCTCGGATATCAAGGATAGTCTCCAGTGCCCTCATCGCTCCGCCTGTGCCAAGACAACAGGTTCTCTGAACTCGTTGTATAGTCCTTATGTTTCATTTTTCTCCACAGCAGGGATTAAACTATACATTTAAATTTGTAGTTCCAAGCAAAAATTCTCAATGTCACCCTGGTACGCAAAGAAAATTTCATTTGAGCGACGTAACTGCACTCAAAAAAAGGTGAACCAATGGTTGAGTTAAAATAAACTACTTTCGAATAAAGTTGAACTTCATATAGCGCAGATGCAGATCTAAAATAATCACTTCATATGAACTTTGTGATGGTTTAACGTTAACTAAATGGAAATAAACTATTCTTTATTATTTATTGTGTAAGACATTTTTAACTGAAATCAAAATAATTGACGGAATAAAATGGATGGAATAAACATCACACTGAGCGTTGTATTAGCTTGTGTGCGACACGGTATTGGGGTTGTTTTCTCTCTTTCGTCTGATTGATTCTGTTGAATGTCAAGACCCAGGAAATCTGCGACTAAGATGGGGTGCGTCCACAGGGATCTGGGTGTGAGTCAAGTGGGTCTGGCTGGGTAGTTAAACAGGTGACGTGTATCGAGGGTCCCTAGTTACAATCGGGACCATACATCTACCACGTCGTCATCAATCCTTGCTTTGCAGGAGTTGAGGCGCCTGCATTTGCCGGAACGTAATTGAGCCAGATATACTCTGAATATTATTCCACTGCATGTCACAAAGCTTAGGAGACCACACTGGATAACTTACCACAGATCGGCCAATTGCTTTGTATGTGGTCAACAAGATTTCTTTGTCTGCACCCCAAGTGCTGCCCGCAAGTGACTTGAGAACCTTGTTTCTACTTTTGACCTTATGGCAAATTGCTGTGGCATGTGGGGAGAATGTGTAAGAGCTGTCAAATGTGACGCCAAGTATTTTGGGACACTTGATGGTCGGAATCATTTCTCCATCGATCATCACAGTCAGCTCGATATTCACCTCGCGTGTATTTGTAGTGAACAGTGTGGTTGAAGTGGTTCAGTTTTCTTGCAGCGAAATATGAGGCAAGTTCGTTGAGGTAGATGTTCAACCTCTCTATGCCGTCTGGAAGGGGTAGACCGGAGATATCACCCCGCCTTGGGGGACGGTGCTTCCAGTTATTATCCCTAAATTCCACAAATGACTGGCGACCACACAGATAATTCACGACCCAGCGTTTGAGGCCTGGCTGGAGGGGCGTGTTGGCGATGTCCTCAAATAGTTTGGCATGGCTGACCGTCTCGAATTCCTTCGATAGGTCTAGTGTCACGAGGACCGTCCTATCACATGGCCTGGGCTGATTGAAGCCACGGCAAATGTGTTAGCAGTTATTAGCTATGCAGTCCTCGAAATCGATGTTGATGCTCGGCGAATGGAAATTGTCCTACGAGGCTCGGGAGGAGTAATGCCTCAAGCGTTTTCGCAACTGGTGAGAGAAGGGAGAACAGTCTGTACGGCTCCCCCAAACTCAGGTCCTTTCCAGGCTTCAGTAGCGGCATCACTCTGCCCATTTTCCAGACATAGGGAACTATAACATTGTTCAAAGACAGGTTGAGGACAGTAGTAAGCTTACTCAACTCCAGGTAAATCCAGATTCTTCAACATCATGGTAACATCAATTTAGAGATTCCGTCGGGGCCCAACGCCTTGGAGTATTTGGCGCCACGGATGATATTCGTAACTTCGCCCATCGTAAATTGTGATGGCTGTCCATCGGCTCGGATACCACGTATACGGCGAATGGCTCTCCTCCTTGCCCCGTTACTCTCGGGATGCACAATAAATTATCGGTTGAACAACCTGTCGCATCTCTTCGGAAATTGCCTGAGGTCCTGTCATACCGTCTACGGGGTTCGAGACTGACTTAACAATAGACCACGCCCTGCCTAAATCGGTGCCTAAGTTACATTACTCCAAGTGTTCCAGCCACAAATTCCGCTTATGTTCGTTGACTACCCTGTTTAATTCTAGATTCATTTCACTGATCCAGGGGTTAGTGGCGTCCATACAACAAATCCCCTCATGCTCGGCTGCGAGTACCACTGCCTGCGCCGGGAAATTGGACCACAATTGGGGTATTCGACCGGATTGTATAAAGCGAGCGGCTGCTGCGTTAATGATGTCTTGGAATTTCCTCTCGGCAACTACCACATCCGAGGGGGATGTCAGTTCAAGCGGCGATTGGTGCACACTGTGAAGCCAGGCCAATCGGCCTTCTTCTGATTGATAAACGTTCGGCGCTCAGAGGTTGCGAAGTCGGGTGGTTGGTCGATGGTGAGAATTATGGGGAGGAGGTCTGAACCCAAAAAGATGGTGCCAGGATACGTCACTCAGCAAATCAGGGGATGCAATGGAAATATCTGACGAGCTGATGCACCCCCTCGTAATCCTAGTGGGGGCATACTCATTCAAAGTTCAAAACGTGGAGCTTTCAATCTGCTCTGCCAAAGCCATGCCACGCTGGTCGTTACCCAGGGGAGAATGGCATGAAATGTGATGCGCATTAAAGTTCCCTAGAACCAGAACATTATGGCCAGATAGCAACCCACTTATGTCGTGGTTATCAGCTTGGTCATTAATTGGGACACAGCTATCAACCAGCGGTATGTACACGTTGTATAGCTCTATCTCGGTAGTACCGAACCTGACTGCCATTACCATGCACTCCATGTAGGGGTAACTAGCGCCAGGCGCAGGCGAGATGCGTCTATATTGCACGGAATAATGTATCACGAAGGCCAATCCCCCACCTCCATTCCTTGAGCGATCCTTACGTTGCACATTGTATTCGTGACAACTGCGCAAGCTGCAGGTGTTGAACAGCTTTGTCTCCTGGATCGCTGCGACCAATATGTTCTTCCGACTCATAAAATCCACAATCAGTTGAGTTGCAAAAATGATACACTTCCCGGCACTGGCCTGGCAATATTGCGAGTACCACTGCCTGCGCCGGGAAATTGGGGCATTCGACCGGCTGGTATAAAGCGAGCGGCTGCTGCGTTAATGATGTCTCGGAATTTCCTCTCGGCAACTAGCACATCCGAGGGGGGTGTAAGTTCACTGAAGCGGCGATTGGTGTACACTCTGAAGCCAGGCCAATCGGCCTTCTTCTGATTGATAAACGTCCGCCGCTCAGAGGTTGTGAAGTCATTCACCGTGTAAAACGTGGAGCCTTCAATCTGCTCAGCCAAAGCCATGCCACGCTGGGGGTCACATAGTCCGACGATGAGGATGCAGAAGGCGACGACGACGACGCTTGTGACCCACTGCTGGCTATGTTCGCACAGCACCTTGCAACATATCCAGTATAACTATACTTCCGTAGTGAAGTGAGGCCATAGCAAGATCGGAAATGTACCCACTCCATTTACCGGTTACATCTCACCGACACCGACCGATGATGGAGGCGGTTCTGGCATACCGAACAGAACCAAGGTCCGGGGTTCTTTTAAATCCCGGCACGGACCAGAAGCGTGCGGAGAAGGAACTCCGGGATGTGCCTCTCCCATGACGAAAAAAGACTAATACGTACACTGGGGCGACAGCCCTTGCCGATGAAGGATTCCATCGGGTCAATCCGGCGCGTACAACCGGCTGCCATGGAATTGAATTCATCCCGGTGTAATATGATGGCAGGAGTGGTTAGTGCAGAAAATTTGCCATAAATATTGGGTTGCCCAAAAAGTAATTGCGGATTTTTCATATAGTCGGCGTTGACAAATTTTTTCACAGCTTGTGACTCTGTAATTGCTTTCTTTCTTCTGTCAGTTATCAGCTGTTACTTTTAGCTTGCTTTAGAAAAAAAAGTATATTTAATTAAAGTTCATTCTAAGTTTTATTAAAAATGCATTTACTTTCTTTTAAAAAATCCGCA
The DNA here is from genome assembly GCF_963082655.1 of Stomoxys calcitrans. NCBI lineage: Eukaryota > Metazoa > Arthropoda > Insecta > Diptera > Muscidae > Stomoxys > Stomoxys calcitrans. The sequence goes on along the minus strand of NC_081553.1, from coordinate 159,575,760 downwards.
ATTACTTTTTGGGCAACCCAATATGTTAAGGAAAATTATGATAATTTGTTGAAGTTTTTCACAACTAAAAGGAGATTACCCAGCTTTAAGTAAACAAATTCTTGTATGTTCGTTACCGCAAACAAAAAAAAAACTCCCACGAAATGGTTCCCGGCTGTAGGCAACAGTGCAAAAATTATTTCTACAGCGTACAGGTTGTTTTTTATATTTTGCGCGATAAAGAAATGTCTATCCTTTGTGTTCGTCAGAAATTTTCATAACTTTTCTCGTATTTACTCTTAAAAAAGTCCCAATGTTTTTCATAAAAAATGTTTACTCGTCGAAAAGTTCGGTTAAGGCTAAAGAACTATTTCTTTCGTGACGAAGTAGCTTCTCCATCCATGTTACGATTCAATCGTTTGTCCCACAGTTGTTTCGAATGCCCAGAACCCGCTGTTGCGTTTCCACGATATGCGAGAGAGGTGGGCAGTGATATCAGTAGTTAAGGTCGGAGATTCACCTCCCCCCCACCCTTGGCTAGCAAATCTATACTCTTTTTGTGTGCACTTGTAGAATTGAAAACAATTCAAATGCGACTTTTTAACTTTATTTAATTTTTTTTTTTTTCATTTTAGAGACGCCACAAAACCTAATTTAGATTACGTGGTTGACCATTTCGAAGTAACACCACCAATGTCAACATTTACATTTGGCTTTGTAATTTCACAATTAAAAAAGATTGACTTCCCTATGGAATACGCTTCTGGTGAAAACAAACTTCAAATAAATATATGGGCATCCAAGAAAAATGCATCAAAATTTGAGGTATGTATAACGTGACCACCCCAATTTGACTATAAATTGGGCGAAATTTTCTCGAAAAATATTCTTAAGACGAATGTATAGATTAAAGTCGGGCAAATATTGCTCTAAGACTTTATTAAGTAATTGTTTCTGTCGATTCGATAAGATTCGTTGTTTCAATGGTAGAACCAGTAATACTATTTCCTTATTGGAAGTTGGATTACTCCTTCTCAGGTGTGTTTTAAATATACATTAAAGTTTAAGCCAAACGATCAACGTTTAAGCTGGTTAAGGGTGATATTATTTTGTTATTAGGTCTCCATCTCGATCTAACATCGAAAGAACCAGTCGATTGACGCCTTGGCTGGATTCTCGCTGAGCTCTTTATTAAAAGGTAGTTGCTGCTCGAATGACACCAAATCATCATTTGTTCCTATGTTTAAACTATTTTAACTGATTTCAAAACATTATTGAGAATTTTGGGTATTGCAATAGGAATTGAGCGTGAAAGTACATGTTACTATTTCATTAGACAAATCATAAATTTAACAATAATAAGAAAACGAGTCTTAATGTGACTGAAAGTATTAAATTTTAGTGTAAAATATCAGCTAACAGTAGGAGCGAAAGTAAACACTTTAAAGTTAAAATGTTTTATAAAAAATAATTAAGTCAAATGCAATAATAAGTAAAGGGTGATTTTTTTGAGGTTAGGATTTTCATGCATTAGTATTTGACAGATCACGTGGGATTTCAGACATGGTGTCAAAGAGAAAGATGCTCAGTATGCTTTGACATTTCATCATGAATAGACTTACTAACGAGCAACGCTTGCAAATCATTGAATTTTATTACCAAAATCAGTGTTCGGTTCGAAATGTGTTCATTCACCGTAACGTTGCGTCCAACAGCATCTTTGAAAAAATACGGTCCAATGATTCCACCAGCGTACAAACCACACCAAACAGTGCATTTTTCGGGATGCATGGGCAGTTCTTGAACGGCTTCTGGTTGCTCTTCACTCCAAATGCGGCAATTTTGCTTATTTACGTAGCCATTCAACCAGAAATGAGCCTCATCGCTGAACAAAATTTGTCAAAATTTGAACACATTTCGAACCGAACACTGATTTTGGTAATAAAATTCAATGATTTGCAAGCGTTGCTCGTTGGTAAGTCTATTCATGAAGTTATGTCAAAGCATACTGAGCATCTTTCTCTTTGACACCATGTCTGAAATCCCACGTGATCTGTCAAATACTAATGCATGAAAATCCTAACCTCAAAAAAATCACGCTTTACAACAAGTAAAAGCGTGCTAAGTTAGGCCGGGCCGAATCTTATATACCCTCCACCATGGATCGCATTGGTCGAGCTCTTGCCACAGTATCTTTTTTTAGGCAAACAAAGGATAAAAGAAAAGAATCGCCATGTTATTGGAATTGAATATTGGAGACCATAGTATAAGTCATTGCGCAAAATTTCAGCCAAATCTAGTAAGAGTTGCACACTTTAAGAGCTGAAGATGTAAAATAGGGAGATCGGTTTATAGGGGAGCTGTATTAGGCTATAAACCGATTCATGTCATATTCGACACGTATGTTAAAGGTCATGAGAGAAGCCGTTGTACAAAATTTAAGCCAAATTGGGTAATACCTGCGCCCTTTAAAGGCTCAAGAAGTCAAGATCCCATATCGGTTTAAAAGACAGCTACATCAGGTTATGGACCTATTTGAACTAGTCTTAGCAAAGTTGTTCAAAGTTAAAACAAAACATGTCATGCAAATTTTCAGCTAAATCGTATAATAATTGCGCTCTCTAGTGGCTCAAGAAATCAAGAGCCCAGATCGGTTCATATGACAGCTATATCGGGTTATGGAGCGATTTGAACTATTCTTAACACAGTTGTTGGAAGTTATAACAAAACACGTCGTGCAAAATTTCAGCCAAATCGGATAGGAATTGCGCACTCTAGACGCTCAAGAAATCAAGACCCAGATAGGTTTATATGACAGCTATATCGGGTTATGGACCGACTTCAACCATACTCAGCACAGTTGTTGGAAGTCATAATAAAACATCTCATGCAAAATGTTAGCCAAATCGGATAAGAATTGTGCCCTCTAAAGACTCAAGAAGTCAAGACCCAAGATCGGTTTATATGACAGCTATATCAGGTTATGGACCGATTTCAACCATATTCAGCACAGTTTTGGAAGTGATATCGATACATTACGTGCAAAATTTCAGTCAAATTTGATAAGAATTGTGCCCTCCAGCGGCTCAAGAAATCAAGATCCCAGATCGGTTTATATGGCAGCTATATCAAAACGTGAACCGATATAGCCCATTTACTATCCCAACCGACCTACACTAATAAGAAGTAAATGTGCAAAATTTCAAGCGGCTAGCTTTACTCCTTGGAAAGTTAGCGTGCTTTCGACAGACGGTCGGACGGACGGACATGGCTAGTTTGACTTAAAATGTCATGAAAATATATACTTAATGGGGTCTTAAACGAATATTTCGAGGAGTTACAAACAGAATGACAAAATTAGTATACCCCCATCCTATGGAGGAGGTTATAAAAATGAATAAATAATGTTAATGAAAAAATGTATCTGCTACACAACTCCAATATCACAGTAATGTACCTAATTATAATCTAATCTATTATATAAAAATTAAATTGTTGCTCTTTGTTTGTTTGAGGTATATTCATTTTGTCATTTCGTTTGCAACACATCGAAATATCCATTTCCGACCCTAAAAAGTGTATATATTCTTGATCAGCGTGAAAATCTAAGACGATCTAGACATGTCCGTCCGCCTGTCTGTTAAAATCACGCTACAGTCTTTAAAAATGGAGATATTGAGCTGAAACTTTGCACAGATACTTTTTTTGTCCATAAGATCGAAGATGGGCTATATCGGACTATATCTTCTTATAGCCCCCATAAGGCCGATCCGCCGATTTAGAGTTTTAGACCAATAAAAGCCACATTTATTTTCCGATTTCGCTGAAATTTGGAACAGTGAGTTTTGTTGGGTCCTTCGACATCCTTCGTCAATTTGGGCTAGATCGGTCCAGATTTGGATATAGCTGCCATATAGACCGATCCTCCGATTTAGGGTCTTAGGCCCATAAAAGCCACATTTATTATCCGATTTCGCTGAAATTTGGAACAGTGAGTTTTGTTAGGGTCTTAGGCCCATAAAAGCCACATTTATTATCCGATTTTGCTGAAATTGGGACAGTGAGTTGTCTTAGGCCCTTCGACTTCTTTCTTCAATTTGGCCCTGATCGGATTAGATTTGGATATAGCTGCCATATAGACCCATCCGCCGATTTAATGTTCTGGGCCCATAAAAGGCGCATTTATTGTCCGATGTTGCCGAAATTTGGGACAGAGAGTTAAGTTAAGTCCCTCCACATATTTCTGCAATTTGGTCTAGATCGATTAAAATTTGCATATAGCTGCCATATAGATCCATCCGCCGATTTAATGTTTTGGACCCATAAAAGGCGCATTTATTGTCCGATGTCGCCGAAATTTGGGACAGAGAGTTAAGTTAAGCCCCTCCACATATTTCTGCAATTTGGTCTAGATCGATTAAAATATGCATATAGCTGCCATATAGACCGATATCTCGATTTAAAATCTTGGCCCCAAAAAAGGCGCGTTTATAATCCGATTTAGCTGATATTTGACACAGTGACTTTTGTTAGGCTTTTCGACATCCATGTTGTGTATGGTTTAGATCGGTTTATTTTTAGATATAGCTACTAAAAAGACCAATATTTTGTTATACACAATAGAGCAATGACTTGTACTTTTTAGTATTTGGTCCAAATTGAAACATATTTCGATAAAACTGTTATGGGACATGAGATATGCAATTTTCAACGGATTTTGATGAAAGGTGGTTTACATATATACTCGAGGTGGTGGGTATCCAAAGTTCGGCCCGGCCGAGGGCCCTCCCCACCATCCAAAACCCCCCTGCAAGACAAATTTTCCGATTGCGAAAATATGTGTATCAAATGAAAGCTATTTAAAGGTAGGATCCAATGCTGATATAAAAATGTATTATTTGGTGTCTGAGGCGCCCCCCACCCCATAAAACCTCTCAACAGGACATGTTTACCAATTGGGACAATATGGGTATCAAACGAAATATATTTGGAAGCTGAGTACATATCTGTTATAAGAATTTGGTCCAAGGTGTCCAACGTCATGGGATCGAATGAAAGGTCTTTGGGACTTGACTACGAATCTGGCATGTACAGTTATGACAGAATCTGGGACTGGCCCACCCACTAAATACCCTTCAATGTAGTGTAGTTCGATCGGGAATCTATTGTTGGTATAAGGATTCAAGTATCTGGGTCACGTCCTACCGTTCCACAGGCAGTAGATCACGACAAATAAAAATAAAAGACTCAAACAAATTGTCGTTTGGTTCTTAGCGTTAGGGGGCTGACCCTCTCCTCCCAATAAATGCAACGCTAAACTGTCATGTAGGATGACTGAGAATATATTTTACTCAATGAAAGGACGTGTCAGAGGGCAATCCCCCTCCTCCTATCCTAGCAAAAAAAAAGAATTAAGAATAATATATGAATAATATAATATAATATGTGAAGGCCGATCAGGATAAAATGGGACAGAAATTCAAGGTCTTTGGTAGTAGAGTACACTTTTTACCCTCAAATTGGGATGGACACAGGAGGACCTGCAGATCTTTAAGATGTCACGCCGTTCGGACTCGGCTATAAAAGGAGGCCCCTTATCATTGAGCTTAAAACTTGAATCCGACCGCATTCATTGATATGTGAGAAGTTTGCCCCTTTTCCTTACTAGAATGTTCATGGGCAAAATTTATTGTTTATTGTTTTGTGGCCGCCCCACCCTGCATACCCTTCAAACCAGACACATTTGTGGATTATGGAAAAAAGGGACTCAAATCTGTATGTGTTTCATGGCCAAGTGTTTGAGGGACGCTTCACCTCATAAACTCCCCCTAAACCACACATATATACCGACTATAGCAATATGTAGCTCCAATGTGAATATTTAAGCGCATACACTAGTGATGGATAAAAAGTGATGGGAGGGTGGTAAACTTGGAAATTGACAATTTTTAAAGTTTCGCCATAGGTACGTCCAATGCCAAAAATCATAAGAGCAACATGGAAGGCTTTTAATATAATTGTGTATCTTACATCGAATTATATTTAGGTAAAAATTTGAGATATAATTGTGTTACAACATTCAATTGAACTAGGTAACCTTTTCAATATGTACAAGCTACTTTGAAGTTAAAAAGAATATACATATACATAAGCAAGACGTTAAATTAATTTATAAGTAAAGAAAAACTTGTTGAAACCCCCAATAATATTTTATATATCAAGAATGAAATGTATTGTCATTGTAAAAACATCTTTATAAAGGGTGATTTTTTTGAGGTTAGGATTTTCATGCATTAGTATTTGACAGATCACGTGGGATTTCAGACATGGTGTCAAAGAGAAAGATGCTCAGTATGCTTTGACATTTCATCATGAATAGACTTACTAACGAGCAACGCTTGCAAATCATTGAATTTTATTACCAAAATCAGTGTTCGGTTCGAAATGTGTTCATTCACCGTTCAGCGATGAGGCTCATTTCTGGTTGAATGGCTACGTAAATAAGCAAAATTGCCGCATTTGGAGTGAAGAGCAGCCAGAAGCCGTTCAAGAACTGCCCATGCATCCCGAAAAATGCACTGTTTGGTGTGGTTTGTACGCTGGTGGAATCATTGGACCGTATTTTTTCAAAGATGCTGTTGGACGCAACGTTACGGTCGCAAATTTTTGCAAGAATTTATAGACAAAAACATGTAATTTTATCGTAAACAAAATACAACATTTTTCAGAAATGAAGTTTACTTGGCGAAAATGTCTTTTAGGTGAAACGAATTATATTTTAGCGTGCAGGGAGGCAGGAAATATCTTGAGATAGATCACATTTAAAAAACTAACTCTAAACGTCCCTCCAAATTTTGCCATTATATAAGACCTATGTATCGAATCTTTTTCACATCCAAATTCACTTTGTTTAAAATCACCTGCTACACGCGTTCACCTGCAATTCGTTCCACATAAAGGAAATGTTTGCCAAGTAAACTACTTTTGTGAGAAAAATTAGACTTTGTTTACGATGAAAGTACCTGATTTTTGCGAGAAATTCTTGCAAGGCAAGTAAAAAGTTTTCTTAACCTAACAGTACCCTTCATTCTTGATATATAGAACATGTTATTCGGGCTTTCAACTAGTTTTCCTTTATAAATAAAGTTTATAAAGTTTTTCTTTATAAAATAAATTTAAATTAGATTAACATCATGCTCATGTATATGAAAATTCTTTTTTATACCCTCCACCATTCGATGGGGGTATACTAATTTCGTCATTCCGTTTGTAACGCCTCGAAATATTTGTCTAAGACCCCATAAAGTATATTTATTGTTGATCGTCATGACATTTTAAGTCGATCTAGCCATGTCCGTCCATCCGTCTGTCGGACCCATATGGGTCCTTGTTTTTTCATATAGCTGTCATATAAACTTATATTGGGTCTTGACTTCTTGAGCTTCTAGGGGACGCATTTCTTATCCGATTTGGCTGAAATTTTGCACATATAGTTTTGGTATGACTTCCAATAGCTGTCTCAAGTATGGTTTAAATCAGTCCATATCCTGATTTAGCTGTCATATAAACCGATCTCCCGATTAGACGTCTTGAATCTCTAGAGTGCGCTATTGTTACCTAATTTGTTTGAAATTTTGCACATGTTGTTTTGGTGTAACTTTCAACAACTGTGGCAAGTATGGTGCAAATCTGTCCGTAACCTGATATAGTCGCCATATAAACCGATTACCTGATTTGACTTATTGTCCTAGACGGCCCAATTCTTATTCAATTTGGCTGAAATTTTTTTAAATGACTTCAAACAAGTATGGTCTAAATCAGTCCATAACCTGATATAGCTGCCATATAAACCGATCTTGGGTCTTGACTTCTTAAGCCTATAGAGGGCACAATTCTTATCCGATTTGGATAAAATTTTGCATGAGGTGTTTTGATATGACTTCCAAAAACTGTGATGAGTATGGCGGAAATAGGTACATAACCTGATATAGCTGCCATATGAACTGATGTTGGATCTTGACTTCTTGAGCTTCTAAAGAGCGCAATTCTCATTTTGTACAACGGCTTTCCCTTGGCCTTCAACATACGTATGCAATATGGTCTGAATCGATATATAGCTTGATACTGCTCCCATATAAACCGATCTCCCGATTTTGCTTCTTGAGCCCCGAATCGGACTGTAACTTGATAAAGCTCCTCCTCCTTCTCCTTCTTCTCCGCCCTTTTTCATTATTCTTGGTTTGCCTAAAAAAAAAATACTGCGCAAAGAAGTCGACAGAAGCGATCCTTGGTGTGGGTATATATATGTAGAAGACTTTATTGGTAAGAGAGATATGGTAGCGGTAAAAAGCTACCAACCGAATGCCGTTAACCTTCCACGACATACCGGGGTAATTCTGGCTGAATTCCAATTAGGCTGAGATTGATTCCAACTTCATTGATGTGTATCTCGATTGCAACGAAAAATCACACATGACATGTGTCAAATACATAACTCTCTGGTGAAGTTGAATTGAGTTCATACGATGTTGATGGGCATGATGAATAGACTAGAGCGCGTTTAATATAAGGAGGAGTTTTGTACCCCTTTTTTGGGCTCTTTAATATATGTATATCTTTAATAATATGTATATATTCAGATAATTTGAAAAGGACGGGGTGGGTTTATTGCTTACGAGAATGGCATTGTTGTTGTTGTTGTAGTCACATTTACATGTGGAGGTAGCGATCCTAGTCGAGCTCATAAAGGTAAGTAAACTCCTTCCGGGCAGAGCCTTGAAGTGGCAGATTGGAGGGAACTTACACAGAAAAAATATAGACCCAAATTTGACCGATTACATATGGTATTGACTTATAAAAAACTTTTCAAACAAGGAGTTAATTGCTCTAATAATTTTTGACATAACAATTAGATTTTCTTTTGTTATCACAGGATATGAATGGTAGGCAAGGCATATATTGAACATATTTTTAATTGTACGAATTAAACTGTTTTTTAATTCACACGTATGTAATGCGACAAGAAATGAGAATGAGTCAAATATATGTCTCAAATATAACCCATTTCATTATAATTTCGAAGTAAAAAAAAGATTATTGTAAATAATTTTACGCTGGAATAGTGAAAAGCGGAAAAAATAAGAATGTAAACAAATAGAATGGATAAATTACAAACGCAACAAAATGGAGGACATTTTAGAAAGTAAATGTGATATTTATAAATATTATCGTGCACAGAAAAAAAATTAAAAACATGGTTTAATAAAGAAACTTGTGCATTCAATTAAACATTTCGGTGAAATCGGACCTATAAACGATTTTATATTATTGACTAGCTGACCCGAATTTAAGTTCGGATGTAAGGTGTACTCCATTCGTAAAATACCTCATTTCAGCGCGATATTCTCATGATGTCTGATTGAGTGGTGTTTTCGGGTGAGAGGTCCCCCAGCTACTTAGCCCTAAAAAAATATCAGCATCGTGCTCTTCTCTCAAATACCATTTATTTAAACCCCATATTGCCATTGGCTTAAGAGGAGTTCACAGGATGAGGCGTCCCCCAAACACATGGCCCCAAAATAGGGTATCAGCATCGTGCTCTTCTCTCAAATACCATTTATTTAAACCCCATATTGCCATTGGCGTAAGAGGAGTTCACAGGTTGAGGCGTCCCCCAAACACATGGCCCCAAAATAGGTTATCAAATTCGTTTTCTAATCTCAAATACCTTTCATTTGAGCCACATATTGGCATGGTCGAAAAATTTTTTTCCTTTGGGGGTGTTTTGGGAAAGGGGTGTTGCCCTAAATACATGGTCCTACATTTGGATATCAAGTTCGTATTCTACTCCCAAATACCTTTATTTGAGCACCATATTGCGATGGTCAGTAAAAAATTGCTGTTTGTGGGGTATTTTGGGAAAGGGGTGGATCCCCAGAAAATTGGTCCCGAAAATGGGTATCAATTCTTGCTCTACCCCCAATTCCTTTTGATTTAAGCTCCACATTGACATGGTCGGTAAATATGTCCGATTTAGGAGTGTTTTGGGGATTGGGGTGGTCCCCCCAAAACACTATGCCCGGAAAATATATCAGCAATGTGCTCTATTCTCATATATCTACAATATACATCATTTATTTGAACCCCATATTGCCATTGCCCTCAAAATTGGATATCAAATTCGTTTTCTAACCTCATTTAAACTCCTTGTTGCAAAAGTCAGCAAATATGTCCGGTTTGGGGTATTGGCCCTAAAAACTATGAATATTTAGTTCCACTCAAATCGTCTTGGTGAACAAATACGTCCTCCTATTTGGTGGTTGTTAAGGTGGTGGGACGTCCGCTAGACATACCTTCAATTTGAGCCCCATATTTCCATAGACGGCAAACATGGCCGGCTTGGGGGTGTTTTGTGGGATGGGCAGCCACTCAGTGAGCTGGTCTTAAAAATATATGTCAGATTCGTGTTCTACTCTAAAAACCCTCTTATTTGAGCCTCATATTGCAATAGTCAGCAAAAACTTCCTATCTGGGTGGTGTTGTGGGGGTGAGGTGGCCCCATAGACACTTTTCCCGAGTAGTGATATCAGATTCGTGCTTCACTCCCAAAGACCTATCATTTGAGCCCCATATTGCCATGGTCATAAATTTGTCCCTTTTGGGGGATGTTTTAGGGGAGAGGCGGCCCCCCAAACACTTGGTCCCATATTTGGAGATCAGATTCTAATTATACACTCAAATACCTTTTATTTAAGCCCCATATTCGCATGGTCAGTAAATAAGTCCTGTTTGGGGGTGTTTTAGGAAAGGGGTCAACTCCCAGAAACGTGGTCCCACACAAAAATTTCGCTTAAATCGCAACACCCATCTCCGAGATCTGGCGTTTATGAAAATTTGGGTAAGGGGGAGGGTCCCCCCCCCCCCCCCCTTCAGATATCAAAAAATGTAGTACCCTATTTTCTCCACGGGGTCATTATGCACCATCTGTGAAAATTTCAGCCGTTGCATCTATAAAAAAAACTTTTTATTTGTTTGGATTAAATTGCTGATAAAACATGTGATATATTGATTTAAAATATTTATTTCTTATTTTGTGTTGTCTAAAAGAAAGAAGACCAAATTGCATTACCTTTATGAGCCTCACTTCATCTTCGTTTATATACATATTAAAGTGAATCGTAATATATAAAGGGTGATTTTTAGCTATAATCTTTTTGGCAACACGAGGTTAAACAGCTCACGCACGTTACTTGTTTTGTTTTACTGTCAAACATATTCAGTTTGGTCTATTCTAACCATGAATCGTCTTACAAATGAACAGCGCTTGCAAAGTATTGAGTTTTATTATCAAAATGTGTGCTCTGTTAAGAAAGTTCATGGCGCGGTCCTTCTATTTTACGATGAAGCTCATTTTTGGCTCAATGGGTGCGTAAATAAGCTGAATTGTCGATTTAAGAGTGAAGATCAGACAGAAGCATTGCAAGAGCTACCACTGCATCCAGAAAATTTCACAGTTTTGTGTGGTTTATGGGTTGGTGTCATCATTGGACCGTACTCCTTCAAAGATGATGCGAATCGTAACGTAACTGTTAATGGTGAGCACTACCGTGAGATGATATCCAAAATTTTTTTGCCCATAATGCAAGAACTTGACTTGGATGACATGTGGTTTCCACAAGACTGTGCCACATGCCACACAGCACGTGTCACAATGGACTTATTGAGACTCATTCGGGACCGGTCTATTGGCCGTCTAGATCGTGCAATTTAACACCTTCACACTATTTATTGTGAGGCTATGTTAAAGCTCATGTCCATACAGACAAGCCTGCTTCAATTGACGCATTGAAAGACTACATTAAAGAATTTATTAGTGAGATACCGGCCGAAATGTTGGAAAGAGTATGCCAAAATTGGACTAAGCGGATGGACTATTTGAGGCGAAGTCACAGTCAACATTTGCATGAAATAATCTACAAACAATAAATTATATGGACCGTACTATCGATTCAAATAAAGATTTCATGCATTTTTCCGAATTTTATGTGTTTTTATTTTGAAAAACTTTTCTAAAGCTCTTAAAAAATCACCTTTTACTAATCTTAGCATTTTGCGCCAATACCATAGCAATTCTTGATCCACATATTGTTGTAGCAGTTTGTTGTGTTCTATCTTTCGTCTGCTTAATTCTGTTGAGTGTCAAGCCCCAGGAACTCTGCGACTAAGATGGGGTGCGTTCACAGGGATCTGGGTCTGAGTCTATTGGGTCTGGCTGGGTAGTTAAACAGGTGACTTGTAGACTTTTCAAGACTTTTCAACCATATTAGGCGTGATGGCTTCAAGGGCCGTGCGTTGGTATATTGTATTTGAATCGTATCGCACGGCACTTGAAGCCATCACACCTAATATGGTTGAAAAGTCTTCTAACCAAAGACGACAGAGACAAAAATTGTAAAATTTAATGATCTTCGCCCTAACAGGCAAAAAACTTGAAAAATGAAAAATTCGGCAGAGCCCGGCCAGGAATCGAACCTGGGCACGCGGAGCTACAGCGAGTGTCATTGCCGTTGTCTTAGCATTCGAAGCCATCAATACAACTTCCAACAGATGCACAAGAATCATGTGTAGTACGGAAGTAGTATAATTTGTCACAGAAAGAGTGGGAAATGTACAGCTAATAGACAGGGTTGTCGAGTGTGGTTAAAGTTGTTAATGTGGTAATTGTATATTGTTTTTATTTAAAAATTTGTTATTTACTTATTTATTTTATTTTATTGAGAGTATATAAAAACCACACTTTATATTTTCCTTGATATTGTTTGTCCAGCCACGCCACTGGACATATACATGGCTCATACGGATTTCTTCGCATTACATATGTGTGTGTGTGTGAAAGAGGATACAACAGAACGCGGAAATGAATATTCACAATTTTTATTACCAAATAACAATTTAATTCACATTTACAATCACTTGCGGTGATACAAAAAATATCGAATTTCTATATCAAAAATAATTAAAGGAATTAACACCTCGTTTGGAAAGATTTTTATTAGTCAATACCATGTTTAATCGGTCAAATTTAGGTCTATATTTTTTTCTGTGTACTTTTTACTAGTTATAATTTATCAACATTAGACAAAAATGTTTGAAACAGATTTTTCGTGGTCTTTTATTTTTCTGTATAAAAATTAACTAGAAGCGACAAAAAAGTTGGTGACGGATAGATTTTTGTATTTTGGAAGAGTTTATTTTGCTCACGTTTTTCCTTTTTGTTTCGTCTTCAACAAGAGCCATGTTTTCAAATTTGTTTTGCAAATATATTTTTCTAATAATAAAGCGATTGTCTCAAACGACTTATTATAAACGGGTTTGTTATTCTAGGATACGTTTTCAAAGCTTACAAGGCTATACAACTACATGGAAGAATATTTCAACTCTTCCTTACCACTGTCCAAAATCGATGTAATTGCTATTCCCGAGCTACCATTGATGCATCCATCAGATAATTGGGGCCTAATACTTTTCAAGTGAGTTCTATATATGACTGTGAACATTAGTACATCTCATCTTCTCCAGAGAAACGGAGCTGCTTAATCTTGGCTATTATCACCTGGCTCAGGAACTTATATATCAATGGCTTGGATCATGGATAACGCTTGAATGGTGGAGTGATATACACGTTAACAAGGCCCTGACAAGTTTTCTGGCAGCTAATTTCGTTTTTCAGGTAAGGGCACCATAATTTCCACCGATGGCAGTCGATATTAATGTTTTTTCTTTTTTATATTTCCATTGCCCAGATTGACAGTGGAAAGGAATTCAACGGCAAATATCCAATGACGATATTATATTCGTTGTACTACGAATTTAGCAAGCGATACCCACATTCTCGCATTACAGGCATGAAGCAGGAATCGACGTCTTATAAAATAGAACTTTTTATTCGAATGTTGAATTACACTTTGGGTCACGATTCCCTTCGGGCTGGCATAGAAAATTTTATGGCCAGCAGGCATTTTAAAACATTTAGTAGCAATGATCTGTGGAATGCTTTAACAGTGCAATCACTTCTGGACAAAACGCTTCCATCGCATAATAATGTTACCGATATTGCTAATTCGTGGATTTCGAAGAATCGTTTGCCTTCAATAAGCGTTCAACGAGACTATGCTGGCAAAAGAGCTACAGTAACTCAAAAAGTTTATTTACGTGAAAGACCACATGATGTGCCGGAACAAGATAAAATGCTTTGGTGGATACCGCTCGTTTTTATTGAAGAGAATAATTTAAATTTTTCATATACAAGACCCATCGAATGGATGCCTTATAAGAGGGATTTGATTTTAAATAACATGCCCGCTGATGATAAATTTGTCATAGTAAATCCAGAAGAAATTGGACCGTTTCCAGTAAACTACGATATAAAAAATTGGAATATGCTTTCGAGTTTCTTACAAACCAATTTGGGCTTAAGTTCCATCCCTGCACTTACAAGGTAAATATTTGACCGGTATTTTTCTAAAAACCTAAACTTTGTGTTTTATTGAAGAGCAAAGCTTTTGCACGATGCATGGAACTTGGCATATGCAGGAGATCTTAGCTTTGCGACTGCATTTAACATGACACTCTTCATGCAACTTGAACGTGATCCCATCGTGTGGAATCCAGTTTTTACATTTATTGATCATATCGGTAGACATATTGACGGATCTGATGTTCACGAGCAATTTCAGGTAATATATAAATATGGGTATCAAATGAAAGGTGTTTAAGTATATTTAAGTACGAGCTAGCTGACCCGGGCCCGCTACGCTGCGCCTTCTTTTACTTTGTATGGAACAAAATTTTCCTTGGAATATTTTTTTTACGACTTTTTTTAAGACTTTATTTCTGCCCCATATTCTCATAATGTCTGATTTAGGGGTGTTTTCGGGGGTGAGGTGGTCCCCCAGACTCTTGGCCCTGAAAAAATATCAGCACCGTGCTCTTCTTTCAAATACCATTTATTCAAACCCCATATTGCCATTGGTTTAGGGGAGTTTACAGGATGAGGCGTCCCCCAAACACATGACCCCAAAATGGGTTATCAAATTCGTTTTCTAATCTCAAATGCCTTTCATTTGAGCCACATATTGGCATGATCAAAAAAATTTTATTCTTTGAGGGGTGTTTTGGGGAAGGGGTGATGCCCCTAATACATGGTCCTACATTTGGATATCAAATTCGCATTCTACTCCCAAATACCTTTATTTGAGCCCCATATTGCGATGGTCAGTAAAAAAATTGCTGTTTGTGGGGTATTTTGGGAAAGAGGTCCCGCATTTTTTTGTTTCATTAATTATTATTTACTAATTTGACATGTATAATGAATGTAAGAAAACATTTTTTATACCCACCACCGAAGGATGGAGTCATATTCATTTTGTCATTCCGTTTGCAACACATCGAAATATCCTCTCTCGATTTATGGCTTTGGGCCCATAAAAGGCGCATTTATTGTTCGATTTCGAAATTTGGGACAGTGAGTTGTGTTAGGACCTTCAACATCCTTCTTCAATTTGGCTTGGATCGGTCCAGGTTTGGATATAGCTGCCATATAGACCGATCTCTCGTTTTAAGGTTTTGGGCCCATAAAAGGAGCATTTATTGACCGATGTCTTCGAAATTTGAGACAGTGAGTTGTGTTAGGACCTTCAACATCCTTCTTCAATTTGGCTTGGATCGGTCCAGATTTGGATATAGCTGCCATAGAGACCGATATCTCGATTTAAAGTTTTGGACACATAAAAGGCGCATTTATAATCCGATTTCACTGAAATTTGACACAGTGACTTATGTTAGACTTTTCAACATCCGTGTCGTATATGGCTCGGATCAGTTTATTATTTTAGATATAGCTACTAAAAAGATCAATAGTTTGTTATACATAATTGTCTTTCATTTCATTGAGCTTTACTAATCTTCTGAAGGCCAGAGGACTGCCGTCAATAAACTTGGTTAAGCCGAAGCCTTTCGGGTCGACGCAGTCCGAGTTAAGAGAGTGGGCGACGAATGCGCGTGCAACATTGTGAAAGAGCGAAACGGGGGGATCCAGATCGTGATATGACGAGGCTATTACTGAAAGAAAGCAAGAAGGAGGTCAATATAGCTATTGGTATCATAACGGGACACATAGAGCTACGAGTTCACTTAGGTAAAATCGGTGCGGCAAGTGATACCATGTGAAGGGCATGAGGTGAAGATGATGAGACGTTGGAGCATTTCCTTTGTCATTGCCCGGCTTTCGCTTCCAAAAGATATCGATACTTAGGTGGAGACACAATATCAGACATGAACCAACTTAGGGGAGTGGTATTGAAAACAATTAAGGATTTTGTAAGTAGCACGGTATTCCTAACTTAAAATTTTCTTTTTAGAGGTTACTTTCTAGTTTCAAGAGCGATGACTGGCATAGGTGTATGTCCATAGTGGCATGGGGTGGATTAATATCTGCATCCTCTTTTCAACCTAACCTATACACAATTGAACAATGACTTGTACTTATTAGTATTTGGTCCAAATCGGATCATGTTTCGATATATTGGGTAGCCCAAAAAGTAATTGCGGATTTTTTAAAAGAAAGTAAATACATTTTTAATAAAACTTAGAATGAACTTTAATCAAATATACTTTTTTTACACTTTTTTTCTAAAGCAAGCTAAAAGTAACAGCTGATAACTGATAACTAACATAACTGATAAATAACATTTTGGGCAACCCAATAGCTGCTATGGGGCATAAGGTATGCATTTTTCACCGGATTTTGACGAAAGGTGGTTTACATATACACCCGAGGTGGTGGGTATCCAAAGTTCGGCTCGGCCGAACTTAACGCCTTTTTACTTGTTTTTAATTAGAACAATATTAGTTTTTTATGAGTTTTATATGAAAAAAGGCTAAAAAACTATTCTTGTGTAGATTGGTCTGGATAAAATTTCCTTGGAATACATGTGGGGGTCGGGTATAATTCCCATGAACCATCAAGGAGTAATTTCAGTTTAGACGGGGGAAAAATTCGTCTGATGTTTTATCGCAGGATTTGAACCCAGGCTTTCAGCGTCAAAGGCGGACCTGTTAACCTCTGTGTAACGGTGGCTCCTTCCTAAGACTTTAGATTTACGAATATGTATTGTAATTTGACATGTTTTCAAAGTTAATCGAATCTCTTTGCAGGCATACATACGGCACATACTAACTCCTCTATATCTTGAATTAAGCGAACAAAAAAATAATTTGGAAATATGGCACACTGAGCTTTTGTCAATGGCTGAAACATTTTTGTGTCGTGCCGGATATACAATATGTGTTGAGGAGGCACAACAGGCATTTAAACAGTGGATGGAAAGTGATATGGCAGATGAAAAATTTATGTAAGTTGGCAAAATGCAAATTGGCCCGTGAACATACCATTAAGCAACAGGTCCACACATTGCTATAAAAACATCAATTCTACCAATAAATTTAGGTCGCCCTTTCAGTATTTTATGAAATTTGGTATGGGTTAATCGGTTTAAATGAAAAATAGCTGTGATAATTTTCATTCCTCTAGCGCTAGTTATAACCTCTTCAAAATTCAAACATAGCTGCATTCAAATCGTCTTTATATATTAAAGAATTGGTTTTCTGTTACTTTGGTCTTAGATAATACTAAAATTTGGTATTAATATTTGCTATAAAAATATAAAAAAGGCGAATTAAAAAAACTGTATGTTAATGCTCACTGTGATTAGAAGCTGTGAGTCAATTTCGATATATATACTAGAGGTCTAGAGATTTGAAGATTTATTTCGTTTGTTTTGTCAATACAAAAACTCTACCCACAGCATTTCATCAAAAACGGAGGAGGTGACCTCAAAGGTAGAATTTTCTGTTTAGATTTGTTACCGACAAGAAATTTAAATCAAAAATCTTTGTATTTAGGATATCCAACAAGTATATATGTCCCGCTTTGAAATGGGGTACAATGGAGGAGTGGCAATTCGGACTAATGCGTGTTATCAATTTCCCAAAATCACGTATTCAAAGTGAGCGAACGTACTTGCTAAAGAATTTGGCCGGATGTCCTGTACAATCTGAAAAGATAGTTTACCTTTTAAACATCGCAATTATCGAAAGAAATGCGAACTTCACTGAAAATGACATCATTCTCATTTTCAATATGCTAAACAGAGGATCTGGTGGAAATAAAATACTTTTAAATTTCCTGTCCAACAACTGGTCCACAATTAGGAATAGGTAAGAAAGGCGCCATATGAAATATCTTCACCTTAAATGCAAGACATCGTAACCCGTTAGGCATAATCTTGCCAAGAAAAGCAAAAGTCCTTGAACCCCAAGTGTTATCTAGAAGACGTATGTATATATTTTGACTACCAATATGGATTCAGATTTTTATTTATATTTTACAATGTCCTGCATTTAATGTGATATGTGATATACACAACACAACAATTATATGTAATCAACTTAATACTAAAGGTGACATCACACTGTATGTTCTTGTCTTATGACATGTCAAATTTTGCTATTGTTAAAGTTGCACTCATAGTGCCATGCGAATGAAACTAACACATGAAAATCACTGTTCAAAATAGCACTGCTATTTTTTCGATTAGAGCGTTGCTCTCTTCCTTCTGACAAAAACGTGAAGAGATCGACTGTTTTTGTTCTCAGCTGAATGAAAGCAACTCTAAAATTAAATTGTTTTCACAACTTTAACAATTTTTGACCATAAAAAATCAGCTTTTGCTCACATTTTTAGGTTATGTCATACAATAACAACATACTAGTGTGATAGCAAAAATGATGAATCGTATACATATGTAAATTGGCAATTTCGACACACACATAATGGAATACCAAAGATACATAAAATGTGACATATCATAAGACAAGAACATATAGTCCGATAACACCTTAACTACACAACAATGACTTGTGGTCTAAGTTGAAACAATTTCACAATTTTCCTAAGAAATACACTGTAAACATTTTTATCCCAATTTTAAAGAATCGAGCCAAAGATTAGAAAACTTAATTTAAAAATGATAACTTTTCCAATTGTTTTAAGGAACATTCCCTTTGGTACAAAATATTTTCCATCATGTTAACGATTTTTTATTTTATTTGGTAGGTTGATAAATCATAACTTTGCGTCTTGTTATTAAAAACAAAAATCTAAAATGGAGGTCAAAATATAGTTGCATGTTAGGAAATTGACCTTGGGACAAAACAACAGTGAACCGTTGTTAAAGACGCAAAATAGCCTTACAAATAGGAGCGTCTTTAACCCTCCAACGATTAAGTCATCCCTTGCCCTTATACGAAGTACAAGGTGCACAGGAATTTAATATGAAAACGCACTTTTATACCCTCCACCATAAGATGGGGGGTATATTAATTTCGTCATTCTGTTTGTAACTACTCGAAATATTCGTCTAAGACCCCATAAAGTATATATATTCTTGATCGTCGCGACATTTTATGTCGATCTAGCCATGTCCGTCCGTCTATCCGTCCGTCCGTCCGTCCGTCCGTCCGTCTGTCTGTCGAAAGCACGCTAACTTCCGAAGGAGTAAAGCTAGCTGCTTGAAATTTTGCACAAATACTTCTTATTAGTGTAGGTCGGTTGGTATTGTAAATTGGTTATATCGGTCCATGTTTTGATATAGCTGTCATAAAAACCGATCTTGGGTCTTGACTTCTTGAGCCTTTAGGGTGCGCAATTCTTATCCGATTTGAATGAATTTTGGCACGACGTGTTTTGTTATGATATCCAACAACTGTGCCAAGTATGGTTCAAATCGGTCTATAACCTGATATAGCTGTCATATAAACCGATCTTGGGTCTTGACTTCTTGAGTCTTTAGAGTGCGCAATTCTTATCCGATTGGAATGAAATTTTGCACGACGTGTTTTGTTATAATATCCAACAACTGTGCCAAGTATGGTTCAAATCGGTTCATAACCTGATATAGCTGTCATATAAACCGATCTGGGATCTTGACTTCTTGAGCCTGTAGAGGTCGCAATTATTATCCGATTTGCCTGAAATTTTGTACGACGGATTCTCTCATGACCATCAACATACGTGTTTATTATGGTCTGAATCGGTCTATATCCTGATACAGCTCCCATATAAATCGATCTCTCTATTTTACATCTTGAGCCCCCAAAGGGCGCAATTCTTATTCGAATTGGCTGACATTTTACACAGGTCTCCTACATATAATTTAATTGTGGTCCAAACCGGACCATATCTTGATATCGCTCTAATAGCAGAGCAAATCTTTTCTTATATCCTGTTTGCCTAAAAAGAGATGCCGGGAAAAGAACTCGACAAATGCGATCCATGGTGGAGTGTATATAAGATTCGGCCCGGCCGAACTTAGCACGCTTTTACTTGTTATCTTTAAACTTATACGCATGAAATAATTATTTTAATTGTAGATGAACTATTATTTGTATATTAATACTTTGTTTTATTTCATTTACTAGCCGAACGTGGCCCGTTCCGCTGCGCCTTCTTTAACTCTCTAATATCTTTTAGGGTGGGGACACTTCGCCCTGAATGCGGATATCGAATTCGTGCCATTGAAGTCTATGACGCTGAACGCGTTTAAATCCTGGCGAGAACATCGGACAAAACGATGTTTATCCCCTCTTAATGTTGCAACATTTGCGAGGTACAATGCCATTCATGATCATTTAAAAAATGTTGCCCAAAGAGGTGTCGCACTGCGGGACACCGTTAGTACTCGGCTATAAAAAAAGGTCCCTTATCACTGAGTTTAAACTTGAATCGGAAAGCACTCATTGATGTGTGAAAATTTGCCCCTTCTCGGTTCCTGGTGTTAATGTTTTTCCTTAAGGTAATGTTCTCATTAGGGAAGGGATGGCACCTCAGACATTTCGATTTAAATATGGATATCAAATTCGTGCTGCTAGGGGTTTAGGGCGGCCCGATGGGTACCTAGACTTAAATTTTAATATCATTTTCGTATTCAACTCTCCAATACTTTTCATTTGATTCCTATATTGTCCCGATCGGTCCACTTTTGATTTTAGGTTGTGTTTTTGGCAAAAGAGGGAGGGTGCGTCCCCTTTCCGATACCGAAAAATTATATAGCCTTTGTTTCCTTTCAGACCAACCTACACAATACGCGAAATTTCGAGAAAATCGGTTCTGCCTTTTTTCAGTCTATAGGTGGGGTTCACCCCACCCCAATGTCGCCAACATTAAGAGTGGATAAACACCGCTTTGTTCGATGTTCTCGCTAGGATTCCAACGCGTTCAGTATCATAGGCTAAAATGGCACGAATTCGATATCCGCATTCAGGGCGAAGTGTCCCCACCCTAAAAAGGTATAAGAGAGTTAAAGAAGGCGCAGCGGAGCTGGCCTGGTTCGGCTAGTACATATATAATTCATGTATATTTATTATTAAAATAAAAATGTTCACACTTTTAGTTTTCAATGGCTTCGGAAACATTCGCAACTGCAAATAATTCGCATAGGGTTAAGCATCATATTTTTCCAGAAGTTCCGTTACGCCATATTCACAATATTTTATAGTCTGTTGAAAAAGAAGTGAAAGTATAGATACATACAGTTTTATTTTCAATCTA
Source organism: Stomoxys calcitrans (assembly GCF_963082655.1). NCBI lineage: Eukaryota > Metazoa > Arthropoda > Insecta > Diptera > Muscidae > Stomoxys > Stomoxys calcitrans. The sequence goes on along the minus strand of NC_081553.1, from coordinate 159,554,114 downwards.
ATACTTGCCATGAAGGTAGTAGTAGTAAATATAAATCTTCCATTAAAATATTCCATTGCTGCATAAATTGTATTTCCCATTTCAATTTTAAAAATTTCTGCAAACAAAGTTATTATTTAACTTTGACCAGAATAATTTTTAATTTTCAATGTGGAATTTTAACCGTTTTTTAAAAATACCCGCACAGAATTTGAGTTGATCTACAAAGATCTCATTGCTTTGACTGAAAAGTTCTCAAGATACAAAAAAGCTTAATGTATGGAAACATTTTTGGATTCGCCTGATAACTCATTGCCGAAACGTAAAAAATCTTCTAAAACTTTGATTACAAACGAATCTTCTTCTACAAATATCGATACAAATTCTAATAATGCACCAAACAACACGTCGAACATTACTCCAGACAATTCATCAAATACTACCTTATTTATTCCATCAATAAATGTTAGCATCACAATCATCCGATTCATCTATTTCAACTGTTTTAAACCAGCCTACAACTAACCGTTCCCTTGCTCCAGCTTTCATTAATACAACCCCTTCCGGTAATATTCCTTTAACCTCACGTGTAACGACTGTACCTCCTAAACAGCTATAGGTTATTGCACCCAAAAAGACAGTGTTTGCGGATAGGTTCATGGCTGAAACAACTTTTGACGATGTCTTTTTCTATATAAAATCTAAAATAAATGCGGAAGTTGAATTAAATGTCTTTAAATTTCAATACTGGGACAGACGAAGCAAAGCATCATTTAGAATTATTGTTCCCGAGGAAATTTTTGTCACTGTAGTAAATCCGAATTTTTGGCCATCTAAAGCACTTGTTAAAAAATACATCTATAACGATATTCCCCGTAATGATGTTGCTATTTTGACGCATGCCTTGAATAATGTTTCAAAAAACTCGAAACTTCTATCGATAATAATATTTCCATAGTATATCAATACGTTAAAGGCTTAAATACTAAATTATCTACTCTTTTCTCAGATAGATTTGATTTTGATTTTCACATTATAGCTTTCACTGAAACATGGCTTCACAATAAGGTTTACGATATGGAGATCTTTTGTTCCAAGCATAGAATTTACAGATGTATTCGGGACAACAATACTAACACGGCGGGCTAATTGCAGTATCCGCCTTTTGAAGAATGTATCAATATTTGTCTCTTGTTCTCAAAATACGTTGAAGCTATTATTGTACATCTGCTTTTCAAAAATCCTCTACAACTGACACTTTGATAGTCTTAAGCGATTTTAATATGCTGTCTATTTCTTGGATATGCTCGTCATATTCTAATAGTTTAATACCAGTTGTGACTAGTGGTATTTCTAACGATTTCCTTATTTCTTTATTCGACTTCGTTTCGTTTCCATCCTAACCTAAACATTACTATTTCTTTCCCAAAACAAATTCGTCCTAAATACCCCTCCCCTAGAAAAGAGTATTGCTTCGCTACAACTAAGTATACTAAGCTCAGATCCCTGCTTTCTACCACTAATTGGGATAACGTTTTATGATATGATAATATTGATGAAAATATATCAACATTTTATTTTATTCTACAACAATGCTTTGATTAGTCAGCCCTTCGAATTATTGTAAGTGATAATTCTGGACCACCTTGCAATACATGAAATTTATCGAAACTGAAAAATAACAAAAATAAACTGTATAAGAAATTTAAAAATCGGGAACTACACTCGACTTCTCAAACTATTCAGAAGCAAGATCAAAGTACAATAGGGAAAAATTAATAAAATGAAACCGAACTTAGGTTAGGTTAGGTTGAAAAGAGAGTACAGATATTAATCCGCCCCATAACACTAGGGACATACACCTAAGCCAGCAATCGGCTTGCTGTGCGCTCTAAAAACTAAAAAGTAGCCCATGCACAGAAGCCATGCAATTTTTTGGATACAATTCCAATCACTGTAAATTCGAATTTTGGTTTTAGTATGACAAGTAGGAGGTCACCGTAGCGCAGAGGTTCAAAGGTTCATCCCGGCGAGACCATCGTATTCTGGCTACATTTGTGAGGTACTATGCCATGTAAAAACTTCTTCTCATGTAAAAACTTCTTCTTCTCCGGTACGCCGTTCGGACTCGGAAAGGAGGCCCCTTATCATCGAACTTAAACTTGAATCGGGCTACACTTATTGATATGCGAGAAGTTTGCCCCTGTTTCAACATGGGCACATTTGCATTTCAAGCAGTTTTGTGATGTAGGGGTTCAAATGCAATATTTTTTGGCAATACGTATTTGTCTTGTTTAATGAAGAAAGATGAAAGCTGCATCTAATCTCATAAATTTTAATATTCGGAGTAACGATCGGTATAAATGTTGGTTAGTTTGGGATGTAAATAATGTGGCAGCATGTTTTTTTGAATATAAATATTGATCACTGAATTACTAAGTAAGACGAAGTCGTGGAAGTGAATCCCAACCTAAGTGGATCAGGAAAAAATGTCCAAAAACGTTCGCCCTAGAAGTTTTTTAATGTCTTAAAAGTATGTTCTTAATCCTGTAAAAGTATAAACTGCATTTTCCTGCCTTAACAAAAGCTATTGATCTTTTTAAACTCACCAACATAGCAAAGGATTGAATGATTCCCATATAAAGTGGGACTTCGATTTGATTTCTTAAGCCACTAGAAGCCTTAGTTTTTGACCGATTTGGCTGAAATTTTGCACTAAGTGTTTTATTGTGACTGAGTCAAGTCCAACTCCGTCCATAATCTGATATAGCTCCCACATAAACCTATTTCCCGATTTGACATCTTGGGCCCCTGGGAGCTGTAATTGTTATACGTTTTGGCTGAAATTTTGCTTGCAGTGGGTTATTTTGACTTCTTACATGCATGGTAGGTATTTTCCAAAATGGAAAATGGGAAAAAGGGAAATGAAAATATGTATTTTATGGTCCCGAGACCAAAAATCGAAAGATTGGTCTATGTGGTAGCTATATCCGAATACAGTCCGATTTGGATCATATTCGGAACAGGCTTTGACAGGTGTGATTATAACTAATTAATCCAAATTTCAGTACACTCGGTTGAAAAATAGATATTTTATAGGCCAAAACCATTAAACGGAATATCTATCTACGAGGTCTGATCAAAAACTAAGCATTATTATAATTTTTTTCAAAAAGTATTTATTTATTCATACTTCTGAAACGTGCGTTTTGGTCACACAAAACTTAATACAGTTTCTTTGATCCATTTTTTCGAATAGTAAGATATCGAAAAACTAACCCTTATCTTTATCTAACCTTTTTATCTGTCAAAAACAAACTGACAATCTAAAATGGGTAATATTTCCAACAAATATAACAGACATGTGTACTAACGGCCGCGCCGAGCTTTGGATATCCACCACACCGGTTATATATTAACCACCTTTCGTCATAATACGGTGAAAAGTGCATAATTTTTGAGCAGTTATATCTAAATACAGTGCGATCTCAACCATATTCAGGAAAGCTATGTGAGGGTCGGTTAAAAAATGTACCTTTTATGGGCCTAAGAACTTACAACGGGAGATCGGTATATGTTTATGACAGCCATATCCAAATATATACCGAACTGAACCATATTGAACACAATTGTTAAAGAGCCTAACACTGCCGACCGTGTCAAATTCCAGTGAAAGCGACTTATAAACGTGATTTTATTGTCCAAAGAACTTAAACCGGGAGATCGATATATATGGCAGCTATATCCAAATATAGTCCGATCTTGACCACACTCGGTACGACTGTCAAAACTCGGTTAATAAATTCAAACCTTAAATCGGGAGATTGGTATATATGACATCAAAATTTGGACTGATCTGTGCCGTATTGACCAGGGATGTCGAGGAGCCTTACATAACTCGCTATACCAAATTTCAGCGAAATATGGCAATAAATACGCCTATAATGGGCCCAAGACCTTAAATCAAGAGATCGGTCTATATAGCAGCAATATCCAAATCTAGACTGATCAGGACCAAATTGAATAAGGATGTCGACTAGCCTAACAAAACTTTTTGTCCCAAATTTTAGCAAAATTGGATAATAAATGCGCCTTTTATGGACCCCAAGACCTTAAATCGAAAGATCGGTCTATATGCCAGCTATATCCTAATCTGGACCGTACTAGGCCAAATTGCAGGAAGATGTCGAAGGCCCTAACACAACTCTTACTTTACTTTAATTGGCTATGACAGAATATTTCTTCCACTAGCCGAACGTAGAATAACGTTCCAAGCGCCTCGATCTTCTGACACCATGTTTCGAGGTGTCTCCCACAACTTGATCTTTCCATCGGGCTTTTGGTCTTCCCGGTCTTCTTCATCCATTCTGACAACATGACCTAGCCAACGCAGCCGTTGTATTTTGATGCGTGTAACTATGCTATCGTCGTCATACAGCTCATACAGTTCGTGGTTCATACGTCGCCTATATTCTCCGTTAATGCAAACTGGTCCATATATTTTACGAAGAATCTTTCTCTCAAATACTCCAAGCACTGCCTCATCTGCTTTCACAAGTACCCATGCTTCAGAACCATATAACAGCACGGGTAGTATCAGTGTCTTGTAAAGTGTAGTCTTCGTCAGTCGAGAGGTGGCCTTGTTTCTAAACTGCTTACTTAGTCCAAAGTAGCATCTGTTTGCCAGTATTATTCTTCGCTTTATCTCAAAACTGGTGTCATTCGTTTCGGTTACGGCGGTGCCGAGGTAGATAAAGTTACTGACTATCTCAAAGTTGTGATTCCCAACTTTCTCCATGTTCTTTATCTGCTCGGTTGTACAAGGCTTTTTGGGAGTGGAGACCATCCATTTCGTCTTATCTCCATTTACCGCCAGACCCATTTTCACTGACTCTCTTTCGATTCTTTCAAAGGCTTAGTTATTACAGTTATTACTTCCGGTGACCGACCTATGATATCGATATCGTCGGCATAGGCAAGTAGCATGTGCTCTCTTGTGATTAGTGTGCCATATCTATCCACTTCTGCATCTCGTATAATTTTCCCTAGCAGGATATTAAAGAGATCACACGATAGGCTGTCTCCTTGTCTGAAACCTCGTTTGGTATTAAATGGTTCGGAGAGATTCTTTCCTTTTCTTACTGAGGAACGCGTATCAGCAAGTGTCATCCTGCAGAGTCTTATTAATTTTGCAGGGATACCAAACTCAGACATGGCTTGAAATACTTTTGAACGTAAAGGAGTATCGAAGGCGGCTTTGTAGTCAACAAAGAGGTGGTAGGTGTTGATTTGTCCTTCTCGGGTCTTTTCCAGGATTTGGCGCAGTGTGAATATCTGGTCTAGGGTGGATTTACCAGGTCTAAAACCGCATTGATAGGGCCCAATTATCTCATTGACTTTAGGTTTTAATCTTTCACACAGTACGCTCGAGAGTATCTTGTATGCGATGGGGAGGAGACTTATTCCTCTGTAGTTGGCACATTCCGTCTTGTCTCCTTTCTAGTGTACGGGACATAGTATGCTGAGGTTCCAATCATCGGCTATGCGTTCTTCTAGCCAGATTGCGCAGATAAGCTGATGCATACGCCTTACGATGCATACGAACCTTGAGAAAGTATGTAATGGTTCCATCATCGGGTCCCTGTTCATTAGGCTGTATTGCGTCTACCGTAGCTGCTCTGTTCCAATATTAAGATCTTTGCCTATACTAGCCTTCAAAATATTTCCAAGCCCATGGGCTTATGATCTGAGACACGTATACAAAAATATTCAATAGTGTGTATGTATTTTCCCGTCACTGATTTAAAACATTAGGTTTTGTAAGCTGAAATAACAGTACGAAATGTTTGTTAAACAGCAGCACTATGCGTGCTGAAAGAGCAGTAATGTCGCCTTCCTTTTTTCAGCAAACAAAACTGTTTAGCATTGCAGTTTTGAACAACAAATTCCGTTGAGTGTACATATGGTACATATATATATTGTAAGCCTGCTCATTTTATCTGCCTTTGGAGGCGGTACTAGTATTGTGCGATGCTAACTCTCAACACATTTCGTCGGGTAGTATCAATATTGATAAGTGAGGCCAAGACCTGGCATAATTTTTATACCCACCACCATAGGATAGGGGTTTACTAAGCTAGCCAGCTAGGTTTACTAACCCCATATATATATATACGAACGCGTAGAGCTAGCCGCTTGAAAATTTTCATAGATGCTTAGTATCGATGTAGGTCGTTGCAAATGGACCATATCGGTTTAGATTTAGATATAGTTCCCATATAAATCGATCTCCCGACTTGACTTCTGGAGACCCTGGAAGCCGCAATTTTTGTTCGATTTGGCTGAAATTTTGCGCGTAATGTTCTGTTATGACTTCCAACAGCTAAAACCTTATATAGCTCCCATATAAACCGATCTCCCGATTTGACTTCTTTAGCCACTGGAAGCCGCAATTTTTGACCGATTTGGCATGTAGTGTTTTGTTATGACTTTCAACGACTGTGCCAAGTATGGTCCGAATCGGTCTATAACCTGATATAGCACCCATATAAACCGACCTCCCGATTTGACTTCTTTAGCCACTGGAAGCCGCAATTTTTGTCCGATTTGGCTGAAATTTGCTTTAGGGTTTTGTTATGACTTTCAACGAAACCGATCTACCGATTTGACTTCTTGAGCCCCTGGATGCCACAATTTTCTTTTATATCTTCCAACAACTGTACAAAGTACGGCCTAAATCGATCTGTAACTAAATATAGCTCCCATATAAACCATATAATCTCCCGATTTGATTTTTGAGCCCCTGGAAGCCGCAGTTTTTCTCCGATTGATCATGTTGTGTTTCGTCATGACTTCCAACAACTGTGCCAAGTACCTCCAAAACCAGTTTTTAACCTAATATAGCTCCCTTGTTTAGTTTTTTTTTTTTTTAATTCGGCACAAGCATATTTCTTAATGAAAAATTTTTTAAAATATTGTTTCTGCACTTCTTTAAATACAATTGTGAAACTTATTGCTATGCACTAATATATTGCATGCCACTGACACATTTGGTTCTCTGGTTCGAATCGTACCGTTCTTCAATTTTTTTTAAATTTTTTCCTCAAATTTATTTAAGAAAATTCGGTTTAAAAAATGTATTTTTTTTCTAAATTTAATTTAATTGAGAAACTTTTTGCTATCCAGTAATGCTTATTGAGTTATATCATCATTCAGGAAGTGATGTATGTAGGCTAGAGGAAACGTGGAAACATGAGACCATGAGTTCAAATAACCTCGACCACAAAATTAATTAAATTGTTGAGTAGAGAAGTAAGAAAACGAGAGAGCAAAGCTATTAAACGAACAAATAAAAAGAAGCGCTCGCCGAACAACGAAAATAAAAAAACCCACCAACCATCAAAGGTGGTGGGTTTTGAGAATGAAACTTTTTCATTTCATAAAAGAAATGATTTCATTAATCCAAAGAAAAATGTTGATAAGATATATGAACGTGTTTCATTGTATCAATGAAAATATATCATTGCAATAATGAATATATTTCGTTAATTTCACGTTAATGAAACTCAATGAAACTTTAATCATTTATGCAATAAAGCGCACAAAATCCATGACAAATTTTATTGGTACAACGTAAGGTCTCCCCCCATTCTATGGTGGTGGTTTATAATATAATTAATGAAGATATATTATACTCGTTTTATAGTTAAGTAAATAGTTTTAATAAAATATTGATTTATAACTATTAACAACTATTAATTAATCATTAATTTCAGGTTTGAAAATAAAACAAACTTATGGGACAGTTTGATCAGCTCGGCCACAGGGTCATTTACAACTGATGAAGGATACAAGATGGTGAAAACACTTTTTGATGAGCACAGAAACGAGTTTGGCAGCGCTCTGCATATAATTGAAAAATCATTGAAAAACATTCAAGAAGAAGCCAAATGGAGCGAAGAAAACTTGCCAGTCATAGAAAATTGGTTGACGGAATTTTTCCATAAAAACCATCCAAAGGATGAATAAATAACTCAATCTAAATCTAAAAATCGATATTTTTTCTAATTGGTACTCAATTAAACTGTTTTGATGCTTTGTATATAACAACTTTATAGGTGTCCAATATAAGTGCTTCGACATATTCCAAAAACTTGGCAGAAAATTCGGAGGCAATCAGTCTGAGCTGATGGAGGCTACCGAAGCGCAGAGGTTAGCCTGTACGCCTAAAACGCTGAACGCTTGGGCTCGAATCCTAGCGAAAACATCATAAAAAATTTCCAGCGGTTGTTTTCCCTCCTAATGCTGGCGGCATTTGTTAAAACTTCTCTCCAAGAGATGTCGCACATCGGCACGCCGTCCGTCCGTCTGTCTCTCGAAAGCACGCTAACTTTCGAAGGAGTAAAGCTAGCCTCTTGAAACTTTGCACAAATACTTTTTATTGGTGTAGGACGTTTGGAATTGCAAATGGACAAATACTTTTTATTGGTGTAGGACGTTTGGAATTGCAAATGGACCAAATCGGTTCATGTTTTGATATAGCTGCGATATAAACCGATCTTTGTTTTTGACTTCTTGAGCCTCTAAAGGGCGCAATTCCCGTCCGATTTGATTGAAATTTTGCATGAGGTGTTTTGTTATGACTTTCAATAACTGTGTTAAGTATAGCGCAAATCGGTATATATCCTGATATAGCTGCTATATATGGGATCTTGACTTCTTGAGCCTCTAGAAGGCGCAATTCTTATCCGATTTGGCAGAAATTTTGTACAACGGCTTCTCTCATAACCTTCAACATACGTGTCTAATATGGACTGAATCGATAAATAGCTTGATACAGCTCCTATATAAACCTATTTCCCGATTTTGCTTCTTGAATGCCTACAAGGCGCAATACTTATACGAATGTACTGAAATATTACACAATGACTTCTACAATGTTCAGCATTCATTAATGGTCCTAATCGGACTATAACTTGATATAGCTCCAATAGCATAACAGTTATTATTCAATATTCTTTGTTTGCCTGAAAAGAGATACCGCGCAAAGAACTCGATAAATGCGATCCATGGTGGAGGGTATATACGATTCGGCCCGGCCGAACTTAGTAACTGCAGCCTTTAAAGGAATCGAAAGAGAATCAGTGAAAATGGGTCTGGCAGTAAATGGAGATAAGACGAAATGGGTGGTTTCAACTCCCAAAACGCTTTGTTCAACCGATCAGATAAAGTAAATGGAGAAAGTTGGGGACCACAACTTTGACATAGTCACCGACTTTATCTACCTCGGTACCGCCGTAACCGAAACAAAATAACAGATGCTATTTTGGACTGAGCAAGCAGATGAGGAGCAAAGCCACCTATCCACAGACGAAATTTACACTATACAAGACACTGATACTACCCGCGCTGCAGGGACGTAGCCAGTAACAGAAGCCAAAATTCTTCTGTTACTGTGAAATTGGTAAAGATACCTCAATTTTTTTTTAATTGTGGTAACTTTTGGGAGCAGGAACTGACTCATCGGCGGTAACGATAGGTCATAAAGTCAGAGCTGAATTTTGAGTCGATTGCCAACACACTATTTATAGGCCGATCTTAATTTTTCAAGGTGTCGTTGTCTTTGCGAATATTTTAGTTTTATACTGACAAATCGATCTAAAATCCGTTTTTGATGGAAAGATGTCCGGTAAAAATTGCACCCAACTATTGTCGCATAGGCTTATAATTCCTATCATATCTTTTTGTTTTTCTTCAAAAAGATGGAAAGCCAGAGATCGTAACACACACCAACCACTATGGAACGCGTTTCGTAATTTGGTTGCAATTCCACATCAGCCATATTAGGTGAGAAGGTTTCAAGGGCCGTACTTTAGTATGTTGTATACCACATTAACCACGCTCAACAACCCTGTCTATTAGTTGTACTTTCCCCAATGCATGTGATTTTGTGTAATGGCAGATTTTTTGTGCATCTGTTAGAAGTTGTATTGATGAATTGGAACGCGAAACAACGGCAACCGCTCTCGCTGTTGCTCCTTGTGCCCAGGTTCAGATGCCGGCCGGTCTCAGCCGATTTTTTTCATTTTGAATTTTTTTTTTTTGCCTGTTAGGGGGTAGATCATTAAATTTTACATCCGGGATTCGAACCTGTGTTTCCGAGACCTAAACATTTTTCATTACATTGCTGATGTAATTCAAATAATTTATAATTAAATATTACTAATTATTCATTGAACATTTTTTTTAGACTAAAAAGAAATATATTTTTACCAGATAAAATTTCGATTAAAATAATAAAACGAGAAAAAAATAAAAGAAAATGTATAAAGAATTATGTCTTCGAAAAATTTTTGTTGAATGTATGTTCGGAACAATTTTACAAAAAAAAAATTTTAGGCAAGAAAATTTTGTGACGATTTTGGCTTAAAAAAATTACATTGCGCTTCGGTCTTTAAAAAATTTGCATTAACTCATTAACGACGAAAAATTAAAATTCTAGCTCGAGTTAGGAAAGAGGTATCGTAATGAAATTTGGATTGGCGTATAGTGAACGACTGAAACCATTTTTGAAACATTTTTCCTATCAAGCTTTTGGGAGAAAATTGCCTTGTCGAAGAACGGCAATTTTTTATATTCTAAAAATCAAACATAAATTTTTCAAAATTCTTAGGAGTGAGATTTCTGGAACCCGTTTTAATGTATTGTTGCATTTGATGGTTTCTATATTTAAAAAAAAATTATGGCAATAATCCTACAGCAGGTGGGACTTTGTGCCAAAATCTTTAAATCCAGCTTTCTTCGCTAAATGGTCATAAAGTATAAAGAAAATGATTTTTTTTGTTGAGGTTTAGGAAATTAAAAGATTTTTTTTTCAAAAAATTTTAAAATTACTCAAAAAATTGCAACGTCAGTATAAATTCTCTAAATTGTGATAATATACAATTTTTGTTGAGGTTTAGGAAATAAAAAGATTTTTTTTTCAAAAAATTTTAAAATTCAAAGTTCTTAAAATAATTGCTACTTCAATATAAGTTCTCTAAATTGAGATCATATAAAATCGGACAACAAATCGAGGGTTAAAATTTTGTCTTCAAAAGTATTTTTTTTAAAATTTGTCTGTAGAAAAAAATGTAGGAATATGGTGTTTTGGACAGATAAGCATAATAAAAAGGATTTAAAAATATTTATGCAAAATGTAGTGTTGGAAAATTCAAAATGTTATTGAAATTTTAAAAAATAATCTCCAAGTTAGGTTGCCTTTAGAGAGTTTTCGATGAAATTTAGTCCTAAAAAAATAACTTTAAAATTTTGTCTTTCGAAATAATGTTATTAAATTTTTTATAAAAATTCTGTAGGGGTCGGGCATGTGCTGAACTTTCGTCATTAGGGAGATATTTTGTCTTTAGAAAAATGTCATTCAAATTTGTTTAAAAAAAAATCATTACAATTTTGACCTGAAGCAAAATAATTTTAAGCCGGCCCTGGCTTCAGCAAAATTTTGTCTTTGCAGAATATTATAAATATGAAATTTTGTCATTTTAAAAAAGGTTACTGAAACTTTTTGTTTGGAATAAATTTAATATAAATTTTTTCTTTCGACAAAATCATTTTGTTGGGTGTGGGGGAGGGGGTGACTCGAGTCCGGGGCTACGTCCATGCCGCGCTGTTATATGGCTCCGAAGCATGGGTACCTGCGAAAGCTGATGAGGTAGTACTTGGAGTGTTAGAGAGAAAGGTCCTTCGTACCAGTCTTCGTTAATGGAGAATATAGGCGTCGTATGAACCACGAGCAGTATGACGATGATAGCACAGTTAAACGCATTGAAATACAAAGGTTGCGTTGGCTAGGTCATGTTGTCAGAATGGATGAAAAAACTCCAGCAAAGAAGTATTTTGAAGGCGATCGTAATAGAATACGCTAAAGGGAAAGATCAAATCTCCGATGGCGTGACCAATCGGAGGCGGGCATCTCAAAACTGGCTGTCAGAGATTGGAGAAGAAGTGCAGAAGATCGAGGCGCTTGGACTACTATTGTATGTTCGGTTCGCCCGATCGATTGAGGAGCAATTGCAAGCACGGAGAGGAGACTGATGCCCCAGTCTCCTCCCCGTGCTTGCAAAAGTATTGGAGAGTATAATGGTGAGAAGATTTAGGGAGGGCTACGAAGAAGGTACTTCTCCGTACCAGTTCGGCTTTCGGGAGGAAAAGAGCACTGTGGATGCCTGGATCCACGTGCAGAACTGTGTGAGAGAATCGAGCGCCAAATATGTCCTTGGCATATTTTTCGATGATACTCGAGATGACAAGGCGAGTTATTGGCGCCTTCAAATAACCAATGGCCAACATCAGCGTCTGTTCCCAGGTTAGGGGCGGCTGGCGGCGAGAGTCGAATCTTGGAGCAAGTGGCTCGCCACAACGAGGGATACATGCAATCCCACAAACCCATGCGGTTGTGGCGCTGGGCCAGTAACCCGCCCTCGGAAAACATAGAACTACTATGAAAAACAAAGGAATAGTAAAAACGGACCCCCCAACGTTGACGACCCACGCAAACGAAAAAAGGACCATGATTTGCGGATCTGCACCTGGAATGTCTGCACTCTTTATAGAGAAGGTGCAGTACACGCGCTGGCGGATGTATTAAAGAAGTACAAGGCAGATATAACCGCCATACAGGAAGTGCGATGGACTGGGAATCGCGTCACTACAACACCAAACGGTGACGAACTATACTATAGCTGCCATAACACGAGGCATGAATTTGGCTGCGGATTTGTGGTTAGTCGGAGACTGAAACACCTAGTCTCCAGCTTTACTCCGAGGGATGAGAGGCTAGCCACAAACCGCATAAAAGCCAAATTCTTCAACATCAGCCTTATTTGTGCCCCTGCCTCGACGGAAGACAAAGATGAGCAGACCAAGGATATTTTCTACGAGCGCCTAGAGAGAGAATATGACCGCTGCCCCGCCCATGATATTAAAATCGTTCTGGGAGATTTTAATGCGAAAATAGGGAAGGAAGACATTTTTGGTGCAACAGTCGGAGAGTTTAGCCTCCACGAGATAACGTCCAGTAATGGGTTGAGGCTGATAGATTTCGCCGCGGCAAAAAACATGGTAGTTAGTAGCACCAGATTTCAACATAAAAATATCCACAAAGCCAGATGTCTGTCACCCGATCAAAACACGAGAAACCAAATTGATCATGTTGTGATAGATGGAAGGCATTCATCCAGCGTGTTAGATGTACGATCGATCCGTGGAGCGAATATAGGTTTGCACCCGTTTGAACATGACGAGGAAATTACGATCTGACACTGCACGGAAGCTGGACATTGAAAAGCTGCAGACACAACAAATGGCAGCGGCATACTCCACTCTACTGACCCAACTGCTTGATGAAAGCACTCCTTGTTCCGATGATATAATGGCACAGTGGCAAACAATTGCCCACTCCATGGTACGACCAAGAGTGTCGAGATGCTACTGAAGCCAAAAATGCGGCATATAGAGCAACCCTGCAATCAGTAGCAACGCGCCAGATGAAGGAGAGGTATCGGGAGAAAAGGAGAGAGGAGAAACGTCTATTCCGCAGAAAGAAAAAAGAAATGGAAAGACGTGAGTGTGAGCGAATTGAGATGTACAGGAGCCAGAATGAAGTCCGGAAATTCTACCAAAGAATTAAACACCAAACCGATGGCTTTGGTGCAGGCACATCCTCTTGCAGAGACAAAGAAGGAAATCTGGTAACTGACACAGACAACATGCTGAGGATATGGAAAGAACATTTTACCCAACTGCTAGTGTCCGATGTTGGCGGCGAAAAGGATACCGCAGAACCAATCCCTGATGATGGCATAGAATGTTTACCTCCTAGTCAGAATGAGGTCCAAGTAGCAGTAACCCGGCTAAAGAACAACAAGGCAGCAGGAGCCGACGGGTTACCCGCTGAACTTTTTAAGACCGGAGGCGACACGCTAATAAGGCGTATGCATCAGCTTATCTGCGCAATCTGGCTAGAAGAACGCATACTCGATGATTGGAACCTCAGCATACTATGTCCCGTACAGAAGAAATGAGACAAGACGGAATGTGCCAACTACAGAGGAATAAGTCTCCTCCCCATCGTATTCAAGATACTCTCGAGCGTACTGTGTGAAAGATTAAAACCTAAAGTCAATGAGATAATTGGGCCCTATCAATGCGTCTTTAGACCAGGTAAATCCACCCTAGACCAGATATTCACACTGCACCAAATCTTGGAAAAGACCCGAGAAGGACAAATCAACACCTACCACCTCTTTGTTGACTACAAAGCCGCCTTCGATACTTCTTTACGTTCAAAGGTATTTCAAGCCATGTCTGAGTTTGGTATCCCTGAAAAATTAATAAGACTCTGCAGGATGACACTTGCTGATACGCGTTCCTCAGTAAGAAAAGGAAAGAATCTCTCCGAACCATTTTATACCAAACGAGGTTTCAGACAAGGAGACAGCCTATAGTGTGATCTCTTTAATATCCTGCTGGAGAAGATTATACAAGATGCAGAAGTGGATAGATATGGCACACTAATCACAAGAGAGCACATGCTACTTGCCTATGCCGACGATATCGATATCATAGGTCGGTCACCGGAAGTAGTAACTGCAGCCTTTGAAAGAATCTAAAGAGAGTCAGTGAAAATGGGTCTGGCAGTAAATGGAGATAAAACGAAATGGATGGTCTCCACTCCCAAAAAGCCTTGTACAACCGACCAGATAAAGAACATGGAGAAAGTTGGGAACCACAACCTTGTGATAGTCAGTAACTTTATCTACCTCGGCACCGCCGTAACCGAAACGAATGGCACCAGTTTTGAGATAAAGCGAAGAATAATACTGGCAAACGAAGACTACACTATACAAGACACTGATACTACCCGTGCTGTTATATGGTTCTGAAGCATGGATACTTGTGAAAGCAGATGAGGTAGTACTTGGAGTATTTGAGAGAAAGATTCTTCGTAAAATATATGGACCAGTTTGCGTTAACGGAGAATATAGGCGACGTATGAACCACGAGCTGTATGAGCTGTATGACGACGATAGCATAGTTGCACGTATCAAAATACAACGGCTGCGTTGGGTAGGTCATGTTGTCAGAATGGATGAAGAAGCTTCAGCAAAGAAGCGTTTTGAAGGCAAACACGGTGGTACACGCAAACCCGGAAGACCAAAAGCCCGAGGGAAAGATCAAGTTGTGGGAGACACCTCGAAACTTGGTGTCAGAGATTTTAGAATGAGCGCAGAAGATCGAGGCGTGAAAGAA
Organism: Stomoxys calcitrans; assembly: GCF_963082655.1. Taxonomy (NCBI): domain Eukaryota; kingdom Metazoa; phylum Arthropoda; class Insecta; order Diptera; family Muscidae; genus Stomoxys; species Stomoxys calcitrans. Next base: position 159,538,826 of record NC_081553.1, on the reverse strand, counting down.
ATATTCTGTCATAGCCAATTAAAGTAAAGTAAAGCAACCACATTTATTGACCAATCTTGCCAAAATTTTGAACATCGTTTTCCTCAACGACTATCACAATATCTGAGAAGGTTGCTCGAAATCGGTTTAGATTTAGATATAGCTCCCAAATATATATTCGTCAGATTTTGGGTAATTTGCAATAATGTTGTCATATGTCCACCGTATATAATACAATTTGAACATATTTGCTCTAAATCCCCCCCACATTGTACTCATAAGGTATGTGTAGGGTATTATACAGTCGGCAATGCCCGACTTTTGCCCTTCCTTGATGGTTGTATTTAGGGCAGGCCTTCGACAAAGTCTGGCATGAGGGACTTCTGTCCGAATTATATAACGATTCACCAATCGAGTATTATCAATTCCTGAATTCACACTTTCGGATAAAAATTGAAACACATGCTCTACGTTGTGGCCAATCCGAGCAGGTGTCCCCAAGGAAGTGTTTTAACTTAATCTGCAAATGCAAATTTGGCCCATGAACATTCCACTAAGGAACAGGGGCAAACTTCTCACATATCAATGAGTGCAGTCCGATTCAAGTTTAAGCTCAATGATAAGGGGCCTCCTTTTTATAGCCGAGTCCAGCAGTGCGACACCTCTTTGGAGAGAAGTTTTACATGGCATAGTACCTCACAAATGTAGCCAGCATTAGGAGGGGAAAACCACCGCTGAACATTTTTTCTAATGGTCTCGCCAGGATTGGAACCCAGGCGTTCAGCGTCATAGGCGGACATGCTAACCTCTGCGCTACGGTGGCCTCATCTATTCTTCATAAATACTAGAGATACTCGTATTCCAACATCTCCTGATGCAACCATTGCAACATTTGCCCATGACACGGCTGTGCAGATATCGAAGTAAAAGCTTCGAACAAGCTCCTACCGAATCCTTCCATTGTTTCAAACTGGATGTATAAATGGAGAATGCCTTTAAATGAAAGCAAATCCGCGCACATTGTATTTACAAACAAGAATGTTCTTAAAAATCAAATTTATCTAAATATCTTGACATGACCCTTGACAAAAAATAAAGTGGAAAGAACATGTCAAAACAAAGAAGGAAAAGATATAAATTCACCCTTTAAAGCCTGATCCGCGATTCCTTTGTCCGATTTCATGAAATTTCATATATTTATTATTTAGAGTATTTATATGGACTAAGCAATCGAAAAAAAAAATTAAAAACAATTTTGAAAAAAAAAATGTTTTTATTTCCTAAGCCACTATGTTTTTACAACAAAAAAAAATAATTTTCTTAATATGTTATGACCATTTAGCGAAGAAAAGTGGATTTAATGACTTGGACATAAAATAGCAACTGCTGTCAAAAGCTTATTGAATTTATACTGACGTAGCAATTTTTTTAAATATTTTGAATTTTAAAAATTTTTAAAAAAAATATATAACCTAAGCCCCTATAACAAAAAATCATTTTCCTAATTTTCTATATAAATATCAATTTGTTTTTGTTTGTGGGTTTACACGATTCACTAATAGAAGGTTAGGTCACATGTAAAAACATAAAGTGGATAGGCCCCATAAACATCATTAAGGATGTCAAATCTGACGATTGAAAATGTCATCATATAGGAGAAAACGTAAACAAAGAATGAATGTAAAAAGAGAACAAGTTGACATCCTCAATGCCAAGTACTGTCAAATATTAAAAAAAAGTATATCGGCTGATCGCTTGGCTTAACCTTATTCAGTGAATCCTGGTGGGTTTATTTGTTTGTATGTTTGTGTGTTCCTAATAGACTCAGAAACGGCTGAACCGATTTTCTTGAAATTTTCACAGATGGTGCATAATGATCCCGTGGTGAAAATAGGCTACTACATTTTTTGATATCTGAATGGGGGCGGACCCTCCCCCTTACCCTAATTTTTAGAAACGCCAGATCTCGGAGATGGGTGGTGCGATATAAGCAAAATTTTGTGTGCTCTCATATAGTACCCTAAAAATAGGAAGTATTTTCTGACTATTGCAATATGAGGCAGGCTCAAACAAGAGGGTTTCTAAAGTGGAACACGAATCCGATATATATTTTCAAGACCAACTAACTGAGTGGTCGCCCATCCCCCAAAACACACCCCAAGCCGGTTATGTTTGCCGACTAGGAAATATGGGGCTCAAATTAAAGGTATGTGGGAGTAGACCACGTATCTGATATCAACATTAGGGGCCAACTGTCTAGCGGACGTCCCACCACCATAACAACCCCCAAATAGGACGTATTTGCTCATCAAGGCAAGTTGGGTCTTAAAGAGAGTGGAACTAAATATTCATAGTTTTTAGGGCCTATACCCCAAACCGGACATTTTTGCTGACTTTTGCAACAAGGAGTTTAAATGAGAATAGAAAACGAATTTGATATCCAATTTTGATTTCAAATAGATGATATATAGATATATGAGAATAGAGCACGTTGCTGATATATATTTTCCGGTGGTGGGGGACCACCCCAATCCCCAAAATAACCCTAAATCGGGCATATTTACCGACCATGTCAATGTGAAGCTTAAATGAAAGGTATTGGGGGGTAGAGCAACAATTGATACCCACTTTCGGGACCAATTTTCTGTGGGTCTACCCCTTTCCCAAAATACCCCACAAACAGCAATTTTTTATTGACCATCGCAATATGGGGCTCAAATAAATTTATTTGGGAGTAGAATACGAATTTGATATCCAAATGTAGGACCATGTATTTATGGCATCACCCCTTTCCCAACTCCCCCCCAAAGGGTAAAAATTTTTCGACCATGCCAATATGTGCCTCAAATGAAATGGTATTTGAGAATAGAAAACGAATTTTTTTTAGCTATTTTGGGGCCATGTGTTTTAGGGACTCCTCATCCTGTAAACTCCTGTTAAGCCAATGGCAATATGGGGTATTTGAGAGAAGAGCACGATGCTGATATTTTTCAGGGCCAAGTATCTCCCCCGTTCTGTTGGCTTTGACCGTAGATTTGAGCACAGTGAAATATTATGTAAAACATTTTAAAATTTACTTTTTGAATGAATGAAAGATTTTGCGAATAATCACTTTTTTATGTGTTACGTTTGAAATTCTTTATGGAATTTTATTAAAATTGTATCATAAATAATGGGAATGCCTTAAAGAATGGAATTTGTTAACGAATGATATTATCGGCCAGGCCGAATCTTATATACCCTCCACCATGGATCGCATTTATCGAGTTCTGTGCGCGTTATCTCTTTTTAAATAAACAAAGAATAATTAATAAGAACTGTTATGCTATTGGAGCTATATCAAGTTGTAGTCCAATTCGGGCCAGAAATGAATTGAATGCTAAACATTGTAGAAGTCATAGTGTAATACAATATTTCAGGTCATTCGAATAAGAATTGCACCTTGTAGGGGCTCAAGAAGCAAAATCGGAAGATCGGTTTATATGGGAGCTGTATCAATAATCAAGATCGATTCAGACCATATTTCACATGTATATTGAAGGTAATGGGATAACCCGTTGAACAAAACTTAAACCAAATTGGATAATAACTGCGCCCTCTAGAGGGCCAAGAAGTCAAGATCCCACATCGGTTTATATGGCAGCTATAACAGGTTATGTACCGATTTACGCCAAACTAAGCACAGTTGTTGGAAGTCATAACAAAACACCTCATGCGAAATTTCAGCCAAATCGGATGAGAATTGCGCCCTCTAGCGGCTCAAGAAGTCAAGATCCCAGATCGGTTTATATGGCAGCTATATCAGGTTATGTACCGATATACCATACTTAGCACAGTTACTCGAAGTCATAACAGAACAACTCATGCTAAATTTCAGCCAAATCGGATGAGAATTGTGCGCTCTATTGGCTCAAGAAGTCAAGATCCAAGATCGGTTTATATGGCAGCTATACCAGGTTATTAACCTATTATAACCTTACTTAACACAGTGGTTGAAACACCACGTGCCAAATCGGAAAAGAATTACGCCCTATAAGCTCAAGAAGTCAAGACCCAAGATCGGCTTATATGGCAGCTATATCAGGTTATGAACCGATTTGAACCATACTTAGCACAGCTGTTGAAAACAAACACCAGAGCGAAATTTCAGTCAAATCGGACTAGAATTGCGCCCTCAAGAGGCTGAAGAAGTCAAGACCCCAGATCGATTTATATCGCAGCCATATCGAAACATGGACCGATTTGGCCCATTTACAATCCCAACCTACCTACACTAATAAAAATTATTTGTGCGGTAATTTCAAGCGGCTAGCTTTACTCCTTCGAAAGTTAGCGTGCTTTCGACAGACAGACGGACGGATGGACGGACAGAATATATATACTTTATGAGGTCTTAGACGCATATTTCGAGGTGTTACAAACAGAATGACGAAAATTCAGCTCTGACTTTACGACCAAATGTCACCGCCGAGAGGTCAGTTCCTGCATCCAATGACAACCACAATTAAAAAAAAACTGAGGTATCTTAATCTTAAAAAAAAAACTTTGAGATATCCTTACAATACCATAGAATTTTGGAATTTTCGAATTTAAAAAAATGTGGGGTGGGCGCCCCCTAGATAAAATCCTGGCTACGTCCATAGCTCCCATATATATGTTCGACACATTTTGGGTAATCTGCAATAATGTTGACATTTTTCAATCGTAGTTATTACAGTTTGAACATATTTGCTCGAAATTTGATACGGATTGTTTAATAACCTATCTGAAAACATCCGCCGAGGTCCATCAAATTTGTTTTAGAATTGGATATAGCTCCCACATTGCACTTATAGGGTAGGTGTAGGGTATTATACAGTCGGCACCGCCCGACTTTTGCCCTTCCTTACTGGTTTTAATATAGAAACCATGAATGTATTGATACCGTCAAAAAAAACTCGTTGGAAGTATCCACACGCCCTGGTTGCAAAGCTCGCCCTTGTGAGAAAGATTGACATCTCCCAGCTCGCATGATGAAGGGAGGTCTTCCACAGTGAGGAGAGTTTGGCTAAGACTGAAGGTATGGAATACTACGGGACCAGAGTAAAGAATAGGCAAATATCCTCATATTGAGCCATCAAGCAGTGCAGTGGCAGTACACTTAATACCGCGTAACGAACAGGTGGCTGCCGACGAGACAATTACTGCCTCTCTCAACATTGGAAAGACTAGGATAAGCAAAGGGAGACCACCTTGGCGCAGTGGCTAACATGTCCGCCTATGATGCTGAATGCCTGGGTTTACATGTCCGCCTATGATGCTGAACGCCGGGGTTCAAATCCCGGCATGAGATATCCTGCAAATGCAAATTTTGCCCATGAACATTCCACTAAGGAACAGGGGCAAACTTCTCACATATCAATGAGTGCAGTCCAATTCAAGTTTAAGCTCAATGAGAAGGGACCTCATTTTAATAGCCGAGTCCGAACGGCGTGACGCAGTGCGACATCTCTTTGGAGAGAAGTTTTACACGGCATAGTACCTCACAAATGTTGCCAGCATTAGGAGGGGAAAACCACTGATAAAAATTTTTGTCGCTATGCGGCACTCAGTTCGGACTCGGTAAAAACAAGGAGGCCCTTACCAGTTGGGATAGGCTAGGTTTAAGTGGCAGTCTGCTATCAGACTCACTTAGACGTTTGCGTCCATTGTGATACCACGGGAACAGAGAAAGGATGCCTTCTATTGTAGTTCCTACCGTTTTACCATCCAGTTCGCTTTAAAAAGCCCAACAACTTGCAAATGTTTACATCCGCTAAATCAGATAGATTCTCAAAGAAATGAGAACCTAAAGTGGAACTCCTTCTGACTGCTAGTGCTGGACACACACACGGAAGGTGTTCTATAGTCTCTTCTTCTTCGATGGCCTCACAGCTTCTGCAAAAGTCGTTGCTGGCCACCTTCAGTCTGTTTTCCGATTAGACAGTGACCTGTCATGACGGACACAATGACTGAGACGTCTGTTCTAGCCAACGACCACAAAGCGGTAGACCTCTTCTAATCTAGATTAGCTTACATGTCTGGTGTCAGGTAGTTCCCAGTCTCACAAGCTCGACCGCTTTACAATTCCCTGGGACATCTCTGTGACCAGAACAGGTGAATTTTTAAGTGTTTAGCCATCTCGTTGAGAGATCTGCGATAGTCGAGGGCGATTTTTAAGTTCAGAAATACGTTCTCCAGGGATTTAATGGCTGCCTGGCTGTCAAAAATTGCAAATTTGTCCATGATCATTCCACTAAGAAACAAGGACAAACTTCTCACATATCACTGAGTGCAGTCCGATTCAAGTTTAAGCTCAATGTCCGAACGGCGTGCCGCAGTGCACCACCTCTTTGGGGAAAAGTTTTAACATGGCATAATACCTCACAAATGTCGCCAGAATTAGGAGGGGATAACCACCGCTAAAATTTTTTTCATAAGGAAATCGTCGTAATGAGATTATATCTTAGCCATTCCACCACTTCTTTAATTGCAAGGATCACCGCTTGATACACACTGCAGTGGTCGGGTAACCTTTTCGATATGACCAGTTCTAAATCTTTAGAGTACACCTCGAAAGCCGTTTAGTTTGGAACCATCCGTATAGAAGTTTATGGAATTTCTGTTACCAGATATATCGTAGTGGTACAGTACTTTTCATCAAAAAGCGGCTCAGGTAGGATGTAATCCACACTGCCTGGAACATCGGATATTGTATTAAGGATAGTGAAGCGCCCGAAACCGCCACATGACCAATGAGAGAGCTCCCTTAACCTCACGGCAGTGGTCGCTCCAATCCCTTACCAGTGAGCTTAAATTTTAATCGGACGGCACTCATTGATGTGAGAGAAGTATCCCCTTTTCACTAATGGCATATTCATCTGAAATTTTGTAGTAGGCTAAGCGAAGATCCTAGCATTAAAACATCAGGCAGTACAGGGACGAGAGACTCAACACAGACTAACGGACAGAGACCCGACGATAGAACCATTACCGAGTTTCTCAAGATTCAGAAGAGTAGGATAGATAAAGATCCTTATATTGAAACATCAGGCAGTGCAGTAACAGGAAACTCCGTCTGAAGAACAGGAAGCAGTCGATGAGACCATAACCCACTCCCAAGATGACCTTTTACTGGAGGACCAGTGATTGAGGTCATTCAGATAAACCTCAACAGGAACGCGACAGCTACGCACGCTCTGACGGAGAAATTCAGCAAGGGCAAGATTCATATTGCCTTAATTCAGGAGCCATGGAACATAGTTTCTGGACTGAACCATATCAACTACCAATTATTCTATGTGATCACTGGTACTCGGCCGAGGACCTGCGTTATTTGTCATGCAAAATGACTCACATATCACCGAGTGCTGTCCAATTCAAGTTTAAACTCAATGATAAGGGGCCTCCTTTTCAAAGCCGAGTCCGAACGCGGTGCCTCTTTGGGGAGAAGTTTTACATAGTACCTCACAAATGTCGCCAGCATTAGCATTTTCTGATGTTCTCGCCAGGATTCGAACCCATGCGTTCAGCGTCATAGGTGGACATGCTTACTTAATTCTGCGCTACAGAGGTCTCATTTGTCATGAGAATTTGAATTATATATTTTCCCCACAGTTGTCAACCTCGGATGCAACAGTGATGAGACAGGGAGGCGGTAGAGCATACCTGGCATTACTGTATCTGCCTTTTGACTCACGAGCATCGCCACCCACGTCGGAGCTGCAACGGCTGGTGAGGAATACAAAATAGACAGGAAATGAGGCGCTAAATTAGGTTAAGGCACGGCCAGCACCGAATCCGAAAAGCTTCCGCAATAAGTTGAACACCAACTGGACCAAATTCGGAATCGGTCAAATCAGACTTGGGCAAGATAATTTAGATTGTCGAAGCATAGAAGACATTGACGCAATGTCGACGGGATTGTGACTGGAATACTGGGGTCTTTCGAAGTTAGTTGGCCTCTTCGTGAAAGGAAATCCGCCCGAGAAAAACCCTACATAACCGGGGAGAATCGCAATATTGGGAAAGAGGTCCGCAGACTTTACAACAGAGCACGTCATAAAATGTTCATTCTAAAAGCAGGAAAACCTTACCACACGATGACGAATGATTTTCGTCCTATTACATTGTCATCCTTTTTGCAAAAGACTCCAGAGAGGTGAGAGATATATCTTAGGGCAAAGATCACTGGAGTTCGACAGTCTCGGCAACAGTAGACATATCGTAAGGGCAAGTCCCCTGAAACTACCCTTCATGACCTAGTCGCCTACATTGAGGGTTCGCTCACTGTCAAGGAATATACAATGGTAGCATTTCTTGACATTGAAGGTGTTTTCAATAATGTAAAACCGAAGTCAATCTCGAAGGATCTGGAGTTTCTAGGCAACAACTCTACCGTAAGAAATTTTTTAATAACTTACTAAAAGATGTATTACGGAGGCCTGAAATCTGTAGATCTAAAAAGTTGAGTCAGCAGAGGAACGCCTAAAGGAGGTATACTGTCTCCTCCACTTTAGAATATAGCCATTAACAATATATTATTGTCTCTGCATGTGGAGGTAGCGATCCTCGACCAGTTCTTATATGGGAGTAAGCTTGTTCCGGCCCAAAGGACCGATCACCGCGGGAACAGGTTGGCCATTGGTTATTTAAAGACGCCAATAACTCATTTTGTCATATCAAGCATAATAGGCACTTAGTATTTGTGTATTTGGTTCCGCCCGGCCTCTCATTGAGACTCTCCGCTCGATACCGCTAACTGTTCGCTACTGCCGTTGCATCAGCACCGTATGGAGCATTCCACTATCCGCAACCTGTGGACGCGCCCGGTAGCTCGCAGCTATGCTATCTCGTGACAGCAATGAACAACATACAAATTGGAGCTCAATGTTCCAGCATGTGTGGTGCTCAGAGCTATGGTGTTGTGGTCTTGTGAACGGCGCTTCAAAAATCGTCCTATTGTTCAATACTCAGCCGGATCCTAAAGATGGCGTGTTTGTGCCTAACAGCCGCACAAAGGATGCACCGAATTTATACTACATCTGCTGCCTCTGGACATCGTGGCTATCAAGATTAAAAGTTTCTCTCAAAAACTCATGTCCAAACTGAAACGTTAGTAGACGACATGGGAGTCAGATTAGATACAACGGAGAACATTTTGAGGTTTTTAATGAAATCGCATTTTTCACAGGATACGACGAGTCTCACGGAGACACCGGAATCTTAGAATAATAATAAATAAGTCATAAATAAATATGTAACCGGACCTGATGGAATATATCCGGGGTAGTTACAGAAGGAGAGCTGTAAACAATATGCAGACCGACATATTGATCCAATTCTTAGACCAATTCAGGGTAGACCGGGTCCTTAGAGACTAGATAAACCATATGCTTAGGAACAGGTGAATAAAATGTGGGTCCTGTGATATAAATATAATGGAGAAAGCGGCACAAGTCACGCCACAGGGGGGGCATTAGGCACTATGTAGACTCAAAATGGGTCTTGAATCCGAGGGTAGTCCAGTGGTTCTACAGGACCGTGATTAGTCCAATACTTACTTAAGCCTCAGTAGTCTGGGGGACTGCGATGGAGAAAAAGCGCGAGGAGACGATAGGAAACCTGGAAGAAAGGGAAGAAGTTTCCGATCGGATTCCTGAGATGAACCTTAAGGTCGAGTGCGAAGCATTGCTGCCAGCGGCACAGTCTTGGATTGACGGAACCCTAGGATTGCCATCTGGAAGATAATGTTACATGGATGGATCAAAGCTAGAGAACAGAGTGGGCCTGGGTGTCTACATTGAGAACCCAGGGACTGAGATCTGTTCCAGATTGCCTGACCATAATACGGTCCTGAAGGCGGAGATCCTTGCGATCACGGAATGCGTGAGGTGGTGTGTTGCTAACGCGAGTACGTCGAGTGTGAACAGATCGCTTTAAAAAGCCAAACAACTTGTTTGGCTTTTTTTGTTTGCATCCGCTAAATCAGACAAGTTCGCAAAGGAATGAGAACCTAAAGTGGAACTCCTTCTGACTGACTGTGTGGGACACACACAGCAGATGTTGTATGGTCTCGACGTCCTCACAGCTTCGCCAAAAGTTACTGCCCTGTCATGCCAGACACAATGACTGAGGCGTCCGTTCTAATCAGCGAAGTTAAGCGGTAGACCTCTTCAAGTCTAGACCAGTGCCATTAGAGAACCCAGCTCTGCTTTCTGGGGTAGCTAAAACCCTTAAAATAGCAATTACATTATTGTAGCAAACTTTTCTTTGGGTGCTTGGAAACCAAACTTGTCTTTAGTTTCTTGAGGGGGCTTAGTCCACCCCCCACAGGCCTATCTACGCTTATGACCAGACCACCAGGCCCCCCACCTTTTTGACCAGTTATCACCTGTTGGCCGTCGGGCCTGATCTTGAAGACTTAGCTTACATGTTGCTAGAGGCATACCCACAGATTCCAGTTCCCTTGGAATGTGTCAGATAGTACCCAGTCTCACAAGCTCGTCCGCTTTACAATTCGTTGGGATATATCTATGGCCCGAAAGAACAGGAACCAGAACAGGTGACTTTTGAAGTGTTTAGCCGTCTCGTTGAAAGATCTGCTACAGTCGAGGGCGGTTTTTGAATTCAGAAATACATTCTCCAGGGATTTAGTGTCTGCCTGGTTGTCTGAGAAAGGGATTTAGTGGCTGCTTAGCTGTCTGAGAAGACATTTATGTCAGTTGTCGTTATGACATTATATCTTGGCCATTCCACCACTTCTTTAATTGCAAGGATCTCTGCTTAATAGACACGGTCGTGGTCGGGTAACATTCTCCACATAACCAGTTGTAGTTTTTCAGAGTAAACCCCAAAGCCCACCTGGTCGTCTAGTTTGGAACCTCTTTTCTAACTCGAGCTAGAATTTTTCTACGACAGCCCCATTCTTGGATATTTTTCTAACCATTCGTCGTAAATGAGTTAAAACCAAATTCAGTCAAATATACTGATTATTAGTGGACAATAGAATATCACTTAAAAATAAAATGCTGATTTACAATCAAACCATTATGCCTATATGGCGCTATGGCATTCAGCTTTGGGGTTGTATTGCGAATAAAGAAGTGGAGAAAATACGAAAAACTCAAAATAAAGTACTACGAACCATGGTAAACGAGCCTCGGTACATTCGTAACAGCGGCCTACATCGAGGCTTCTGAGTGAAAACAATTCCTGAAGAAATGTGTATCGACACTCAGAAACATGCTCCCAAGTTCCAAAGTCCACTGTAACATCAACAATATCTTCAGTAACTACAATACTTAAGCATAAGGTGGCTTCAAAGGATTTACCTTTAGTTTTAATCACATAAATTCCTTAAATTGTTTGAAATTAGAGTAAAGTTAATGAACTATTACTAGATAAGATAGTACACTCATAGAAAAAAAGTCTGATTGTTAGTAGTTAATTTTGATGCTTTTACAGCAGTAGTTCTGCTATCCCAGAAGTAGTTCTGCAAGTTCAGAAAAGCACGCCTACTGCTGTAAAGTCTGTTATTTGCTGAAAATTACTGCTGCTTAATTTATGATGGGTTGGTTAAAGAAATAAAGTGAAAGTGAAGATTTATTGAAAGAAAATTAGTAAAAAAAGTTTGCCGCCACACACCCACCCACACAAAGGTAACCTTTTGTTTTTGTTGTTGTAAAAGAATTTTCAGCGCAAACAGCGCACATGCGTTTTATGATAGTAAAAATGGGTCATCGTTGTTGTAAACGATATACAGTGCACATGAGTTTTAAGCATCATGTAGGTATGAAGCACTTATGCGGCATTTCCCTGTTTAAAATGCCTTTGCACTGTTGTTGTTCTACTTAACTACATACGAGAAATGAATAAAGGCAAAATATCAGAAAAACCAAACAAATGGGTTTCCTCGCAGAACCGTAAAGTAAGAAGGGACAATACTTGTCATGCATTGCATATATAAACAGTGATTTTTTTCAGAGCTATAGGAAAGTTTTTCAAGAAAAAACACATAAAATTCAGAAAAATGCATGAAGTTTTGTTTGAATCGATAGTACCGTCCATATAATTTAATGTTTGAAAATTATATCATCCAAATGTTGACCGTGACTGCACCTCAAATGGCCCATCCGTTTAGTTCAATTTTGCCATCTCTTCCAAAATTTCGGCCGGTATCTCACGATGTTGTCTTCCAATACGTCAATTGGAGCGGGCTTGTGTGTATAGAGATGAGCTTTAACATAACCCCACAAGAATAGTCTAAAAGCATTAAATCGCACGATCTAGACGGCCAATTGACCGGTCCCGAACGTGAAATTAAACGTTTACCGAATTCGCCTTTCAATAATTGTTAGGCATGCTGTGTGGCATGTGGCACCGTCTTGTTGAAACCAAATCTCATGAAAATCAAGCTCTTGCATTTTTCAAAAAAAAGTTGGATATCAGTTACGTTACAATTCGCATCAACTTTGAAGAAGTATGGTCCAATGATCCCATCAGCCCATAAACTGCACCAAACTGTGACTTTTCCTGTATGCATTGGTAGGTCTTGCAGTGCTTCTGTCTGATCTTAACTCCAAAATCGACAATTCTGCTTATTTAAGTACCCATTGAGCCAAAAATGAGCTTCATCGTAAAATGGAATAACAATAATTTGCAAGCATTGTTCGTTTGTAAGACGATTCATGGTTAAATTATAGACCAAACTGAAGATGTTTGGCAGTGAAACAAACACGAAACGTGCGTGAGTTGTTAAAACCAGTATTGCCAACAAGATAATAGCGAAAAAATCACCCTTTACATAGGAAGACCAAAAAACCCAAAAACCAAAAAAAAAGTTGGCACAGCCAGATTTAAGGACGTGTTTGCATGAGATATTGACCAGGAGGCCACCGTGGCGCAGAGGTTAGCATGTCCGCCTATGACGCTAAACGCCTGGGTTCGAAACCTGGCGAGACCATCAGAAAAAAAATTTTCAGCGGTGGTTTTCCCCTCCTAATGCTGGCAACATTTGTGCCATGTAAAACTTCTCTCCAAAGAGGTGTCGCACTGCGGCACGCCGTTCGGACTCGGCTATAAAAAAGGAGGACCCTAATCATTGAGCTTAAACTTGAATCGGACTGCACTCATTGATATGTGAGAAGTTTGCTCCTGTTCCTTAGTGGAATGTTCTTGGGCAAAATTTGCATTTTGCATTGACCAGTAGGGGAATGGAGATGTGTGTCTCAGTGGCTGCTTACATTCCACACGGCTTTCTTTTCATATAATAACGATATAAGCAAGATGAGCTATAAAGCCGGTAGCCACAACAGTGTGGGCATTAGCAGAGCTATAAATTAACTCGACTCAACATTTATGAGGTACCATGCCAAGTAAAAATCTCTCTCCTAAGACGTGTTGCACTGCGGAACGCCGTTCGGACTCTGCAATGAAAAGGAGGTCATTTGTCATTGGGCTTAAACTTAAATCGGACAGCACTCATTGATATGCAGGAAGTTTGCCGCTGTACCTTAATGTAATTTTCATGGGAAAATTTGCATTTGCATTATTTATGTTTGACTATTAAGCCGATCATGTGTTTGCAGTGTGTCAGATTAGGGAAAATTTCCTCAATCAGGGGATTTGATTGGGAAAAGAGGAAAAATTGACAATTTTCTTGAGGAAATTCCATCAGCATAGCTTTAAATTAATTTCATTTTTTTTTTAAATTTTGTGTATACGAATGTTGTTTATGTTAAGTGCTGTCCAATAACCTTTGATTGGTGTGATTTAATAGAAAGTATATTTTATAAAGCAATTGTATGTGAATATGATGGCATCAGGAGGCATAACCTTTAGCCTATTGTACTAAAACTGGAAATGATTACAACAATTTGTGGTCAAGCCGATCGTCTTGGCATTCTAAGTAGATCTAGCCATGTCCATCCTTCCGAAACCACGGCTATATCGACTTAAAATGACAAGACAGCTCCATCCGTGGAACGAATTCCATTAAGGAACAGAGAGGACACTTCTCCATATCAATTAGGCTTAATGATAAGGGACCTCCCTTTTATATCCGAGTCTTAACGGCTTACCGCAAAGCGACATCACTTAGAAGAGAAATGCGGCTGATTACCTAAGGTAAATTTCTCACAAGTGTCGCCAGCCCTAATAGGAACTGGTTTGGTTAGGTTAGGTTAAAAAGAGGGTACAGATATTAATCCGCCCCATGCCACTATGGACATACACCTAAGCCAATAGTCGGCTTGTTGTGCGCTCTAAAAATTATAAAGTAACCTCTAAAAAGAAAATTGTAAGTTAGGAATTTCCTGCTTCTTACAAAATCCTTAATTGTTTTCAATACCACTCCCCTAAGATTCATGTCTGGTATTGTGTCTCCACCTAAGTGCCGGTATCTGTTAGACGCGAAAGCCGGGCAATGACAAAGGAAATGCTCCAATGTCTCATCATCTTCCCCGCATGCCCTACAAATGCTATCACTTGCCGCACCGATTTTACACAAGTGAGCTCGTAGTTCTATGTGTCCCGTTATGATACCAATAGCTATACTGACCTCCTTCTTGCTTCCTTTCAGTAATAGCCTCTGGATCCCCACCTACCTACCTTTATGGCAATTTTACTGTCGGTGACGATGTTCACACTCGACGTCCTCGCGTTAGCACCACACCACTTCACGCATTCCGTGATCGCCCGGATCTCCGCCTGCAGGACCGTATTATGGTCAGGCAATCTAAAACAGATTTCAGTCCCTGGGTTCTCAATGTATACCCCCAGGCCCACTCTGTCCTATAGCTTTGATCTATCCGTACAAAATGATCTTCCAGATGGCAATACTAGATACCGTCAATCCAAGACTGTGCCGATGGCAGCAGTGCCTTGCACTCGACTTCAAGGTTCATCTCAGGTATCGGAATCCTCTTCCCTTCCTTCCAGGTTTCCTATTGTCGCCTCGATTATACCGCAATGGTATGAGCTGTTGTATGGTCCTTATGTTGTACTTTTTCTCCATAGCATTCAACCAAACTACTGAGGCGTAAGTAAGTATTGGTCTTATAACGCTCCTGTATAGCCAGTGGACTATCCTCGTCCGCATAGCAGACGGGTTCAAAGCCCTCCTCAGTCAGCATTCGTAATAGGTTATTTATGGTGGTCACTTAAGAAGTGGCGATAAAATGCCCCCCTGTGGCGTTCCTTGTGCCACTTTCTGCCTTATATTAATGTTATGGGACACACAATTTTTCCACCTTTTCCTAAGCATATGGTTTATACAGTCCATAAGGACCGGGTCCATCCGGTACTGGTTTAAGGATTGGATCAGTGTGTCGGTCTGCACATTGTTGAAAGCCCCCACTGTGACAATGCATACCGCCTGTGTGTACGTTTTGGCATCGAAGGATTCTTCTATTTTATGCACAACCTCGTGTAGGGCAGTCTCCACCGACCTTCCCTTGAAATAGGCATGCTGTTTGTATTTGAGCAGTTCTCTGGATGTCATACTCTTTATCATGGTGTCCACAATTCGTTCCATGGTTTTGAGTAGAAAGGACGTAAGGCTGTAGGGTGTCTGTAGGCCTTTGGTGTCGCATCACTTGCCTTGCCGGGCTAGGGTATAAATACCATCCTTGCCTCCAATATTGAGAGAGGCGGTGATTGTCTCGTCGTCAGACCCCTTTGTTGGTTCGGTGGCCTTGAGTTACCTGGCACTGCACGACCTGATGTCTCATTATGAGGATTTCTTCCTATTCTAGTCTTCCCAATCTTGAAAAAGACAGCCTTGCTCCCGTAGTGCGCCACGCCTTTAGTCTTAGCCAAACTCGTCAAGGAAACTTGATCAATGCCAACAACAAGGAGAATTCCTTCCTCCTTCTCTTCCCTATGGAAGACCTCCCACTTATCCACGACCAAACATTGGTTTATTGCCAAGAATCCCAACATGCGTTCCGTCGCAAATTTACTGTCCCAACCCTTGATGAAGACCGTCGCCTTTGTGAGCTGAGGGATGTCCACCTCTGACGAGCTGTTTGATGGTATCAATTCATTCCTCCGACGCAAAACGCAGCGTAAAGATGTCCCCTATATACTCGCAGCTCGTCATTTGTATGGGTGGTACCAAAATCTACACATGTTCGAAAATCTACAGAAATCTACACATGTTCGAAAATCCGATCTTAACCAGGTCCTCCACTTGGCACCGATGATCTGGTGGAATCCTACCGGATGCACTGCCGATATTGACAACTGCATAAGTCAGCTCATCTCTGTTGTGCTTAAGGGTCTGAAGTTGTGCTTAAGGGTCTGTGATAAAGGGTCTGAAGCCCATAAAAGCTTTATTTATTATCCGATTTCGCTGAAATTTTAAACAAAGGGTTATCTTAAGCCTTCTGATATCTGACCTAAATATGGATCAAATCGGACTATATTTAGGTATAGCTGTCATATAGACCGATCTCCAGATAAAGGGTCTAAAGCCCTAAAAGCTTTATTTTTAACCGATTTCGATGAAATTTTTAATATTGAGTAGTTTTACGCCTCCTAACATAGGACCCAAATATGGTTCAGATCGGACTATATATTGAGATATAGCTGCCATATAACCCGATCTCCAGATAAAGGGTCTAAAGCCCATAAAAGCTTTATTTTTTAACCGATTTTGCTGAAATTTTAAAAATTGAGTAGTTTTATGCCTCCTCATATAAGACCCAAATGTGGTTCAGATCGGACTATATTTAGATATAGCTGCCATATAGACCGATCTGCCGATAAAGGGTCTGAAACCCATAAAAGCTTAATTTATAACCCGATTTCGCTGAAATTCCAAACAGAGGGTTTTTTAAGCCTCCTGATATCTGACTTAAATATCGATCATATCGGACTATATTTAGGTATAGCTGCCATATAGCCCGATCTCCAGATAAAGGGTCTAAAGTCCATAAAAGCTTTATTTTCTAACCGATTTCGCTGAAATTTGAAACATTGAGTAGTTTTAAGCCTCCTCGCATGAGACCCAAATGTGGTTCAGATCGGACTATATTTAGACATAGCTGCCATATAGATCGATCTGCCGATGAAGGGTCTGAAGCCCACAAAAGCTCTATTTATTACCTGATTTCGCTGAAATTTGAAACAGTGGGTAGTCTTAGTTCTCCCATCATCCGTCCAGACATCCGATTAAGGGCCTGAAGCTCATTAAAGCTTTATTTATTACCCGATTTTGAAATAAAAAATTCAACAGTGACTTCAATTTATTAGACTACTCAATATCCATGTCGAATTTTATTGCATAAGTTATCCAATTTTCATCGGATTGTGACGAAAGGGGGTTTTCATATGTACCCGAAGTGCTGGGTATCCAAAGTTCGGCCCGGCCGAACTTAATGCCTTTTTACTTGTTTTTATATCATACTAGCTGAGCCGGGTCCGCTCCACTGCGCCTTCTTTTACTTTACATGGAAAAAAATTTTCCTTAGAATATTTATTTTCGACAGTTAAAGAGATTTTAGTTGAATACCATGCTACGAAAATAGTATATAGCTTGACTAACAGTTTAACATTGGATTTAGGGGTGTTTTCGGAGGTGAGGTGGTCCCCCAAACACTTGGCCCTGAAAAAATATCAGCATCGTGCTCTTCTCTCAAATACCATTTATTTAAACCCCATATTGCCATTGGTTTAGGGCAGTTTACAAGATGAGGCGTCCCCCAAACACAATGGCCCCAAAGTAGATTATCAAATTCGTTTTCTAATCTCAATATACCTTTCATTTGAGCTACATATTGGTATGGTAGAAAATGTTTAGCCTTTTGGGGGTGTTTTGAGAAAGGGGTGATGCCCTTAATACATGGTCCTACAGTTGGATGTCAAATTCGTATTTTACTCCCAAATACCTTAAATTGAGCCCCATATTGCGATGATCAGTAAAAAATTGCTGTTTGTGGGGTATTATGGGAAAAGGGTAGACCCCCAGAAAATTGGTCCCGAAAGTGGGTATCAATTCTTGCTCTACCCCCCAATACCTTTCATTTAAGCTCCACATTGACATGGTCGGTATATATGGCCGATTTAGGGGTGTTTTGGGGATTAGGGTGGTCGCCCAAACACTAAAAATATATCAGCAACGTGCTCTATTCTCATATATCTATATATCATTTATTTGAACCCCATATTGCCATTGGCCTCAAAATTGGATATCAAATTCGTTTTCAAATCCAAATTAAACTCCTTATTGCAAAAGTCAGCAAATATGTCCGGTTTGGGGTATTGGCCCTAAAAACTCTAAATATTTAGTTCCACACTCTTTACGACCCAAATTGTCTTGGTGAACAAATACGTCCTATTTGGGGGTTGTTATGGTGGTGCGACGTCCCCTGGACAGTTGGTTCCTAATGTTGATATCAGATACGTGGTGTACTCCCAAATACCTTTAATTTGAGCCCCATATTTCCATAGTCGGCAAACGTGACCGGCTTGGGGGGTGTTTTGGGGGATGGGCGGCCACTCAGTGAGTTGGCCTTGAAAATATATATCGGATTTGTGTTCCACTCTAAAAACCCTCTTATTTGAGCCTCATATTGCAAAAGTCAGCAAATACTTACTATTTGGGTGGTGTTGTGGGGGTGGGGTGGCCCCATAGACACTTTTCCCGAGTATTGATATCAGATTCGTTCTTTACTCCCAAAGACCTTTCATTTGAGCCCCATATTGCTATGGTCGTAAATTTGTCCCCTTTGGGGGATGTGTTTGGGGAGAGGCGGCCCCCAAACACTTGGTCCTATATTTGGATATCAGATTCTAATTCTACACTCAAATACCTTTTATTTAAGCCCCATTTTCCCATGGTCAGTAAATAAGTCCTGTTTGGGGCGTGTTTTGGGAAAGGGGTCCACCCCCCAGAAACGTGGTCCCACATTTGCATATCAGATTCGTATTCTACTCGCAAATACCTTTCATTTGAATTCCATATGGCCATGATCGGTAAATATGTCCGATTTAGGGGTTTTTTTGGGGGTTGGGTGGTGTTGTGGGGGTGGGGTGGTGTTGTGGGGTGGGGTGGTGTTGTGGGGGTGGTGTGGTGTTGTGGGGGTGGGGTGGTGTTGTGGGGGTGGGGTGGTGTTGTGGGGGTGGGGTGGTGTTGTGGGGGTGGGGTGGTGTTGTGGGGGTGGGGTGGTGTTGTGGGGGTGGGGCGGTGTTGTGGGGGTGGCGTGGCCCTATAGACACTTTTCCCGAAAATTTTTATCAAATTAGTGCTTTACTCCCAAAGACCCTTCATTTTAGCCCCATGTGGCTATGGTTGTGAATGAGTTCCCTTTGAGGGAGATTTTTGGGGAGAGACGCGGCCCCCCAAATACTTGGTCTAATATTTGGATATCAGATTCGAATTCTACACTCAAATACCTTTTATTTAAGTCCCATATTCCCATAAATAAGTCCTGTTTGGGGGTGTTTTGGGGAAGGGGTGGACCCCCAGAAACGTGGTCCCACATTGGGATATCAGATTCGTATTCTAATCTCAAATACCTTTTATTTAAGTCCCATATTGCCATGGTCGGTTAATATGTCCGAATAAGGGGTGTTTTGGAGGTTGGGGTGGTCCCCCTAGCACTTGATCCGACAATTGGATATCAGATACGTTTTCTTATCCTAAATACCTTTCATTTGAGTCCCATATTGTCGTGATTGGTCCAAATATATGTTTGGTAGGTTTAAGGGTGGGGCGGCCCCCCTAGGTACCCCATCCGAAATTTGGATACCAAATTTTTATTTTTTGCGTACTATATGAGAGCACACAAAATTTTGCTTAAATCGCACCACCTATATCCGAGATCTGGCGTTTCTGAAAATTAGGGTAAGGGGTACCCTATTATTAGTACCCTATTTTCACCATCACCATTTCATCATTATGCACCATCTGTGAAAATTTCAAGAAAATCGGTTCAGCCGTTTCTGAGTCTATAAGGAACACAAAAATAAAAAAAAACCTACAAACACAAATTCATTTTTATATATATAGAAGATAGATGAACAAGGAATATGGAATGTTAATTGCCCCTGTTCCATAAGCGAATGTTAATTGCCAAATTTGCATTATCAAACATCCACTGAGACTCACATTTCGATTTGCCAGTGGTCAACATTTCACACATATCTACGCTAGCGTACTGGTTAATAACTCATTCATGAAACTTCATTAAAAATTGCCTGTCCCAACATTTACATTTGGGATACCTATCACAATGTCATTTGTCCCTTGCTGTAGCTTGAAAATAAGAGCACTCATTGGAGCGGACGTGTTTTTTTTATTTCGCTTGTTGGCCGAATGATGACCCCAAACACTTGACGTCATATTTTTATGTCAGATTCGTTCTGCCTTTTATTCGAGACCCCATATTACCAGATCGCGCTACATGCTGCTTTGGGTTGGCAGAGCAATCCCTCACACAACCCCCTCCTGATATTCAAATATAAAGTGCACTATTTTCATAATGATCGTTTTAAACTATCTGAATGTGGCAAGTAAATCTTTCGACTCATGCCAATTTCATTAAAATTCATTCAGCGATTTGGCCATAATATGCACCATAAATTCGATTTAATAAAACCCAACTACTGCATATGACCTGTAGCAAACACAGTCTGCTGATTTTATATAACATTTTTTAACTTTTGAGAGAAACATACCGATTTTTTTAACTTCTAAACGACAACAGAAGCCATTGCTATGCATAAGTATTAAATTATAGCCGCAAATGTTTTGTTAAAAGGCATCAATATGCAATATTTTTGAAATTTTTAGGATGTTTTTAACATTTTCTCACGTGAAAACAGCAGAAAATGTTTACTGTTTCAACAAAAAATGACTGCTGTCCCATTTTCAGCAGATTTTCTGTTGTCACAGCAAACATTGTTGCTGTTTTTACTAACAACAAATTTCACTGAGTGTATTTGCCAAATAATACATATGTGGCAAAATTTCGATTTTGCATAAAAATCCTGAATCCTAATCCTAAAAATGATTCGCCGGAAGGACTTGAGCTTTATTCGTTCTGCGTTAATTTTAGTGTATGTACTGAAAATCTTCTATTACAAAATTTGAATTTTGAGACTTACTACATCTTTTGGTGGTTATGGCTCAATAAACTTAGCATCAGTCCGTCCAATAGAAAACGGAGAGAGGGGGCAGAATTCTCGTAGTGCCTATATACCAGTACAAAAGTACATCCCCATTAGTTTAAGCACTTGTGCCGACCTACCTTCTTCATTGAACTCTGAGAGAGAGAGAGATATGAATACGGAGTAGTGATACGCTTGTGGCGAAACATTGGCCGCCCAGCAAATTTAGCAACTGGCACAAAAACGGTAAACCTGATAAGAACCATAAAGTTTGGCGTCCAAGAAATTCCCCATTACTTAAAATGTGCTAACACAAAGATTTACCGGTGTGGCACATTTATAGGGTGGCACATCTAACAACAATTTCCAATTATTTGGATCTCTGGATGTGGCCACTGTGACGCCTTGTGTGCTTAGCCAAAATTGACCGAATTCGATTATTTTGAAGCAGTTTATATGACCCATCTTGCGGTGGTGCAACTTTTTCGTGGACCACCCTATCTTTGTTTTCAAGCTAAGGTAATCTTCCATGAAAATAGATAAAAAAAAATTTAAATGCAATCAACAATGTTATCAGTTGGATTGCTGCTGTGTGCTCGCAGACTCCAAATTACGAACGTAATATTTTTCTACGTAGTCTTTGTGTGTTTCGCTTTGGACTATTTGTGGTCGAGTATTGTGGGTATTACTTAAAAACATATTTTTTTTTTGCATAGCGGAAATGGATCCGCAAACTTCAATCTCCAAAATTGTATATCTTCTGATAGTGGCTGCAGGCGCAACGACGTTTGAACCCATCAAACGGACATTGGTAAGCGTGTGTGAATGATGTACTTTGTTCAATAACGATTCTACCACAACACTCACTTTTGTGAAATTAACAGGCAAATGAGTGTTCTACAGAACGAACCAATTCATCGAATGCTACATTTATATGGAGACAAAGCCATCCTGGTTTGGACTTTGTTATATCAGAGCCAGATGTTTGCTGGCAGAACAATTCAATTGTGGTGCGTCAATGTGACGCGGAGGCCAACAAAACATGGAAACCAGCTGTGGAGGAGTGTGAAACATTTAGGATAACAAATTCAAAATGTCCCGAAGACTTAACTGAGGAATCTATTAATGGCAAATCAATGTGCCTAAAGATATCGGAAAAGCGGCAACGGTTTAATGAGACTTACTGCTACGGCTCCAGCCACATTCTGAAGTCTTACGACAAAGAGCTCTTGAGAATTCTATTGAGAAAAAATATCGATCGAATTTGGTTGCCGGTGAAACGAATCGAGAACAGGGCCTTCAATCCATATTTCATTCGCTTGCCGGGCGTTAGATGGAATAAGCTGTACGATGAATTTACATTTGGGCAACACATTGCATCCGCTGATAATCATTGTGTGGGAGCCTATCTTAGTCAGGTCCAAGATGTGCCTCAAATAAAAATAGAGCCAACGAATTGCAATGACAATCTCCATGCGGTGTGTTTTTTCAGTTGCGATGAGTTGGTATCCAAAAATGGGTGTCCACAAAACTTTGGAGCCCTGAGTTATAGGCCCAACGAGTGCTACGGAATGACTTGGGAAGGCCACAAATTTCCCCAGGATATGCGTATGCTAAGTGTTTCTGAGTATTATGAAAAACAAAATGCATTAAGAATTGTATTCGAGGATCACAAAATTCCCTTTGGCGATAATGTCGAGGTAAGGGGGACAAAGGAAGTACCAGGTGGCAGATGGGCCATTAATATGAGTAAAAATCAATTGTCTTTAATTCCTGTGAATCAGCGCATTAGAAGCTTATGTCTCGAGCATGTACCTATCAGAAAGGACGTTGAAATGACATTGCGAATAGAGCAAGAGGATGATATGTTAGTGCTAACAGTTTACAATAAATTTTATATTTGGTCCCTCAACTCAAAGGGCGACTTCACCATATATTGCTTCGCCATGGCTAACTACGGCGAATTGTCAAAAGTTGATCTTCAAAAATTTTGGGAAAACGAATCCCAGACCAAGACGATGTACAAATTGGATATAAAGTCCGATAACCCCCGTCAGTACTGGTGTGAAGCTCATACAATTTTTGGTTTTACAGTGGTTAGGTCGGCCAGAATTGTGACAGCCAGAAGAAAACGAGGCCACCATTTTGCGTTTCACATCGACTATTCCCTAAAGAAAGCCATTCTACCAAACC
The DNA here is from genome assembly GCF_963082655.1 of Stomoxys calcitrans. Taxonomy (NCBI): domain Eukaryota; kingdom Metazoa; phylum Arthropoda; class Insecta; order Diptera; family Muscidae; genus Stomoxys; species Stomoxys calcitrans. Next base: position 159,515,522 of record NC_081553.1, on the reverse strand, counting down.
CCATACGCAAATATATAAAATTGTTTACCAATGACATAGAAAAAATGCTGAAAGCTCAGAGAACAAGTGACACCAAATTCGACAACCTCCTAGTAGGAAATGTACGAATAATGGATATTCTACAAGTGGAAAGCAGCCAGCTACAATTTATATGCCATGTAACCGTTTCCCTGAAATCTTCATTAGTTGAGTATAGCTCTGAGTCTAGCCAAAGTTTTGAGGACGAAGAAATTATTCGTTCTGAGACACAAGTCATAGTGTTGGAGAGAAATTTGCTGAAGGAGCTTATTTTAGGAATGCAATATGGTTTGCCCCAAACGGTCAGAAGCACGGAGTACTGTGTTCCTGAACATCAATGGCCCAGGACAGCTGTTGGCCAAACAGCAACTCCATCCACTTTTTGCTTGCAAAAAAATGGGCTCCCGATGTTTCGCAAGTGCTTGGGGCAATTTATTGAAGGCGCTTTTTGGGACAATAGATCAAGTGATGCCTCTCAGTGCACTGCAAAGACGGAGCATATCATTACAGAGGATCTATTCAACATGGATGTAATGAAGTTTCCAAAGAAAAACCCGGAGAGAGCAGTTAAAAAAATGAGAAAAATTTTGGAACATAATTTAAAGGCCTTGATTCCAGCCGATGTGCACTATCTTGCGAAGCTAATTCGAAAAACCATTAAGAACTTGGTAAAACACAGATTCAGCAATGGGGGTAATCTCCAAAATTATCCTACCGCCACCTACGACACTATCTGGCAGCATTTGAATGTGACAGAAATCCTTTTGGAAATGGATCGAATTTACAACTACTTGATGAGGATTGATCGAAAAGTCTTGCATTCGTCGTTGGTGCTTAACTCGACTAATATACTGCTAGACACTTTTGAATATATGATGGATGTAATATCGGTGAATGTTTTACAACCTGCGGATAGTTTAGATCCTCAGCAGAAGACCACAGTGAAAATAGATTTGGATAGTGATCAGGAAATCGATATCATAGATCACAAGGCCTTTGGTGTGGTAACAAAGTCAACGAATAATTTTGTAATATTCGCTATTAATCCAAAAATTGCCAATGTTTCTGGGGTGGCACTCTTCCAATCGGATATAGATGAGGGAGATGAGGAAGATGACTCCGACAACGTGTATATGCTACGGGGAGCATTCTCAAAAATGCACTACAGATTCCTTTTCGCCAATCAGAGTGTCAGCGATTTGCTAAACGAAGAAAACATTATTATAGGAACGTTTGTACCAGAAACACTTTGGCGGCGTTTGAACGAAATTTCCAGTTTCAGTAATAGGAACAAGAGTCTTCCCGCACTTCGACCCGAGCCTTTGGTGGTTGTAAAAATATATTCAAATGACAAATTTTTTCAGCAGACCGACGGACAGACTGAGAGCTCCATACTAGGAAAGATAATATCGATATCCATACCAGGACATGACAATGATCTTCCCGAGGTCCTTCCATTAGTATTGACCAATACTGATTATGAGCTAGACAATGAACCACAATACTGCAGTTATTGGAACTACAAAAAATGGGCAAAAGATGGTCTTATATTATTACAGCGCTCCAAGCTCAATAACAATACCATCTTATGTGGTTGCACTCATCTTACCCCGTTTGCATACTTAGTCCAGGGCAGCTTCAACTTATCTGTTGATTCCCAAGTGGAATTTGTTGTTACTAAAATTCATCAGAATGCCCTCAATATCATTACTTTACTCGGGTGTTCCTTGTCCGTATTTGGTGTGATTGGCATTTTCGTCACGGCTTGCACTTTTCGCTCCTGGCGACAGAAGCCCAATTCAAAGGTTTTGCTTCAACTATCTGCAGCAATTGCACTGCAGATGATTCTATTCTGTTTTGTCAATACAACGGAACATGCCCACCACCTTATTGCCAATAAAATATTCCCGAGTTGTATCGCTATCGGAGCTCTTCTCCACTACTCGATTCTTGTACAATTCTGTTGGATGATAATCATAGCATATTTGCAGTTCAAGCGTTACGTTCAAGTTTTCGGGAATACACGTCCTCAACGATTCTTTATTAAGTCAACTCTTCTGGGATGGGGAATGCCCACAATTCCGGTGGCCTTAGTTCTCACGTTCGACAGCAACTCATATATACCGCACGCCAACGATTCAAACAATCCCATTTGTTATCCCACCGGCAGGTCGCTTTACATAGGCGTTGTAATGCCCATATCACTTGTCATCCTGACAAACTTAGGCATATTTGTGGTGGTTATTTTCAATATAATAAAAAGTCCTGCCGGATCAATACGACATACCGAAAAGAGTTTTGCTCTTTCCCAAATCAGACTTTTAGTGCTTTTGTTCTTTTTACTAGGTTTCACGTGGATTTTTGGTCTAATGACGGCAATGGGCGCCGGCATAGCGTTCTCCTACCTGTTTTGTCTAACGGCAACCCTTCAGGGCTTCATTCTATTCATTTATTTCATACTTATGGATCCCACAACGAGGCGAATGTGGTGTGGATATCTACGCAGGTGGTTTCACCTCAAGGACATTTCGAACAACGCCTCCATTATGAAGGACACAACGCAAAGCTATTAATTAATTTCGAGGTTCATTTCTTCACACACATCGACTTGGCCGTGTTAGGCTGACACTGGCACAAGTTTTTAGCGCAAGCCATATTGTTTTTCAAAATTAATTTACTACATAGGTACACATATAATTAAATACATTGTTTACAAAAATATATTTATTTAAAAATTCTCTTAATCCCAAGAGCGCATTATTTGTTTAAGTGTTGGTTTCTAGATACACAAAATAAAAACGGCGTTAACACACGTAAGAAAAATATAGCGTTTGGTAAATTTGTCTTGCGACAAGAATAGCTTTTGTGCAAGGTGAATTTAAAAAGGTGGTCTCACGCGTACAGCTGTTAACAGACGGCCAGGTTTGACGGTATTAAGATGACAGATTTTTGTTTGCATTCTCTCGCATATTCTCTGCTCATGTTCGCACACGTATACACACACGCACTTAAATTTCTTTGAGTGTGCTGGCAAAACGTCGATCAGCTTGATGACAAGATGGCGGATTGCACCATATGATGTATGGTTGTTATGCAAATGAGACCACTTTTAATTGTTTCGCTATGGCTTTTGTGTGGAAGTTTTATTTTTAGCGTAAAGGTAATAAATTCGAGATTCACACACTCAAAAAAAGTGAACAAATTTTGCGATCTGGATGGTCTTACAAAACTACACCAAATGTTATGTTGTTGTAACAGTATTCGGAGAGGAGCGTGGCCAATTTTTGCGGAGCGAGAGCGAATGTTTTTTAACCCAGAGTGAAGCAGGAGCGGAGCGGCTTTCAATCTTTAAATATCGCTCCGCTCCGACAAAAAAATCTTTAAAATAAAAATTTTGTTGGTCTACGAACTTGTTATTCAGGCGAATTAAAACAAAATTTTAAGATTACTAAATTAACATGAGTTAACTTTCGATAAATCTTTATCGAAAACATATTAGAGAACAGATTTGTATCAATTTTAAACAGTGTCGCCTTAAACTCAAAACATGTGAAAACAAAAGGGACGAATCTTGTATACCATCCGCCATTGATCGCATTTGTCAAGTTCTTTGCACGGTTTCTTTTTATAGGCAGAAACTAAAAAAGCCAAAGCAACAAACTCCATGGATTTTTATACCCACCACCATAGGATCAAAGGTATATTAATTAGTCATTCCTTTGGCAACACATCGAAATACCCATTCCCGACCCTACAAAGTATACGAGTATATATTCTGGATCGTTTGTCTGTCTGTTGTAGTCACGCTACAGCCAGCAAAAATTGAGATATTGAGATAAAGTTTGGCACAGATTCGTATTTTAACATCTTAAACTAGCAAAATCGGATCATATTCAGATGTAGGTCTGATCAAAAAATAACAGTTATATTAAAATTTCATGAGTATGTTCGATTTTCGCATTTTTATACCCTCCACCATAGGATGGGGGGTATACTAATTTCGTCATTCTTTTTGTAACTACTCGAAATACTCGTCTGAGACCCCATAAAGTAGATATATTCTTGATCGTCGCGACATTTTATGTCGATCTAGCCACGTCCGTCCGTCCGTCCGTCTGTCTGTCGAAAGCACGCTAACTTCCGAAGGACTAAAGCTAGCCGCTTGACATTTTGCACAAATACTTCTTATTAACGTAGGTCGGTTGGTGTTGTAAATGGGCCATATCGATCCATGTTTGGATATAGCTGCGATATAACCAGATCTGGGGACTTGACTTCTTGAGCTTCTAGAGGGCGCAATTCCTATCCCATTTGGCTGAAATTTTGCATGACGTATTTTATTCTTACTTTCAACAACTGTGTCAAATAAGGTTCAAATCGGTTCATAACCTGATATAGCTGTCATATAAACCGATCTGGGATCTTGACTTCTTGAGCTTCTAGAGGCCGCAATTATTATCCGATTTGCCTGAAATTTTGTACGACGGAGTATGAGTATCAACATACGTGTTTATTATGGTCTGAATCGGTCTATAGCCCGATACAGCTCCCATACAAATCGATCTCTCTATTTTACTTCTTGAGCCCACAAAGAGCGCAATTCTTATTCGAATTGGCTGACATTTTACACAGGTCTCCAACATATAATTTAATTGTGGTCCAACCGGACCATATCTTGATATCGCTCCAATAGCAGAGAAAATCTTTCGAAGAGATGCCGGGAAAAGAACTCGACAAATGCGATCCAAAGCACGCTTTTATTTATTTAGCTATGTCCGTCTGCCTGTCCATGTTAATTTGTGTTTTTCATCCGATCGTCTTCAAATTTGGTACAGGCATGTTTTCCGACCTAGAGACGAAGACTATTGAAATTGGAAAAAATCGGTTCAGAGTTGGATATAGCTCTCATATATATGTTCGTCCGATTTGCAGTAATAACGCAATAAATTTGTTAACCGATTCTCTTGAAATTTGGTACGAAGGATTTCCTGTTAACACTCACCATTACTTTTGAATTTCATAGAAATTGGTTCAGATTTAGATATAGCTGACATATATATATGAACCGCCCTATTTTCCCTTCTAGAACCACTGCAAGCGCATTTATTGACCAATTTTGCCAAAATTTTGAACACCGTTTTCCTACCATACAACGACTTCCACAATATCTGAGAAGGTTGCTCGAAATTAGTTCAGATTTAGATATAGCTCCCAAATATATATTCATCAAATTTTGGGCAATTTGCAATAATGTTGTCATTTGTCCACCGTATATATTAGAGTTTGAACATATTAGCTCTAAATTTGATACGGGTTTTTTAATAATCCATCTGAAAACACATTGTACTTATAAGGTAGGTGTAGAACATTATACAGTCGGCACCGCCTGACTTTTGTCCTTCCTTACTGATTTTCAATTGTCAGTTTGTTTTTGACGGATAAAAAGGTTAGTTAGTGTTGTGCTCTTCGATTTTTTACTACTCGAAACAATGGATCAGAGAAACTGTATTAAGTTTTGTTTAACCAAACAGCGCGTTGCAAAAGAGTTTCAAAGATTAAAAAAATTAAAAAAAATATCTGAAGGGGACAAGATAGTTATTAGTGAATAAAAATTAACTTTTTGAAAAAAATTAAAGTAACGGTTATTTTTTGATCAGACCTTGCATACTTTGTTGGGTCTCAGATAATTAATACGATAGAAGGAAGTACAATGTTAGTATTACTTTGAAGGGATCTTGCCCCTTCAAAGTTATTGATGTATAAATAAATATTTTTTGAAAAAAAATTTAAATAACGGTTATTTTTAATCAGAACGATTTCCCGGTTTAGGATCTTATGCCCATAAAAGCCGCATTGTTCATCCGATTTCGGTGAAATTTTAAACGGATTTGAATATTGCTTGATGTTGTAAACTTAATGAAAAAATGTATATATCACTTCATAGGGCACGGTGTATATAAGAAGAAAATTGAAAAATAATTAGTCAATTTAAATGGAAAGCGTGGAGCGGAGCGAACCGAAAAATAAATTGCCGGAGCGGAGCGGAAAAATGTTTGCCGGAGCGAAAAAAAGATAATCCCTGGTTGTGTCTTCTCCTTAAGGGGAGTCGAACTAATTTGACTATGAGAATGAAAATCACTAGAATGAAGGATTCTTTTTGTTGACAAACCCACACAAGCACGCTCCGCTGTACCTTCTACAATACACAGAATATAAATTTACTTATATTTATAATCTAAACTTCTATGTCTCATTGTTGGCATACACAACTTGCAAATACCTTTCGGTTGAATGCAGTGCATACTTCAAAAAGTTAAGATTGTGGAGCCGCACATGCACATAGCCCAAAATACAATAGTTTTACCCTACTGCCATATACCCTTCATTTGAATATCATATTGCCATTATTGGGCTGCATGTCAACTTAGGTATAAGGCGGACTCTCAGCCACTTGTTAAATGTTTAAATGTTACGTTCATACTCTACTCCTTAAACTCTATCATTTCGACCCAATTTTTTTTAAATCGGCAACATGTCCTTTCTAGATGGTTTGGAGGCCTTTGAGATTGTTGAATCCATATTTCAAAGGATGGTTCGATAGGAGTTTTAAAGAAAAAAGATGACTCCCAAACACTAGACGTCATATTTTTGTGTCAGAATCGTTCTGCCTTCCATTCGATGCCCCATATTACCAGATTGCGCTACATGCTGTTTTGGGTTGTTCAGTGGCAGGGCAATCCGTCACACAAACCCCTTCTGATATTGTAATATAAAGTTCACTATTTTCATCGCATGATCGTTTTTAACCATCTGAATATTAAGTATATAAATCTAAGTCTATACGAACATAGAAACATACAAAAAGATATTGATTTTTTGCCTTAAATCATATGGGGCCCAACACATAATGTAAACAAAAATACTGATTTGTTTTAGCTTATTTAGCTCTTCGCACTTTTTAAATAAATGCGTTGCCAAAGTTGTATGTAACCGTTGCCAACATATTAAATCGCAATCGTCAATATCCATAACCGCAACTTAAGCTACTGACTGACTTCATGCCAAAGAACACCAAGTAGGTCCACACGCATCACACACCCAATAGCGACCTCTTTCAGCATACTCTTTCTCTAGCACATACCAGTCACTTCTCGCACTCTCACCACTAATACTCCCACCTATGACTTTGCATTCACACAAATAACGGATGAATAAATAAAAAGCAACAACATTTTGCTTTGTTTCTGCTGTTTCTTCTTTTATTGAAAATTAATTCGTCATTTTCCTGAATTTTCTTTTTAGAAAATTAATATTCATATATATTCTGCTTCGATTGATGCCAATTTCATTAAAATCCATTCAGCCGTTTGGCCGAATTATGTTCCACAATCTCGCCTTCAAAAAACCGTTGGCCGTTTAATTATATAAATATATTCACATATGTGAAAATATATCTTTCGATTCATGCCAATTTCATTAAAATTCTTTCAGCGGTTTAGCCGTAACAAGTATGTATCACAAACTCGCTTTTATAAAACCCAACAATACTAAATACGTAGTTATAAAATTTTTTGCATTATTGTGCAGCCTCGTAAAACGTATATAAACAACAACAAAAATGAAAATGCCTCTCACACCAAAGCCGAGCCTTAAGGCATTGGCTTACCTACATGCCAAGTAGGGCCACGCACACCACACCCTCTCCTAAACAGTGATACTCTTTCACTCGCACCATTTGTTTCTCTTACTCTCACCACTAATGCTCTCGCTTATGGGTTTGCATTCACACCATGATATAATTACCAGGTAGTATACCGTAAACAGCTGAGTAAAATTTTTTTCTCGCGAAGTGCACTATCTTTAAATGAGTTTTGGTTGTGTGCGTGTGTGTATTATAGTTAAGAACCATACATACAAACAACGAAAAATAGCGCGAACTTGTAACATACTCAAAATCAGAGTTGCACTAACCATTGATTTTGGCAGATAGTGCACTCAATATTTTGTTGTTGGGCAACTGCCACTACCTGTAAACGAATAGAAAAAAAAAACAACAACAATTTGCTGTGTCTTCTTCTTTTCCTTATTTTTTGTTGTTGTTGAAATTAATTCTTCATTTTCGTGGCTTCTCTTTAAGGAAAATTAATTTCCATATATATTTGTCGCTTCTCTGGAAAAATATCTTTCGATTGATGGCAATTTCATTAAAACCCATTCAGTCGTTTGACCGTAATGTGTACCACAAACTCACCTTTATGAAACCTTTGGCCGTTTAATAATATATATATTACTGAAAAGAAATTGCCAAACAGGTAGATGGTCACAGACAGCACGCTATTGGCAGAACTTGGCGAATGTTGATTTTAGTGCCAGAGTACAATCTTGTAACCTTCTGTCTGTCGGGCCTACAGTTTATAGACAGTTATTTGTAGCATTTAAACTTAAATCGAATACGGAAATGTAAGTTGGCCAGTGATATCATTGTTTTAATTGTCTGTGGGTTTCCAGCTTCAAGATGTATTAATAAACACCAACAATGTAGTTTTGTCCTTTTATTTCTCTCATTTGGAGTTTGCAATGCAAGTTTAGGATCATTTCATTACACGCTCAAATGGGACATGTTAGTAGGTTAGTGGGTTAGGTTTAAGTGACAGTCTACCATCGGACTTACTTAGACGTTTTCGACCTCTTCAAGTCTAGACCAGACCAGCTCTCTTGTAGGTGTAAAGGGCCCTTTTCAAAATGTAGGATTTGAGGCTTAATTTATACGTTAGTAAGTCGAGCAAGAGTGGTTGAGCAGATAAATCAGTGATGTGTGTCGTGTAGTACCAGATTACACGGGGCCATAGCATCAATTATCATCAATTCTACGCAGAAAAAATATTCACTTAAAATTTGATCAATAAAATTTTTTAATGATTAAGAAAACCATTTTTAATACATTTATTAATTGCTTTGATAATTTTTGACATTGAAACTCTATTTTCCGTTTAATCATGACATGTGATTTGCAAAAATACCAATATTTAACAAATTTTTAATTACGCAAATTAAAATTGTTATGTCAAAACATAAACAGTATGTATCCGTTTCCGCAAAAAGCGAGATGGTATTATGTTCTCATTCACACACAAGTAATCCGAACAGAAGTGCCATTGAGACAAATATATGTACGCATACACCTCTGAATGCAAAAACTAAATTTTTTGCTTCTCATTTCCGTCCTTTGTCTCCCTTTTCCGTCCCTTGTCTCCAAAAATTCCCAATTACAAGTTAATTTCCCCAAAAAATATTCCTTAACAATTTTGAATGTTTTTTTTGTACAAGCACAACTAAATATTTTTCTACAACATTCAATATTTTCTACTACTTAATATTTTTCCATAACATTACGCATTCAATGCAATGCAAGTCAGGTGTACTGAAGAGATGTCCAGTGCCAACTTGGACTGGACTGGAACACGTGTTTTGCTGTGATTTATTTTAGTCCTCTTCAGTGCAAGTCAGATGTTCTTGATAATATTTAAGCGTAAGTTGTCCCGATTAATAATCGATATCATACGATAACAAATTATTATAACCGATTAATCGCGAGTTGCAGGATTTATTGTTATCTTTTGTTATCTCTCAGAAAGGGAAAAATGTGTTATGATTGCATAAAATACAATAAATTTGTAGTATGAATTGGAGGAGTGCAAACAGAAAAATCTAGGATGTGAAAAAAAATAAATGGAATAATTGCATTGCGGGACGCAGTAAAAAATGTGGATCATTGTTAACATTGATTATAGTATTTATGAATATTAATATTACCCTATTGTACTGGAATATATATTCATCCATTTATAATTTAAGCGTCTTAATACTGACTGACAGAAACATAACTTCCAAACTATATCTCTTCATTTCTAATGTAAAACGCTTGCTATTGTTGTCCTCTCTTCGTAATATCTATGCATTATCCAAGTTAGGTGTGTGCTTGCTCTCCGTACAGTGGCTAATGCTGATCCTGACGACGCACTATGGCGCAAATTGAGGAAACAGGTGGCAAAAATCAAAATTTTCATGTGCGCCTATGAAATTTCGAAAGAAACTATCTTATTTAAAATATTCCAACGATTTTAAGAATGATACCCACAACCATGTCAGATATTTTGTTTAGGAGATACGGTCGTTGAAAGATATTTTGGTCCGATTTCAAGTATTATATCTCCAAAACTAGTTAAGGGATTGTCATTTTTTATTTTGTGTATGGAAGGATAATAATGATTTCCTTGAGTTTCTCCAGGCAAGTCACTATTTAAATAGCATCCATTTTTCAACATTGATGGAAAATAAAAAATAACCCAAAATAACCCTCTCTATTTTGCAAAATACTCTACTCGAATGCCCCTTAACATAATTCAAAAGTTTTTATGCCCGCAGTTGCACCATTTTTTAGGGGCAAAAATGTAAAAGTCATCTTTCAAGTATTCGTATGACGTGCATTCCGGGGAATCCACTACTATGTTATTGTTATTTAAGGTATATGGCTTATATTTTTTAATCTGTTATGCTTTGGAAATTTCAGTTAAATGCCTATAGATTCATCAATTACATCATAATCAGGTCATAGGTCAATGCCACTAAAGACATACACCTAGCCAGGTCATAGGTACCTAAAGTCACAATTAAACGAAGAATTTATAGGTCGTTCATAAAATGGGATTTCCATCTAAACGTATATGATTAGTAAGTATACCCAGTTGATATTTTACTTCCTTACAACCTATCGAATGAAGTTACGACTTAAATCTGTTATTTACCTGTAAACCTATGTCGAAATTTGATTCCAATATCCTCCTACAGACGTAAGATGGACAAAATGCTACCAAGTACTTCATTTACAGACCAATACAAAAAGGTTCCTGTTACTGAATACTTTATAGTGCCAAATAAACATAATTCATGCATTAGTTTAGGAATGAAAGTTGGCGCTACAAGTACTGGAAAATTATTCGACCTGTTTAGAAAGTCAACCGCGCAAAAATGTTTTGCCGAAGCTGCACCGAACTCGATAGCATACACGACAATTTTGACAGACGCGAAAGTATAAAAACAAAACTTTGTCTGAACTATATAAAAATTAAAAGAAAATGGATCAAATCTAAACGAACCAGTGAAAGGTTCAAAGCAAACTATCAGGACTGGCTTAAGGAGGATACATTGGTAGAAGAGTTGCCCATAGAGGATTGTTCAGTTCAAGTGGAGACTTACAGATGCCACCAATAAATTGACCACGCCGCAATTATCAGAAGCGCTGTCTATCAAAGGACAAACAAAAAGTTAGATCGTTTCCCTTCACTCGAAAAATCCACGTCCTTCATCAGTGCATTACTGTCGACCAATAATGTTTCAATTTGCAAAGGAATCTGGAAAACTCATAAGTACAACGGTTAAGGGGTTTGAATAAGAGATAAGTAAGATTAAGCCCACAATGTTGAACATTAGAGAAAAGAAATATATTGAATGCAGCTACGAGTTCCACCTGAGCATGTTTGACGGAAAACTCATAAACGAACTGACAGGAACAACCTCAACATTGTCATGTCCAATTTGTAAAAAGAGTCAGAAGAACTTCGATAATTTGAACTATTCTTCAAACAAGGAGAACTACGAATATGGAATGGCACCTTTGCATGCGAGGATACGGTGCATGGAGTTTTTGCTAAAATTGGCCCTACCACAAAAGGAATTTGGTTTTCAAATACAGCATGATTTTTTTTTAAACAACTTGGACTAAAAGCAGACTATCACAAGTACGGATACGGAAACTTTTTGAAAATGACAGTAACTAGAATCTCTGGAATGGACAATCAAGTGGTAAAAAGATTAGGAACTGTTTTTAATGTCTTAAACTGCAAGGAAAGCATCCATTCTACAAAATATGGAGAATATGCATCAAAAACTGCAACACTTTTACCAAAAAAGTATCCACAGAAGAAATTGAACCCCACAGTCCATAAAGTATTGGCACATGGCAGAGATGTAATTGACTTTCAGTTGTTGCCAATTGGAGAGCTTTCTGAAGAAGAACAGCAGCCCCTTAACAAATTCTATAAAAAATATAAATTATGGAATACGTTTAAAGCATCACGTGTGAGGCAAAATGAGGACCTATACAACATTTTGGCAGCATCTTTCGACCAATTATTTCCTCAAAGCGGTATGTGAAGTCACGAATAAATTAGAAAAATATTATGGTATAAATGATTAGTCTTTTAGAGATAGACTCATATAGGAATTCTGAAGAAAATTTAACAGAAAGTTGAATTTTTTTTTATTTTTTTTGTTAATAATTTTAAAACATTAAAGCTTTAAAAAAGGGGGAAAAATATATAATTTACAAAATTATTTTTTTTAATCCATTTATTCACCATTTCGCCACAAATTCTGACTTTGATGTGCTATAACTAAGCATATTCAAGGCGTCGCACCCTTTTTCATAGCCTGAACAGTTATTTTCATACGCCGTTGAAATCATTCAGTTATCTTAATTGGTTCAAAGGATATGATTTTTGCCACGAAAAACTCAAATTGCGTCACTGTGCAACGTAGTTTACGTGTCGCTAGAAACATACCCGCAGATGCCAGTTCCCCTGAAATGCGTAAGGTAGTTTCTAGCTTTGCTAGCTCGTCCACTATACAATTCCGTGGGGTATCTCTGTGGCGCAGCACCCATTATATTTAGGTGCATTTTGAAGTTTTCAGCCATCTTGTTGAGAGATATGCGACAGTCCAGGGCGGTTCTTGAAATCCGAAATATGTTCCGCAGAAAGTCATTCCATCACTTCTTTAACTGCGAGGAATTCCGCTTGATACCACACTCAACGAAATTTGTTATTCAAAAAATCAACAATGTTTGCTAAAACAACAGTTTTTGTCTTTTGAAAATGGGAAAGCAGACATTATTGCCGTTTCAGGCAACTTAAGGCTGCTTTTTGGCAAACATTTTCGACTGCTGTTTCAACTAACAAAATCTACTGTTTTAAATATTTCCTTGATTTTATGCTACTATTTATGTTTGCCTATTAAAACCCGTCATGTGCAATCGGCTTGTTGTGCGCCGCCTGTAAGTCAGGAATTCTGTGCTTCTAACAGAATCCCAAATTATTTTCCATACCACGTACAGTGGACGAAATGACCAATTTAGCTGTATAACATTAATATCTTAAAAACCAGTGGAGCTAGATGAATAAAGAAAAGTGTTTTCTGTAAAAGCTGGTCCTCAAGCCAAATTTAATTTGTTATTATAATACCCCGTTGGGTATTTGAATCGTTTGTTCTTTTTTCAACACACAAAGGGCTTTTATGTCTTTCTGCTTGTGGTGTATTCGTTGCCCCTTTCCTTTCTCGCTTCATGTGCAGTGGTTGAGGCTCTTGTTCTCTTGTCGCTGTCGATAAAAGAGCAGGTTTGAATACAGTGTACACACTGTTAACGTTTAATATTTCTGATTGGCACAATGTTTGGTGAGTTTAGAATACATTTTGCCAACATAAGAGGGATACGTTCGAACTTTTTCGCGGTATATTCCCATGTTTATTATCATCGATCTGATGTCCTCGCTTTATGTGAAACCCAGATGGGTGAGGATTCTGATCCACAGGATTTTTACATTCCAGAGTATCACACTCTATCTCTTTTTACCCCCACAGAGGCCTTGAGCTATATGTACGTTATGATATAGTGTTCCATAGGCAGCAACACTTGGACTTACAAGATTTATGTACATTTAGGTTAAATTTAGGATTGGAACACACGTACTTTACTTCGGGTTTATATATAGAAGTCCAAACTCGGAAAGGGAGGTTTCCTTAAGCTGCTTTGACTCCCTTTCGGTCTTAATTAGTACAATCTTAGAGGATTTTCCGGACTGTGAAATCGTTGTTGCTGGCGATTTTAATGTCCATAACTCCTCTTGGCTTTCCCATTCGGCTCCGGTGGGTCAATACGCCGAGCTGTTCGCTGCGCAGAATGACCTGATGCAACTAGTGAATGAACCGACACACATTTCATGTGTCGGAGGGCACCAACATAATACTCTTGACCTATTCTTAACCTCGTACCCTGAGAAGTATATCCATTTCAGCGTCCTTTTTGTATTCTGCTCTTCGCGCCGCCTCTTCAACGAAGAGTTCAACGAATTTTCGCAGCATTTTAATTGGAAACTTTGTTTTCTAAACGGTGACGTAAATGCTGCTGCCGAAATGGTGCAGGAAGTAATATTAATAGGAATGAGATCGTTCATTCTGACTAAGAATTTATCAGTTAAATCAAAAGATAAAATTTGATTTAACCGGGCATGCAGAGATGCTGTCAGATCAAAAGAGGATGCATTTAGGACTTGGCGTCTGAACAAAAATGCCAATACCGAAATGCTGCGCAAACAGTCAAGAACTTTGTGTGCAAGAGTACTTAGACACGAAAAGTTTCTTTACGAACAGCAGTGTAGTGATAGTGTACCTAGTTCGATGCCTCATATATTCTTATAACACGTGGAGTTAAAAGGGTCCTCCGGACCCGGACGGTATATCAATACTTGTTCCCTGTAAGTGTTATTCGACGCTTGCTCGTCCGCTACGCTAACTTTTCAGCCTTGCTTACCGTGCCGAAGTTTTCCTGGTGCGTTGGAAGGTTGCGAACGTTCAGCCCATCCCCAAAAAAAGTGGCGCGAACAACCCTGCAAATTACCGGCCGATTGCGATATGCTCCGCGCTCTCCATGGTTATGGAGAGTATGGTTAACCATCATCTAGTCAGATACTTATAGTCCTATACTATCCACCAGTTTTGGTCGTGGCTCTGGATATCTCCAAGGCATTTGGTAGGGTCTGGCACGGTGCACTTTTATCAAAGATGGTTGCTTTTGGAGTCGGTAATAACTTTGTTCGATTTATATTCCTCATAGATTGCACTATACGAGTTGTTGTAAATGGGTTCTCATCAGATAAGTATACATTGACCGCAGGTGTGCCACAAGGCTCTGTCCTTTCCCCTTCCCTTTTTCTTATTTTCATTGAAGATCAATTGGGTCAGACTTCGAATCCAGTCTACTCATTTGCCGATGACAATAGTCTGTGTCATTCATATTCATTCGACCATAGGCCCAGTCCTCAAGAAATTGTGGACATGAGGCGCATTATGGATGAGACGCTCTCCCATGATTTGTTGGCCATTTCCGAGTGGGGTAGAATGAACAGAGTATACTTTAACGCACAGAAGACGCAGTGCTGTTTCTTTTCTCACAAGCGTTTCACTGACCCACTTCAATCGTCGATATTTATCGACGGTATAGATATTGAACAGTTAGATGCTCTTGATGTTCTGGGCATGAAGATACAATGTGATGTCCGTTGGTCAAAACACGTATTCGAAGTGTCGAAAGAAGCATTCAAGTGTTTGGGCTTTCTTAAGCGGTGCAAGAAATATTTCACCACTTCTGATCTTCTCAATATCTATACTATCTACATCAAGCCGAGGATGGAATATAATTCTCATATATGGGCAGCAGCTCCAAAATCATCCTTGGAGCTACTTGACCGAGTTCAACGGAGAGCGATGGTGTTGATTGGGGACAGTAGGGTATCCAACCCTATTGCTTCTCTTAAACATCGTCGGAATGTGGGTAGCTTCGTATTGCTCTATCGTTATTTTCATGGCGTGTGTTTCAGGGATATTCGTCTTCTTATCCCTGACGTTAGGATGATCGCCAGGAATACAAGACTTGCCAGGAACTCACACCCGTTTGTAATTGATTGGTCAGTCGATCAAACCATGCATTACCGAGACAATTTATTTTTCGCGTATGTGGAATCGACTTCCGGCTAATGTCTTTCCCACCGACATTGACGTTCAGAAATTTAAGACTAATATTGATAAAAACTACTCCCTCTTTATTTTCAACGAAAAAATTGCTATATTATTATTAGTTTTAGTATTAAACATGGTGACTGACAAAATATACCATGTTTAAATTTTAACAGCAACATTATCAAATTTTAATAAAATTTACGAAAATTGACAACGCATATTGTAAAAAAATTAAAGCACCCAGTTGCCAAGTTGCAGAAAAATGTCGAAGAGCCTAACACAACTCACAGCCCCAAATTTCGGCGAAATCGGACAATAAATGCGCCTTTTATGGCCCCAAAACCTTAAATCGAGAGATCGGTACATAGGGTCGAAGAGCCTAACACAACTTACTGTCGCAAATTTCGGCGATATCGGACAATAAATGCGCCATTTATGGCCCCAAAACCTTAAATCTAGAGATCGGTCTGAATGGCAGCTATATTCAAATCTGGACCGATCCATGCCATATTGTAGAAGTATGTTAAGGGGCTTAATTTAACTCAATGTCTCAAATTTCGGCGACATCGGACAATAAATGCCTAAATTTCAGCAAAATCGGATAATAAATAAGGCTTTTATGGGCCTAAGAACCTAAATCGGCGGATCGGTCTTTATGGGGGCTATATCAAGATAGAGTCCGATATAGCCCATCTTCGAACTTATCCTGCTTATGGGCAAAAAAAAAAAAGAATCTGTGCAAAGTTTCAGCTCAATATCTCTATTTTTACAGACTGTAGCGTGATTTCAATAGACAGACGGACGGACATAGATAGATCGTCTTAGATTGTTACGCTGATCAAGAATATATATAGTTTATAGGGTCGGAAATGGATAATTCGATGTGTTGCAAACTGAATGACAAAATGAATAAAGCCTCATCCTTCGGTGGTGGGTATAAAAAGAGACAATTTACTTACAATATATATTATGCTGCCCAAATATGATTACGGCAACCATGTTTTTTTCTCTGCATGTATTTGCAGACTGTTGCTTAATTCTCCGTGAATTTTTATATTATTTAACAAATTTGGATATCATTCTATGATTACAGATGGAGTGTGATCTACCATGCTTTATATATCTACTTTGCCCTAGACTTCTGTTACTAACACTCCGCTTGGATAAAACTTTTTCTTAGCAATTGACAACACCTCTTATCTTGGATATATGTTAGCATTCCGAGTCTTCGTACCGGATTGAAATAAGAGGGTTTAGCGTCATATCATTCTTATATATAAAAAATTAAATTAGTGTTTGTTTGTTTGGTCCGTATAGACTCAAAAACGGCTGAACCGATTACCTTGAAATTTTCACAGATTGTGTAGGTTGGTCTGGAACGAAACACAGGCTATATAATTTTTTGATATCGGACGGGGGGCGGACCCTTCCCCTTACCCAAAAATAAAAGTGGACCGATCGGGACAAAATGGGACTCAAATGAAAGGTATTCAGGAGTTGGGTCCAAGTAGCTGGGGGCCGTCCCAACCCCAAAAGGTTTTTTGGACGATCATGGCAATATGGGACACAAATGAAAAGTATTCGGGAGTAGATTGCGAATATGGTCAGGAGGGAGAAATAGACTTTATAGTTTGTTCATTTCGGAAGAGCGCGCACCCTCCCCCTTTACCCAAAAACACCACCCAAAATCAAAAGTGGACCGATCGGGACAATATGGGTATCAAAAGAAATGTATTGGAAAATAGAATACGAATATGGTATTAAAATTTTGATCTAAGTACCCATCGGGCCGCCCCAACCCTGAAATTCCCCCAAACAGACATATTGGGCGTTAATGTCAATATGGGCCTCAAATTAAAGATATGTGGGAGTAGATTATGAATATGACATTAAAATTTGAGTTCAAGTCTAGGTGGCACTTTTCTTTCCAAAAATGTGTCAAATAGGTTGATTGACCCATTATGATAATATGGTACTCAAATGAAACTTATTTGAGAGTAGAAAACGAATCTGATATCCAATTTTGGAGCCAAGTGTTTGCGGGTACGCCCTAAAACCCCCCCTAAATTGACCTTTATTTCCGATTATGGCAATATGGAGCTCAAACCAGCGGTATTTGGGAGTAAAGAACGAATTTGATATCTATTTTCAGGGCAAAGTGCCAGTGGTCGCCCCAGCCCCAAAACACCCTCCAAAAATGTCATATTTACTGACCATGGCAATATGGGGCTCACATTAAATGGATTTGGGAGTGCAGCACGAATTTGATATCCATATTTGAGTCGAAATGTCTGAGTGCCATCCCTCCCCTAAAAAGCACTTCTCATTACCCTAATTTTCAAAACCACCAGATCTCGGAGATTGATAATGCAATTCGTTAGAAATTTTTTTTTGCACTCGCAGTCAAAACATGGTTTCTACTGTTTGGGTCGGGGGCCATCCAAAACCCGCCAAATGGGTATATAGACCAATCACGATAATATAGAGCTCAAACGAAAGATGCTTGAGAGAAAAAAAATTGAAGAGCCATGTGTTTGGGAAACTGCCCTACCCGAAAACACTTCCCTATTGTATAAAAGCTATTTGATGTTTAAATTGATCGATTTCCGGGAAAGTGATCCTAATTTTCGGGACAAAGTCCTGGAGTCCATCCCACCCTCAAACAGAATTTATTTACCGATCATGCCATTATGGGGCTCATATAAAATGTATTTGAAAGTAAAGCACGAAGCGTATATTTACATTAAGGGCCAAGTGTATCTCTAAACCGAAAGTAATATACGATAATATAGGACTCAAAAGAAAAGTATTTGGGAGTGGAGAAAAATTTACCCAAGAACCGAGAGGGGCACACTTCTCACACTTTAATGAAAGCTTTCCGTTTCAAGTTTAAACACAATTTTACTATAGCCGAGTCTGAATGGCGTGCCGCAGTGCGACACCTCTTTGGGGAGAATTTTTAACATGACCATGCATGGCAAATGTCGCCAGCATTAGAGAGGATCACCAGCGCTTTAAATTTTGTCCGATGTTATCGCCAGGATTTGAACGAAGGCGTTCAGCGTTATAGGCGGACATAGGCTACAGTGGCACGAATGATATCTCTAAATGATATTAGAGAGTTAAAGAAGGCGCAGCGGAGCGGGCCCGTTTCGGCTAGTAGATTTATATTAACTTGGAAAATGGCGCTGAGGACGAGAGATAACATATGTGGATCTAGATTTCGTAGTACTGTACGCAGAATACTAAGATTGGTATTTATTAAGATTCATTTTAAATATGTACATATATAAATTAATTTGTTTATAATACTCTTTACAGATCAGGTTCATGTTGGAAACGGCAATTTTTCTTCTTTTTTTATATATTTCTATTTTTAAGTAATACTTCTCATGTTTTAAACGCAATGTAATCCAATGAAATAAAAAGTGTTTCATTCATGTGAAAAATATGAATTATTTATTTCTATTAAAACAGTAGAAAAGTTGTCTGAAAGAAAAGGCAATTTCAAATAACTGCTTTACGTAATTAATAACCACTTTAATTGAATTTTTGAGTTTATCATAAATCCAAATTGCAAGATTGGTAATCAATAATACAAATTCCTTTATAAGTCCGATTTCAGCAATTTTTTTAATTAAATGTACAAATTTCTTAATTAAACCTAGTTTTTAATTTCTTTCTGTGTATCGAGCCCAAACTTGGTTTAGATTTTTCCCCATATGCAGTTAAAGTTCGAAGTTGAGCTCTCTATACATTCGTATAGCCCCTTTATGGAGCGATCTCCCGATGTACAGGCTTAAAAGGGAAATTTTTCATCCGATGTTGCTGAAATTAAGAATCGTGACTTGTATTATTTTTGTAAAATCCAAATAAATTCGTATGTTTTTGTTCATTTCAAAGAAATGCCAGTGCATGATTTGGTGTAGGCACAATACACTTTCTAAAACTAGGCGTAATGAACATTCCGATTTTTGCCAAATTTGACAGTCATAGTTTACCTACGTAATACCACAATCCCATGGCAGCCGGTTGTACGTACCGGATTGACCCGATGAAGTCCATTGTCGGCAAGGGCTGCCGCCTCCATGTACAACACACTGCCACAGCATCAACAACAACCAAATATAAAATAAATTATTCGTTTTTAACAATCATGTTGTTGTTGCAGCAGTATGTTGTACACTGAGGTGGCAGCCCTTGTCGATGAAGCACTAGGGATCTAAATTATCTTTTTAGCAATTCTCTGTTAAGAAAGTTCCTCGCGTCCTTCTTTCATTGGGAGATAAAGCTCATTTTTGGCTCAATGGGTACGCAAAAAAGCAGAATTGTCTATTTTGGAGTGAAGATCAGCCAGAAGTATTTCAAGAGCTACCAATGCATCCAGAAAAAGTCTCAGTTTGCAGCGGTTTATGGGCTGGTGGCATCACTGGACCGTACTTCTTCAACGATGATGCGAATCGTATATAACTGTGAGCGCTATCGTGAGATGATATCCATCTTTTTTTGACCAAAATGAAAGATCTTGACTTGCATGACATGTGGTTTCACATAAGTTGCATGACCCCTACATGGAGTGCATGGGGACAGCAGTCAGGTCCGGTACTGCCAAGATAGAACTATACAACGTGTACATACCGCCGGTTGGTAGCTGTGTCCAAATTAATGGCCAAGCTTACAACCCCGACATAAGTGGGTTACTATCTGGCCATAATCGTCTGGTTCTAGAGGACTTTAATGCGCATTACAATCCATGGCATTCTCCCCTAGGCAATTACCAGCGTGGCATGAGTTTGGCAGAGCAGATTGAAGGCTCCACGTTTTGCACGGTAAATGGGGATGCCCCCACTAGGATTACGACAAGGTGCAGCAGCTCGCCAGACATTTCCATAACATCCCTTGATATCCCAAGTGACATATCCTGGCAAGCCGTCATCTCTTTAGGGTCAGACCACCTCCCCATAAATTTCATCATCGACCCGACTTCATAACCTCTGAGCGCCGGACGTTTATCAATCAGAAGAAGGCCGATTGGGCTGGTTTCAGTGAAATGCCACCACCCTCGTACGTGCTAGTTGCCGAGAGGAAATTTCGAGATATCATTAACCTGGTATAAAGCCAGCGGCTGCTGCGTTAATGATATCCCGGAATTTTCTCTCGGCAACTGGCACGTTCGAGGGTGGTGGCAGTTCACTGAAACCAGCCCAATTGGTCTTCTTCCGATTGATAAACGTCCGGCACTTAGAGGTTATGAAGTCGGGTCGATGATGAGAATTATGGGGAGGTGGTCTGATCCTAAAGAGATGACGGCTTGCCAGGATATGTCACTTGGGATATCAAGGGATGCTATGGAAGGGTCTGGCGAGCTGCTGCACCTTGTCATAATTCTAGTGGGGGCATCCCCATTTACCGGTCGAATACCCCAAATGCGGCCAAATTACCCGGCGCAGGCAGTGGTACTCGCAGACGAACGTGCTGGGATTCATTGTACGGACCGCACTAACCCCAGAATCGGATATCTGAATCTGGAAATAAACAGGGTAGTAAACGAACATAGGTGGAATTTTAGGCTGGAACACTTGGAGCAATGTAACTTAGGCGCCGGTTTAAGCAAGCTGTGGTCTACTGTTAAGTCAATCTCGAACCCCGGTTGACGGGATGCCAAGACCTGAGTCACTTTTGGTGACGTAACCGTGACTGATCCGAAGAGATGCGCCAGGTTGATCAACCGTCAATTTATTGTGCATCCCGAGAGTGATAGGGCAAGGAGGAGCGCCATTCGCCGTATCCATGGTTTCCGAGCCAATGGACAGCCATTACAATTTACCGTGGGCGAAGTTACGTCTGTCATCTGTGGCGCCAAATCATGCAAGGCGTTGGGCCTCGACGGAATCTCTACATTGATGTTGAAGAATCTGGATTTACCTGGAGTTGAGTACCTTACTACTGTCCTCAACCTGTCTTTGAACACTCTTATTGTTCCCGATGTCTGGAAAATGGGCAGAGTGATCCCGCTACTGAAGCCTGGAAAGCAATCACCCTTCTCTCACCAGTAGCAAAGACGATTGAGGCATTACTCCTCCCGAGCCCCGTAGGAGAATTTCTATTCGCCGAGCATCAACATGGATTTCGAAGACTGCATAGCACAACAACTGTTTTGCATGCCATCACCGCACACATTGGCGTGACTTCAATCAGCCAAGGCCATGTGATAGAACGGTTCTCGTGGCACTGGACCTATTAAAGGCAGCCATGTCAAAATAGAGACAAGGATCCTACCAGTGCGAAGACATAACTGCATTCTGTCTAAGCTATACCTTTTGGGCTGTTATCGTAGAGACCATCCAAATCATCATCTTGTGGATAGATATCCACCGCTCAGAAGCCTTAAGATAGATCTACATGATCTAGAGCGTGAGGTTCAGGGCTAAAAGAGAGAACCTCTAGATCAAGCGGCATATCAAGCAGGTCTAGACAACATTCATGCAGACACGGTAGCAGATGCGGTAAATGGCTACCGGGTGAATGTAGTCCTTGAAGAACGACCTCCTCCCCTTGCACCTGAAGAAAATAATCTCCCCCGGCAAACCAGAGTAGTTCCGGCTCAATTACGTTCCGGTAGATGCAGCCACCTCAACTCCTACAGAGCAAGGATTGATGCCGACGAGCAAGATGTATGTCCCGATTGTAACCAGGGACCGCACAATACACGTCACCTATTTAACTGCCCAGCCAGACCCACTCGACTCAGACCCAGATCCCTGTGGACGCACCCCATCTTAGTCGCAGAATTCTTGGGTCTTGACACTCAACAGAATGAAGCAAACGAAAGATAGAACACAACAAACTGCTGCAACAACAACTATTTTTTGTGGGGCTATTGACGCATTGGAACACAACATTGAAGCATTTATTCGAGAGATACCGGCCAAATGTTGGAAATGTTGAACCATTTGAGGCGCAGTCACAGTCAACATTTGCTTGAAATAATCTTCAAACATTAAATTTTATGGACCGTACTATCCATTCAAATAAAGATTTTATGCATTTTTCTGAAGTTTATGCGTTTTTTTAACTTTCCTATAGCTTTAAAAAAAAAAATCACCCTTTAAAAGTCGACTTCTGACTAATCAATTCATTTAATTTTGTGTAAAACAGTTTAAGTCGAATTTTACTGTTTGAAAAAGTCGAATAATCGGCTTTGAAGTCAAACAAGTCGAAAAGTCAACAAAATTCAAAAAGGATTTAATTTTAAGTCGTTTTTTACAACCGATTACCTCGACTATTTTTTTTTAGTTATGGTTGCAATAGGTACAAACGTGATCTCTATAGAGAAAAAACTCCAAAAATAACTCGAAATGGAGTATTTAAAAATGAAAGCACCCTCCCCCTTACCCTAATTTTCAGAAACACCAGAACTCGGAGATGGGTGGTGCGGTTTAAGCGAAATTTTGTGTGCTCTCATATAGTACCCTAAAAATAAAAATTTGGTATCCAAAGTTAGGATAAGAAAACGTATCTGATATCCAATTGTTGGATCAAGTGCCAGGGGGACCACCCCAACCCCCAAAACACCCCTAAATCGGACAAAACACCCCCCAAACAGGACTTATTTACTGACCATGGGTATATGGGGCTTAAATAAAAGGTATTTGAGTGTAAAATATGAATCTGATATTCAAATATGGGACCAAGTGTTTGGGGGCCGCCTCTCCCCAAAAACATCCCCCAAGGGGGACAAATTTACGACCATAGCAATATGGGGCTCAAATTAAAGGTCTTTGGGAGTAAAGCACGAATCTGATATCCATATTCGGGAAAAGTGTCTATGGGGCCACCCCACCCCCACAACACCACCCAAATAGTAAGTATTTGCTGACTATTGCAATACGAGGCTCAAATAAGAGGATTTTTGGAGTAGAACACGAACCCGATATATATTTTCAAGGCCAACTCACTGAGTGACCGCCCATTCCCCAAAACACCCCCCAAGCCGGTCATGTTTGCCGACTATGCAAATATGGGGCTAAAATGAAAGGTATTTAGGAGTACACCACGTATCTGATATCAACATTAGGGACCAACTGTCTAGGAGATGTCCCACCACCATAACAACCCCCAAATATTTACCGACCATGTCAATGTGGAGCCTAAATGAAAGGTATTGGGGGGTAGAGCAAGAATTGATACCCACTTTCGGGACCAATTTTCTGAGGGACTACCCCTTTCCCAAAATACCCCACAAACAGCAATTTTTTACTGACCATCGCAATATGGGGCTCAAATAAAAGTATTTGGGAGCAGAATACGAATTTGATATCCAAATGTAGGAACATGTATTTAGGGCTTCACACCTTCCCCAAAAGACCCCCAAAGGGTAAAAATTTTTCGACCATGCCAATATGTAGCTCAAATGAAAAGTATTTAAGATTAGAAAACGAATTTGATAACCTATTTTGGGGCCATTGTGTTTGGTGGAGGCCTCATCGTGTAAACTCCCCTAAACCAATGGCAATATGGGGTTTAAATAAATGGTATTTGAGAGAAGAGTACGAT
Source organism: Stomoxys calcitrans (assembly GCF_963082655.1). Classification (NCBI taxonomy): domain Eukaryota; kingdom Metazoa; phylum Arthropoda; class Insecta; order Diptera; family Muscidae; genus Stomoxys; species Stomoxys calcitrans. The sequence continues at coordinate 159,491,099 of NC_081553.1, read as the reverse complement.
GCTGATATATTTTCAGGGTCAAGTGTTTGGGGGACTACCTCACCCCCGAAAACACCCCTAAATCAGATATCATGAGAATATCGGGCTGAAATAAAGTATTTTAAGAACGGAGTACACCTTACATCCAAACTTAAATTCGTAGACCAATAAAGATCATATGGAATTCAGATATATATTATATATTGTTATATTGTTAAACTGTTAGTCAAGCGATATACTATTTTCGCAGCATGGTATTTCACTAAAAGCTCTTAATTGTCGAAAATAAATATTCCAAGGAAAATGTTGTTCCATATAAAGTAAAAGAAAGCGCAGCGGAGCGGGCTCGGGTCAGCTAGTATCATATATAAGGCACAATGTCTGAGGGGCCATCCCACCCCAAAAATAACTCCGTATTACCTAATTTTCAAAAATGCCAGATCTCTCAAATCTTAAACAAAAATTTGGTATCCATTGTTCCGATGAGGTGCCTGGGGTTCGCACAGCCAAATTGATATATAGATCAATCATGATAAAATGGTACTCAAATGAAAGGTATCAGTGTAAATAAGTTAAAACGCATCGGTCGGGCTGAACTTCAGGACATTCGGGGAGGGGCCTGAGGCCCCCGGAAAAATTTTTAAATTTAAGAGTGTGGTAAATGAGAGCTGTAAAAGTGAAATTAAGATTTTTTTTTGGAAAATGGGAACTGATTTCATCGCTTGGACTTTGGGATTTGATGTGCAGTTCGGAGAAAATTAATTGGAAATTAATTTCGATTCAGAGTTATGTTTGTTTATACAAATGGTTTCTGTTTAACTTATTTTTAAACGCTCCAGCTTGAATTGAGGTATATTTTTGATCGACATGATATTACAAGTAGATCAAGTCCGTTTTAATCAGCCTGTTTGTAGAAATCACACTAAATTTTTACCGGGCAATGCTGTATGTCAAAAATTTGTAAATGCTTCTTATTGATGTAAAACAGTTGAAGGCCCAAATCGTCTCATATTTAGAGAGCTACATGCGTGCTATGCGGGAGCTATTTGGGAGCCGATCTTCACATTTTACTTCTGCCGAAGTCTGAAGGCGCAATTTTTCCCGATTTAGGAGAAAATTGTGCACAAAAACCTTTGTTACGACTTCAAACGTAAAAAAAACCGATCTTGACTCGTCAAGACCCTGATGTGTAGACCAAAGAACATAATAAATCCTTAGTGTAGAGTATATAAGGGTCAATCAATTTGGAAGCGGAAAATGGTATAACATACTCATGCTATCCGGCCAAATTATCTTCTGCGAGGAAGTCTAGTCCTAATATATAAAATAATCTAGAAATCCGAATTTGAATTCTGGCATCAAAGTCTGATCGTTTAGAATCGATTAATGCTTTCGACTTTAGCGAGTATTTTTCATTTTAAGGGATCAATTATTGATGGCAACTAAACTATAGTTGCGTTGCCAGACGATAAAATCATGAATTAAAAATTAGTGTAAAGTTTAGCTATTAAATACATTGTGAAAAAGTATGGAATTCGTTACAGAAATAGTAATTTCTATAACAAATTTGCCGGTTGGCAACTCAACTGAAGTCCATAAATCGTTAGACACATACAGACAAATGGTTTTCTGTTATACGAATTGTTTAAATTCAATTAAGACAGCAAAATTTTCTATTAAATCTTAAAATTAACTTGAATACTTTATTTTGAAAAATGCAGTTTAACTTGGAGTTGTTCTAGAACAAATGATTTGAAATTTGGGGACAAGATACAAAAAGTCAACAATAGTTCATGCAAATTTTACTAGAAAAGTATTTGAAACAATTACAATAAATACACTAGCATCCACATAAATTCACGGGATCTCACTCAGTGTGATGACATCTTAGTCACAATCGAGCTTTCGTGAAATCAACATCTAGAAGTAAGTGGTGCCCAATGGATTTAGCCACCAATTAGGCACAAAAGAAAGGGTAGCCTTTCGATTAGTAACGAACGGAATTGATGGAAAGAGAAAAGCATTTCGCTTTTTATTGGAAATTTTGGGACCAGAATAACGAGAGATCAAAATGGCAAGGTTTAAGTATGAATTATTGCATTTTTATAAAAAAAAGACAAACAAATCATTTGTTTGGTTGGGTCAAAAAAATCCATTGCTTTAATCCACTTTGCATGTCAGAAATCGAATATTAATAATAAAAAAGTCTCAATGCCTTTTTTTTTTGCTGTAAAAAGTCTATTTTTTGGTAAAAAAAGTCGACTTTTTGATAATCGAAAAAAGTCGAAAAGTGGACTTTTTGATTATCAGGAAAAGTCGAATAGTCGACTTTTTAATTATCAGAAAAAGTCGAAAATCGATTTTTTGATTATCAAGAAAAGTCGAACATCGACTTTTTGATTATCAAGAAAAGTCGAAAAGAATTTTCAATTTCACTTTAGATCCCTATGAAAATTGACAAAATTCGAAAACGCCTCCGACAACCGAAATAGGGATAAATTTCAAAAAACCAAAATATTTCCCTTTAGAATAAAGGTTGTTACTATGTTCATTTTTTCGCCAGCGACGTCCTTTTTTTAAAAAAGGAAACATCAATGAAAATGTTTTTTTAAATAATTGTAATTTTTCTTGCAAGTAAGTGTGTCTATAAATGGAAATTTATTTATTTACAACTTTCAACTTAAACGTTTGCTGTTAGAGTCACTCGTTGTTGGAATGATTTGCCCATTTTCTTAGAACTACAATAATAGGTAACAAAAAATTGCAGCGAAAAGTGAAAATAGGAGTATTTGCTAACCTTACCTTTATAATGAGATACATTTTGTAAAACCCATGTCGTTGCATCAATTTGGAATTTATTCAATTTTTTTTTATTTCATTATATTTATTTTAATGTAATTCTATATTCATTGTTTAGCACATATGTATGTATATAATAATGCATATTGAAAATGGTGTAATGAACATATATATAGGCTGAAGTCTTTGAAATGTAAAAGAAAAAAGTCTAACTTCTCAATTTTACGCCTGTAGGAATGAATATATGTATATATATTCTATACAAAACCAAAATTTTTCGATTTTATAGCCAAAAGCAATTTGCTACGCAAAATTGACTTGCTCGAATACAAAGGTATGTACAGCCTAGATATACATGTATTGGCTGTCGGTAAGTGAGTATCATCTGCCGGTCGAATTGTGACTGAGGGTAATGGTTGAAAGCCTTCTTCAGATGCCGGCAAAGCAGGGGATCCAGTCCAAAAATATACCTATGTCAAAATATATGTTACAGTAATTGTTCTAAATTAGTTTTCAGTTTCATATTGTCTTACCAAATCTTGTCTTTCTAACGTGTTCATTTTTTCCACAATGCTCCAGAACCAGCGTTTAAATTTTAAGAGCTTGTCTGAACCTTCACTAGATTCATCATTAAATGTCGTATATGATATAAGAGTTGACACATTGATATCACCTACTCCATTCAAGAGGAGACGCAGGTCTTCCGCAGTCAAACTCTGCATACAATTGTCCGGCAATACGTCGAAGACACCATCGCGAATCGCCTAAATAATAAATAACGTGATTTATGCATTAATTACAACAAGTGAAATGAGTTACCTCTAATGCCTTCTCTTGAGCTTTAATCAGTCTGTATTCCGTGTAGCGTCTGATGTAATCGAAAAGATTTTGAGAAGTCACCTGCACTTCCTTTCCCCCTGGTATTAACTCAACGCTACCCCCTCCTTCTTCCTTCATTAGATCAATTCTAAAAAGAGAAAGCAAATATAGTAAATAAGTGTCAAGATTTCAGCTAGGTAATAGATTTCATATTTTATTTTAAATGTTTTAGCAAATAAGCCTACAACCAGAAAGCTTGATAGAAAGTAACCGCTTAGCTAAAGCGGCACTTCAATTTTTGCATTCCTTGTCAAGTCCCATAGAGTTAAGTAAAATTGCAAATTTTGTCCATAAACATTCCACTAAGCAACAGGGGCAAACTTCTTACATACCAATGAGTGCAGCCCGATTCAAGTTTAAGCTTAATGATAACGGGCCTCCTTTTTAGTACCTCACAAATGTTGCCAGCATTAGGAGGGGAAAACCGCCGCTGAATTTTTTTATGTTAGTCTCGAACCCAGGCGTTCAGCGGCATAGGCGGACATGCTAACCTCTGCGCTACGGTGGCCTCCCATAGAGTAAAGTAGTATTTTTTATCAATTTTTATCAATTATTTGAACGTAGACGTGTTTTATGAAACATAATCACCCTACTTCCGGTTGTCGAACTTGAAAATCGACAGCCATTGTTGTTGTTGTTGTAGCCACACTTTCATGTGGAGGTGGCGATCATCATCAAGCTCCTGTAGATGGACAAGGTTCCGGTCCAAAGGACCGATCGCCGCTGGAACAAAGTGGCCATTGGTTATTTAAAGGCGCCAATAACTCGCCTTGTCATGTCGAGCATCATAGGCACGTAGTACTTGCGCAAGAGCCAGTGCCGCCCGACCTCTCACTGAGACTCTCCACTCGATACCGCTGATTGTCCGCGACAGTCGTTGCAGCTACTCCGCATGGAGCATTCCACTATCCGCAACCTGTGAACGCGCCCGGTAGCTCGTAGCTAAGCTTCTCGTGACAGCAAATAATATCACACAGATCGGACCTCAAGATTCCAGCTTGTGTGGTGCACACAGCTATCGCAAGACTGGAATGTTGTTGTTGTAGCAGTGTGTTGTGTTCTCTCTTTCGTCTGCTTGATTCTGTTGAGTATCCCGATTCAGGAACTCTGCGACTAAGAGGGGGTGTGTGCAGAGGCAGTTACACAGGTGACGTGTGGACTCTGGTCACAATCGGGACATTCATCCTGCACGTTGGCATCAAACCTTGCTCTGTAGAAATTGAGGCAGCTGGTTTGCCGGGGGAGGTCAATTTCTTCAGGTGCAATGGGAGACGGTCGTTCTCTAAGGACCACATTCACCCGGTAGCTATTCACCGTGTCTGCATGATTGTTGTCTGGACCCGCTTGATCTAGAGATTATCTCTTGTAGCGCAGGACCTCTCGCTCTAGATCATGTAGATCTACCTTAAGGTTTCTGGGCTTTGGATACCTATCCGCAAGATGATTGTCGATTATGTCCACAAGTAATTTAGCCCTTCTATTGTGGCTTAAGTTGTCAACTCTGTTTTTCTCAGCAGCTTGTCATTTTCCTTTGTCAATTGTCATATTGAACGTAACGAGAGTCATCAGTTGTAAAGTAAACCTCCTGTTGAGAAGATTGTGCCTTGTTATTGCTAGAGTGTGTCAACCGACTAAGTAATTATTATACCGTTATTTAAAATATAAATTCTTATTAATTTTGTTGTTTAATAGAGAATAAATTAAGCCTAAACATATGCCGCCTTGTTTTTGTTTGTTCTTGTTGGTGACAATGGAGGAGGTAACAATGATGATGATTTGGATGGTCTCTGCGATAACAGCCCAGAAGGTATTGCTTAGACAGCTAGTACTAATGTCTTCGCACGGGTAGGACATTTGTCTCCTGTTGATAGGTAGAGGTTAAACAATGCGGGAGATATCACCGCGCCTTGGGGAAGTTATTGTTTCACTCTACGGTGTTTCAATTTCTTATCCCTAAATTCCACAAACGACTTGCGACCACACAGATATTTCGAGACCCAGGCGATGGCCTCAAATAGTTTGGCATGGCTGACCGTGTCGAATGCCTTCGATAGGTTCAGTGGTACGAAAACCGTCCTATCACATGGCTGAGCTGATTAAAGCCACGGCAAAAGTGTGCGGTGATGGCATGCAAAGCAATTGTTGTGCTATGCAATCTTCGAAATTCAAACTGATGCTCAGCGAATGGAAATTCTCCAACAAGGCTCGAGAAGAGTAGTCCCTCAATCAGCTTGGCTACTAGTGGGAGTAGAGAGATCGGTCTGTACGACTTCCCCTTACTCGGATGCTTTCAAGGTTTCAGTAGTCGAGATACTGGACTCCAGATTCTTTAGCATCAGTGTATATACCGTCGGTGCCCAACTCCTTGGATAGCTTGGCACCGCGGATGACATTCGTAACTGCGTCCACGATAAATTGTAATGGCAGTCCACCGGCTCGGAGACCACGGATACGACGAATGGCTCTCCTCCTAGCCCAATCACTCTTGGGATGCACAATAAATTGACGGTTGAACAACCTGGCGCATCTCTTCGGAAATTGACTGAGGTCCTGTCATCCTATCTACCGGGGTTCGAGAGTGACTTAACAGTAGACCACAGCTTGCCTAAATCGGTGCCTAAGTTACATTGATCCAAGTGTTCCAGCCACAAATTCCGGTTATTTTCGTTGACTATCCTGTTTATTTTCAGATTCAGCTCGCTGATTCTGGGGTAAGTGGGGTCCGTACAACGAATCCCATCACCCTCGTTTGCGAGTACCGCTGTCTGCGCCGGGAAATTGGGCCGCACTTGGGGTATTCGACCGGCTGGTATAAAGCAAGCGACTGCTGCGTTAATGATGTCTCGGAATTTTCTCTCGGCAACTAGCAGATCCGAAGGGGGTGCCAGTTCACTGAAGTGGCGATTGGTGTACTCTCTGAAGCCAGACCAATCTGCCTTCTTCTGATTGATAAACGTCCGGCGCTCAAAGGTTATGAATTTGGGTGGTCGGTCGATGGTGAGAATTATGGGGGTGGTCTGACCCCAAAGAGATGGCGGCTTTCCAGGATACGTCACTCAGGAGATCGGGGGATGCAATGGAAATGTCTGCTGCACCTCCTCGTAATCCTAATGGGGGCATCCTCATTCACCGTGCAAAACGTGGAGCCTTTAATCTGCTCTGCCAAAACTATGCCTCGCTGGTCGTTACCTAGGGGAGAATGCCATGAAATGTGATGCGCATTAAAGTCCCCTAGAACCAGACGATTATGGCCAGACAGTTTTGTAAGCTTGACCATTATCTGGGTCACAACCACCAACCGGCGGTATGTACACGTTGTATTGCTCTATCTCGGCAGTATCGGACCTGTCTGCTATCCCCTACTCTCCATATTGTGATCACTAGCGCCAGGCGCAGGCGAGATGGGTCTATACTGCACGGAAGGGTGTATCCCTCCACCTCCATTCCATAAGCGATCCTTGCCTAGGTGTTGGTCAGCTTTGTCTCCTGGATCGCTGCAACCAATATGTTCTTTTGACACACAAAATCCACTATCTCGTCGATCTTGCCTCGCAGACCATTGAAATGCAATTGCAAGAAAGACATACTTCCTGGCACTGTAGTCGTGAACTATAGGCGGTACCGATTGGAGTGTCAGTGAGATGGCGGGCGCACCACCTATTGCTTAAATGCTGAATGCCTATGATACTAGATATTACAAGGCAAGTTAATGGCGCCGAGAGCTTGCTCACCTATGTCGGCGAATGTTCCCGCGGCGATTGGTCCCATAGTTCGGAATAAATTTCTTCACCTATAGGAGCTTGATGAGAATCGCTACCTCCACATGCAAATATGTGGCTACTACAACAATAACAAAACCAACCGAAAGGACCCATAGAAAGTTCATTTACTACTCGGTTTCGCTGAAACCACCAACAGTGACCTCTCGACGTTCCTGTCGATTACGGTCTAGATTGGACTATATTTGGATATAGTTACCGCAAGAACGATCTCCCGATGTGAGGTCTAAAGTCCATGAAGGGCGTATTTGTTGCCCGACATCAACAAAATTTGGGCCAGTGATCCAGATAGGATCACGGCAAGAAATCGGTCTTTAAGAAATTAAAGACCAATTTCCTCTAGAACTTCATTGAAGCATTTTTCATTGGATTTCTACGAAATTGTATTGTATCCAAAATTCGACCTGGCCGTACTTAACACGTTTTTATTTGTTAGATATATAAGAATTGCGTCTGTTATTGACCCAAGAAGTCAAATCGGGAGGTCAGTACCATATACATAGCTCTATCAGGTTATGGACCGATTAAGACTATGTTAGAGGTCACAAACTTTCGCACCTTGCCGCCCAGAATTTTTAAAAAAATTAAATTTTTTAATAATTATGAGATATTCATATTCCAGATTTTGATCGCATAATTAATAAGAGCACTATGGCGATATAATGGTGGCCATATGTAAATATATCTTGCTACGGCACCATACGGGAGCTAGATTTAAACTTGAAACGATATTTGTACAATAATACAGTAACATCAATTAATCAGAGCATTCTAATGCTATGTCTACATTGACTCATTTTGCTTAAGTCGTTCTGAAAAACATCTCGGTTTTGTGGCAAACGAGTCGTTTTGCCCTTATAAATTGTAAAGGAAAAAGGAGTCGGTTGTTTTCAGAGCATTATAAAGGAACAGCGAGTCGTTTACTAAAACAGTTTTGGTCTGAACATCGTCTAAGAGCCAAATTTTGAGAAGTCGCATGAAGAATATCCATATTATTGCAATATTTGCCCATTGATATAAATATTATTTAAGTACATATCCCAAACAAATAATTATTTTTATTTATTTATTAATTTCAATATAATACAAAAAGTCTTATACTAAGTTCAGACCAAAGCTGTTTTGAGAAAACGATGTAGACTTAGCATTACGGCCATATAACTACATTACAAGGCAAGCTACCTAACTAAAATTATGTACAGCGGTCAAAAAAAGTATTCATCATTCAATGTTTTTTTTTTTAATAAGTCTACAAAAGACAATTGGAATAAAAACATATTAAACTAATGATGCAGTAGTGCTTGTGTGATATATATGTACACAATTTCATTGTTTTTAAAGAAAGAATAGTATTTATTGGAACAAAAAGGGCCATTTTACAGCTGAACACAAAAAATTAAACAAAAAAAGTATTCATCATTGCAAAAAAACAAAAAAATAAATAACATAATTTAAAAAAATTAATACTTTGTTATTCGACCACCGCGTCTTATAACTTCTTTTAAACGGTTTGACATCGATTGGACTAATTTAGCGGTTATATTTTGGTCTATATTAGTCCATTCCTCCATTATCACCTGTTGCATTTGACTCTTGCTCGAAAAATTGCGCGTTCTCAATTTGCGTTCGAGATGTTCCCAAAGATGTTCAATTGGGTTCAAGTCGGGACTTTGAGGAGGAGTTTTAATGACTTTGGGGCAGTTATACAGCATCCACATCTTGGTATTTAAAGCAGAATGTTTGGGGTCATTATCTTGATAATATTGAAAGTTATTACCAAGCCCAAGTTTTACAGCACTATCTTTTAAATTCCTCTTTAAAATGTCAATGTAATACTTATGATCCATTACTCCATTAATAATTTCAAGATTTCCCGCTCCTGAAGCCGCCATACACCCCCAAACCATTAAACCACCTCCACCATGTTTTACAGTAGCAACTGTGTTTCGTTCTTCAAGCTCTGTATTTGGTTTTCTGTACACTATGACCTTTCCATCGCACCCAAAAAGATTAAACTTGCTCTCGTCTGCAAAAATGACTGTTTTCCAAAATGATTCGGGCTGTTTTACATACATTTTTGCGAAGTTTAGCCTTTTCACTCGGTTTATTTTATTTATAAAGGGCTTCTTACGTGCAGTTCTTCCTCTGTAACTATGCCTTTTGAGTGTATTTCGAATTGTTTGTGTAGTAACTTCCTTCACTAAATATTCCATAGTGTTTTTACGAAGAATGGTCGCATTTGTCTTCGGAGTTTTCTGAACTTGCCGCACTAGCCAACGCACATCTCCAACTGAAAGTGCTTTTGGTCGACCAGATCTTGGTTTATTGTCAACAGTTTTCGTTTCTGTCCACTTTCTGATGATGGATTGTATAGTAGATCGTGGTCTATTTAATATTTCACTGATAGTTTTTTGAGTTAAACCATTCCTGTGGTGTTTTATTATCAAAACTTTTACCTCATCAGAAACCTCGTTTTGCTTACGACCCATTTTGACAAAAACTATATTTTCAATGAAATTAAATATTTGCTGTCAAGGGCAAAGCCTCCTTTACTAAATAAAATAGAAAAGGGGGATTCCCAAATAATATTTGAATTTGACTTTGATGATAGCACATCAATGATGAATACTTTTTTTGTTCTGTTTTTGGTGTTATTATATAAAATTGCATTTTTTGCGCTAATTAAATTTATTTTTTGAATTTATTTTAAAACATATTACGAAAAATAAACTATTGCATAAAACGGCATTATTTGTTTACTTTAAATTTTCTTCAATTACCCAAAATAAGTGAATTTATTATCAATTTTGCTAATGATGAATACTTTTTTTGACCGCTGTATACGATATGAAAACGGTAAACAATAAAAAAGTTTTTCTGTTTTTCTTCTAAATGAGATCAGTAATTGAACAACAAAGGACAAAATGTTTACTACCTTGAACACCATTCCATTCCACAACAAATTCTTTGAAAAAAATTTTTAAATAATTTTTTCCTAATTCCGTTTAATTTTTGTCAAAAAGTCCAAAGCGACAACACAGCTCAAGTATAACGTTTGGCAATCCTATTCCTGGACTATGAACGTTTATTTGTTTGTTAATCAGCTGATCGCTCTGCATTAATTGCAATTAATTAACTAGTGCATCTGTTGTCTATCATCGAAATTGTTAAAAGTTTAAACATTAATTGACTGTGCACCTGTAGCAATTGGAATTCAGTGGATTTGGTTGCTGTTGGTGTTCTTGGTACATTCCCCATAGACACTTTTCCCAAATATTGATATCAGATTCGAGCTTTACTCCCAAAAACTTTTCATTTGAGTCCCATATGGCTATGGTCGTAAATTTGTCCCCTTTGAGGGATGTTTTTGGGGAGAAGCGGACTCCAAACACTTGGTCCCATATTTGGATATCAGATTCTAATTCTACACTTAAATACCTTTTATTTAAACCCCATATTCCCATGGTCAGTAAATAAGTCCTGTTTGGAGGGTGTTTTGGGGAAGAGGTGGACCCCCAGAAACGTGGTCCCACATTTGGATATCAGATTCGTATTCTACTCGCAAATACTTTTCATTTGAGTTCCATATTGCCATGGTCGGTAAATATGTCCGATTTAGGGGTGTTTTGGGGGTTGGGGTGGTCCCCCTAGCACTTGGTTCCACAATTGGATATCAGATACGTTTTCTTATCCTAAATACCTTTCATTTGAATCCCATATTGTCGTCCATCCGAAATTTGGATACCAAATTTTTATTTTTAGGGTACTATATGAGAGTACACAAAATTTCGCTTAAATCGCACCACCCATCTCCGAGATCAGGCGTTTCTGAAAATTAGGGTAAGGGGGAGGGTCCGCCCCCCCCCCTTCAGATATCAAAAAATGTAGTACCCTATTTTCACCACGTGATCATTATGCACCACCTGTGAAAATTTCAAGAAAATTGGTTCAGCCGTTTCTGAGTCTATAAGGAACACACAAACATACAAACAAACAAACAAACAAACAAACCTACAAACAAACACAAATTGATTTTTATATATAAGATTGAAGACTAAACCACTACTCGTCTCTAATGTTATTTTGGGCTTCACAACAGAGTGTTTTAAAATGAACACTTTTCCCCTGCAGCCAGTAAACTAAATGCTTTATGCATGCAACTACGTAAAGAGAAGACAATTACCAAGTTTAAGATTAAAAATGCTAATAAGCCGATGTAACTGAGACTTGGCTGACTTCAGTTTTCAGATGCTGGATCTTGTGAATCTCTTTTTATAGAAATCTTTTATAACACGACTTCCGTTTTACTTGGTGTTGTTTATCTACCTCATGGTAATTTAGATGCTTTTGAGAGCAGCCATCGTGATATTTTTTTAAAATATGCTACGTCATTGTAGTCGGTGACTTTAATTGCAATTTGTTTACTATTTCTAAATCTGAATTGATACGATCGCTTTGCTTACGCTATAGTTTGTCCGTTTCTCATAAATCTCGACCGACTCACTATGATGTTAGAAGGAATTGCACTTCCATGCTTGACTTTTTATACCCTCCACCATAGGATGAGGGTATACTAATTTCGCCATTCTGTTTGTAACACCTAGAAATATGCGTCTAAGACCCCATAAAGTATATACAGCGGTCAAAAAAAGTATTCATCATTCAATGTTTTTTTTTTAATAAGTCTACAAAAGACAATTGGAATAAAAACATATTAAACTAATGATGCAGTAGTGCTTGTGTGATATATATGTACACAATTTCATTGTTTTTAAAGAAAAAAATAGTATTTATTGGAACAAAAAGGGCCATTTTACAGCTGAACACAAAAAATTAAACAAAAAAGTATTCATCATTGGAAAAAAACAAAAAAATAAATAACATAATTTAAAAAAATTAATACTTTGTTATTCGACCACCGCGTCTTATAACTTCTTTTAAACGGTTTGACATCGATTGGACTAATTTAGCGGTTATATTTTGGTCTATATTAGTCCATTCCTCCATTATCACCTGTTGCATTTGACTCTTGCTCGAAAAATTGCGCGTTCTCAATTTGCGTTCGAGATGTTCCCAAAGATGTTCAATTGGGTTCAAGTCGGGACTTTGAGGAGGAGTTTTAATGACTTTGGGGCAGTTATACAGCATCCACATCTTGGTATTTAAAGCAGAATGTTTGGGGTCATTATCTTGATAATATTGAAAGTTATTACCAAGCCCAAGTTTTACAGCACTATCTTTTAAATTCCTCTTTAAAATGTCAATGTAATACTTATGATCCATTACTCCATTAATAATTTCAAGATTTCCCGCTCCTGAAGCCGCCATACACCCCCAAACCATTAAACCACCTCCACCATGTTTTACAGTAGCAACTGTGTTTCGTTCTTCAAGCTCTGTATTTGGTTTTCTGTACACTATGACCTTTCCATCGCACCCAAAAAGATTAAACTTGCTCTCGTCTGCAAAAATGACTGCTTTCCAAAATGATTCGGGCTGTTTTACATACATTTTTGCGAAGTTTAGCCTTTTCACTCGGTTTATTTTATTTATAAAGGGCTTCTTACGTGCAGTTCTTCCTCTGTAACTATGCCTTTTGAGTGTATTTCGAATTGTTTGTGTAGTAACTTCCTTCCCTAAATATTCCATAGTGTTTTTACGAAGAATGGTCGCATTTGTCTTCGGAGTTTTCTGAACTTGCCGCACTAGCCAACGCACATCTCCAACTGAAAGTGCTTTTGGTCGACCAGATCTTGGTTTATTGTCAACAGTTTTCGTTTCTGTCCACTTTCTGATGATGGATTGTATAGTAGATCGTGGTCTATTTAATATTTCACTGATAGTTTTTTGAGTTAAACCATTCCTGTGGTGTTTTATTATCAAAACTTTTACCTCATCAGAAACCTCGTTTTGCTTACGACCCATTTTGACAAAAACTATATTTTCAATGAAATTAAATATTTGCTGTCAAGGGCAAAGCCTCCTTTACTAAATAAAACAGAAAGGGGGATTCCCAAATAATATTTGAATTTGACTTTGATGATAGCACATCAATGATGAATACTTTTTTTGTTCTGTTTTTGGTGTTATTATATAAAATTGCATTTTTTGCGCTAATTAAATTTATTTTTTGAATTTATTTTAAAACATATTACGAAAAATAAACTATTGCATAAAACGGCATTATTTGTTTACTTTAAATTTTCTTCAATTACCCAAAATAAGTGAATTTATTATCAATTTTGCTAATGATGAATACTTTTTTTGACCGCTGTATATTCTTGATCGTCATGACATTTTATTCGATCTAGCCATGTCCGTCCGTCCGTCTGTCAAAAGCACGCTAACTTTTGAAATTTTGCACAAATACTTTTTATTAGTGTAGGTCGTATGGGATTGTAAATGGGCCAAATCGGTCCATGTTTTAATATAGCTGCCACATAAACCGATCATGGGTCTTGACTTCTTGAGGCTCTAGAGGGCGCAATTCACGTCCGATTTGTTTGAAATTTTGCACGTGATGTTTTGGTATCACTTCCAACGACTGTGTTAAGTATGGTTCAATCGGTTCATAACCTAATATAGCTGTCATATAAACCCATCTTGGATCTTGACTTCTTCAGCTTTTAGAGGGCACAATTCTTATCCGGTTTGGCTGTAATTTTGTACGTGGTGTTGTGGTATCACTTCCAACAACTGTGCTAAGTATGGATCAAATCGCTTCATAACTTGGTATAGCTGCCCAGCCGAACTTAGCACGCTCTTACTTGTTTTTCATCAGTTGCCCCAGATTGATGAACTTTTCTGACCAAGTTCATTCTGAACAGGCTATGATTTTCGCTTCATTTGTTTTACAAGCTGAAATGTCTGAAGAGTTTGTAAAATTTCGGGACTTTAAATGCATAGACTGGGATGGTTTATTTGGACATTTGCACTATCTTGATGCTTTCATATTTTTTAATTCTATAGATGTTGATGACAAATGTGATTTTTTATGAAGTCTTTTCAATGACTTACTTTCCATTATACCCGTTTTGAGGAAGAAAATTTGCTATGACACTAATTCATGGCGTCTCTTGTGACATTGTTTATGCTAGATCTCTAAGGGATATGGCGTTCTCTGCCTTTCAATGAGAACGTTCGACGAGTTTATTGCGTAATAAAGCTAAGAGTGTTATACGAAAGAGGAAAATGCGACACTTTTCCAAGATTTTCAATGGCTTAGATTCGAGTGGAATGTGGAGGGTATTTAAGGCTTAAGGATGCGTCGGAGCTGATAAGGATGATGTTGTTGTTGTTGTTGTTGTAGCAGTTTATTGTGTACTATCTTTCGTCTGCTTGATTCTGTTGAGTGTCAAGACCCAGGAACTCCGCGACTAAGATGGGGTGCGTCCACAGGGGTCTGGGTGTAAGTCGAGTGGGTCTGGCCGGGCAGTTAAACAGGTGACGTGTATCGTGCGGTCCCTGGTTACAATCGGGACATACATCTTGCACGTCGGCACCAATCCTAGCTCTGTGGGAATTGAGGCGGCTGCATCTGCCGGAACGTAATTGAGCCAGAACCACTCTGGTTTGCCGGGGGAGGTCGATTTCTTCGGGAGCAATGGGTGGCGGTCGTTCTCCAAGGACTACATTCACCCGGTAGCCAATTAACGCGTCTGCTACCGTGTCTGCATGAATGTTGTCTAGACCTGCTTGATATGCCGCTTGATCTAGAGGTTCTCTCTTGTAGCGCTGGACCTCACGCTCTAGATCGTGTAGATCAACCTTAAGGCTTCTGGGCGGTGGGTATCTATCCACAAGATGATGATTTGGATGATTTCTGCGATAACAGCCCAAAAGGTATTGCTTAGACAGCATGTAGTTATGTCTTCGCACTGGTAGGATCTTTGTCTCCTGATGGAGGTGGTCCACATGAGAACTAAGGAGGCAGCCCGTCGCAGTTCGGAGGGCGGCATTCTGATAGATCTGAATGTTATTCCACTGCGTGTCACAAAGTTGACGTGACCACACTGGCGCTGCATAACTTACCACAGACCGGCCAATTGCTTTATACGTGGTCAACAAGGTTTCTTTGTCTGCACCCCAAGTGCTGCCAGCGGGTGACTTGAGGACCTTGTTTCTACTTTTGACTTTATTGCAGATTGCTGTGGCATGTGGGGAGAAAGTGTAGGAGCTGTCAAATGTGACGCCAAGTATTTTGGGACACTTGATGGTCGGAATCATTTCTCCATCGACCATCACAGACAGCTCAGAATTCACCTCACGCGTATTTGTAGTGAACAGTGTCGCTGAAGATTTGGTGGCGGATATCTTCAGATTTTTGCAGCGAAATATGAGACAAGCTCGTTGAGGTAGACGTTCAACCTATCGCAGATGTCATCAATGGGTGGGGGGCCTGATGCCATTATCGTACAGTCGTCCGCATATGATACGATCTCTATGCCGTCTGGAGGAGGTGGGATGGAGGATGGGTAGAGGTTAAACAGAGCCGGAGATATCACCCCACCTTGGGGAACTCCCTGTTTCACTCTACGGTGTTTTGACTTCTTATCCCTAAATTCCACAAATGACTGGCGGCCACACAGATAATTCGCGACCCAACGTTTCAGGCCTGGCTGGAGGGACGTGTTGGCGATGTCCTCAAATAATTTGGCATGGCTGACCGTGTCGAATGCCTTCGATAGGTCCAGTGCCACGAGGACCGTCCTATCACATGGCCTGGGTTGATTGAAGCCACGGCAAATGTGTATGGTGATGGCATGCAAAGCTGTTGTTGTGCTGTGCAGCCTCCGAAATCCGTGTTGATGCTCGGCGAATAGAAATTCTCCTACGAGGCTCGGGAGGAGTAATGCCTCAAGCGTCTTAGCCACTGGTGAGAGAAGGGAGATCGGTCTGTACGACTCCCCCAAACTCGGGTCTTTACCAGGCTTCAGTAGCGGGATCACTCTGCCCATTTTCCAGACATCGGGAACTATAAGAGTGTTCAATGACAGGTTAAGGACAGTGGTAAGGTACTCAACTCCAGGTAAATCCAGATTCTTCAGCATCAATGTAGAGATTCCGTCGGGGCCCAACGCCTTGGAAGGTTTGGCGCCACGGATGACATTCGTAACTTCGCCCACGGTAAATTGTGGTGGCTGTTCATCGGCTCGGAGACCACGAATACGGCGAATGGCTCTCCTCCTTGCCCTGTCTCTCTCGGGATGCACAATAAATTGACGGTTGAACAACCTGGCGCATCTCTTCGGATCAGTCACGGTTAACTCGCCAAATGTGACTGAGGTCCTGTCGTCCCGTCTACCGGGGTTCGAGAGAGACTTAACAGTGGCCCACAATTTGCCTGCACCGGTGCCTAAGTTACATTGCTCCAAGTGTTCCAGCCACAAATTCCGCTTATGTTCGTTGACTACCCTGTTTATTTCCAGATTCAGCTCGCTGATTCTGGGGTTAGCGGGGTCCATAGCACGAATCCCATCACGCTCGTCTGCGAGTACCACTGCTTGCGCCGGGAAATTGGGTCGCACTTGCGGTATTCGACCGGCTGGTATAAAGCGAGCGGCTGCTGCGTTGATGATGTCTCGGAATTTCCTCTCGGCCACAAGCACATCAGAGGGGGGTGGCAGTTCATTGAAGCGGCGATTGGTATACTCTCTGAAGCCAGTCCAATTGGCCTTCTTGTAATTGATGAACGTCCGGCGCTCAGGGGTTATAAAGTCGGGTGGTCGGTCGATGGTGAGGATTATGGGGAGGTGGTCTGACCCCAAAGAGATGACGGCTTGCTAGGATACGTCACTCAGGAGATCAGGGGATGCGATTGAGATGTCTGGCGAGCTGCTGCACCTCCTCGTAATCCTAGTGGGGGCATCCTCATTCACCGTGCAAAACGTGGAGCTATCTATCTGCTCTGCCAAAGCTATGCCACGCTGGTCGTTACCTAGGGGAGAATGCCATGACGAGTGATGTGCATTAAAATCCCCCAGAACCAGACGACCATGGCCAGATAGCAACCCACTTATGTCGGGGCTGTAGGCCTGGCCATTAATCGGGACACAGCTACCAACCGGCGGTATATACACGTTGTATATCTCTATCTCGGCAGTACCAGACCTGACTGCTACTCCCATACATTCCATGTATGGGTCACTAGCGTCAAGCGCAGGCGAGATAGGTCTATACTGCACGGAATGGTTTATAGCGAAGGCCAATCCCCCACCTCCATTCCTTGAGCGATCCTTACGTAGCACATTGTAGCCGTGACAACTGTGCAGGCTGCAGGTGTTAGTCAGCTTTGTCTCCTGGATCGCTGCGACCGATATGCTCTTCCGACTCATAAAATCTACAATCTCATTAATCTTGCCTCGCAGTCCATTGCAGTTTAACTGCAAGAACGATACATTTCCCGACACTGGCCTGGCAATAGTAGGGCTAGGGTGCTGTCGTTGCATAAATTGCCGTACGGGAGAGGTCGGGGGGGTCACATAGTCCGACGACGAGGACGCCGAAGGCGACGACGGCGACGCTTGTGGCCCACTGCTGGCTATGTTCGCACAGCACCTAGCGACATAGCCAGTATGACTATACTCCCGTAGCGAAGTTAGGCCAGAGCAAGAACGGAAATGTACCCACTCCAAGCACCGGTTACACCTCACCGACACTGACCGATGATGAAGGCGGTTCTGGCAAACGGAACAGAACCAGGGTCCGGGGTTCTTTTCAATCCCGGCACGGACCAGAAGCATACGGAGAAGGCACTCCGGGATGTGCATCTCCCATGACGAAAAAAGACGAACACGTACACTGAGGCGGCAGCCCTTGCCGATGAAGATTCCATCGGGTCAATCCGGTGCGTACAACCGGCTGCCATGGGATTGTAAGGATGATATTGATCTTGATGTTCATGAACTCAAACGATTTTGGTGACGCAAATCGTGACTGTAAGATTTCGATAACTTTCCATCTACTTGGAAAGTTGGTCGGGTGGTGCCGATTTTGAAGAAAAGATTTGCTCATTATCCTAATGATAATCGCCCTATTTCTATTCTCCCTGCCATGTCGAAGGTAATGGTGTATCTTCTTAAGAAGCATTCTTCACAGATTTGTGAAGAGCAATATGCCTTCCGTAAGGGCTTCAATACGACATCGCTGCTTTTAAGGCAGTGAGAGGGGAAATTAATGAGAACAAGTTATGCTCTCTCTGCTTTCAATGGACTTTTAAAAAGCTTTTAACTCTATTGACCATTGTGTTTTGATATACAAATTAAAGAGCCAATTCAATTTTTCAAAAACAGCATCTAAGCTCATTTTTTCTTATCTGAAAGAAAGAACTCAATTTGTAGTGGCCAACGGTTTAACGTCATCCATGCTTTCTTTAACATCTGGAGTTCCCCAAAGATCTGTTCTCGGCCCCTTTTGTTCATTCTCTACGTCAATGACATAAAACATGTTATTGATACAAACCATTTGTTACGCTGATGTTTAGTGGTTAACGTTGTTCATCGAAAGCTAGTATTAACGATTCTCTTGGACAGATATTGCATTGGACTTCTGTTAATCACCTTACAGTTAATACATCCAAGATCAAGGCTATTATGTTTGGATCTAAAGATCATAATATCTTTGATTTTAATATTGTATGAACTGAACGGTATACATATTGAATATGTTCATCAATTTAAATGCCTTGGCATTGTCCTCGTTTCGAAACTCAAATTTAAATCTCATATTGATTTGGTTTCTTGTAAGTTGTGGAGTTCATTGAGAAAAATGTATGCTTCTAATATCTACTTGCCTACTTCTGTGAGGAAATGACTTGCTCATACCCATTTGCTGTCCCAGGTAATGCATAACGTTGATTAAACGGATCGTAAATACGATCGTGCGCTTTGTTTATAATGTTAATAGGCGTCACCACATTTCGAATTATGTACAGCAGTTCCTAGGTTGTTCATTTGATGAGTTCCTTAATTTCCGCTTACTTCTTGTGTTCCATAAAATAATCATATATGGGCGACCGCTTACTCTGTATGAAAGCTTTGTATTTAGTAGACCTACCAGAAATCCGCAAATAGTGATTCCACTTATTAGGAATTCTACCTATATGAAATGATTGGTAGTAAGAGTTGCTCGTTGCTGGAATTATTTGCCCCTACCCCTACGTATATTCTCGCAGTGTAACAATGTATTCCGCCAAAAATTGTTAGAATATTTTAACCGTTTACTACCTCCCCCTTAGTTACAATTGACATTTGTATATACGTTTAAGTTAATTACACTGACTTTTCATTGCATCTTCATGTATAATTTTATCTCTGACTATCATCACTAACTTAGTTAATTTCTTTTTGGGCAATTATACTTCAGGTATGTTTATAAAAATATTTTTTGTGGATTACGGTTGGGGAGCCAGCCAATTTTGCTACTTATAAATTTTTTATTTAGATTTTATTTTTTCATATCGTATAGATATTTTTACTCAGGAAGCTTGACTTGTAATACAGTTATTTGGCCGTATGGCTTTTTGTATTGTATTGAAATTAATAAATAAATAAATAAATCGGGAGATCGATTTATATGGAAGCTGTAACTCAATACGTACAGTAAGCAAGTACCCGTAAACCAGTGTTTAATTTATGGCTTTGTGTTTGTTCCTGTTGCTTAATGTCTTTTTGAGACATTGGCAGTTGGTGAAATTTTTTTCTTACTGCGCTCAAGAAAATGGAAGCAAACAAGACTTAACATTGCATTCGAAACACATGCTTCTACCATTAACCTGCTCATTAATTAGTACATTAGTAAAAAGTACATACGTTTTTCCAACCAAAGGGTGCAAGTCGAGCCAATGATCATGAGAATGAATTTCACCAGAAAATTAAGGGATTTAAATTTATTACTGAAAATAAATTGCCAGACAATAGATGGATTTGACAACATGGCTTAGGCATACGAGTGCTATCTTTAGCACCGTAGTGGTGATCTCTATTCTCCCGTCTGTCATTGCTCAATAATATGCAGCGTCAAACTTGATTTCAAATGGTTATGGTATTTGGATTTTAAGTTTGGCCAACACAAATCAAATCCAGCAACCGTTGGATCAATATCTCTTCATGTGTCAATATCGCATCTATTTTCTTTCTGTTTGATTCCTTACCTACTTACATTTTGGGATTTATTTATTTATCTATTAGTTCCAACATATAGTAGCATTGACCATCAGCTTAAACAGTTACAAGAATTTGTTTATAACATACAATTTTTACTCAGATAGTTAAATTAGAATGTGTTATAAAATTGAATAATATGTTGATGTTTTCAATAGACATGTTCCTAAGAATCTCCAGGCCTTTGTTATGAAGAATTGCACGCAGATATTAAGTAAGAGTAACGCATGTTTCTATGAAGTGTTTTACTGATGGAGGATTACCACATTTGGGACAAAAGTGATTTAAGTTTTTATCCAGCAAGTGTCGATGCGTTGCATTGGTATGGCCCATCGTAAGACGGCTTAAAATCCGAATTTTACTCTTAACAATATTTGTGGCGAAAACTGGCGTTTCGCAGCTAGAATTTATTACACTGTAGTGATAATGTTGAAATAGTTTGCGATTGTTGGAGTGTTGTTTTTGAAGTTCCATAGTAATAGCTCTTTTCAAATCTATTCTTTCAATTAATGGATCTGTTATCAGCGGTGCAGAGCACCCATATTTAGCCGCGGTGTCTACATGTACATTCCCGGTCAGTCCAACATGCCCGGGTACCCAGAAAAGAATGATTTTATTTTTATATTCAATTAGTTTGTCGCGAATCATATTAATTGATGACCAGAGGCAGTTTGAGGTATTGGTGACAGTTTTTAAAACTGATAAGCTGTCAGAAAAATTTAGACTTCTTTGAGATGCCAGCTGCTTAAATATAGAAGAGTAGTTGTTTAAGCATTTTACCTAGCATAGTTCCAAATTTATCAACAACTGCATAAGGGGTGTTACCATCGTTCTTGGAAGTGTCTTTATATAAGAACTGTCAGTCAGTATGTTGACTGACAGTTTTCCGTGCAGCTGGGTAAACATTTCATTCGCAGTATTGTTCTTGACAAAGACCACAAGAGAGATATTACAGCTATGATCAGTACGCATGAAAACAGGATATTTTAAACGGCATTTGGGTAGCTTCTCTCTGAAGTTCACACAAGTTCATTATTTTTGAGAACAATTTCATAATTTCGAGGACTTATCACATATCAATTCCTATTGTTTTGGATACCGTAAAGGTAGTACAATGATTTTTATTAAGAAGCGTAAGAGGAATATCGTACTCCTCCTAGCACGTTTTTAAAATTCGTTTATTTTTTAGTATAATAACATGTTGAACTCTTTACAACTATATTCTTCAACACAAAACAAAATGTATGTCATTGATAAACATGACAGTAATTTTCGACGCTTATAATATAAAATAGTATACTTTCGAGGAAAGGAGAATTACGCGAGCAAATTATTTTATTATACGTTGCATATATATGGATGTGTAAATTTTTTCTACTCACACAAAGAATAATTCCATTCGTGCTATCGTTTCGTCTCCATCATCGCCTTGTGCATTTTGTATCAATTGCCTGAATGACTCATATATTACGGGATCGAAAAATGCCAGATCGTGGAATTTTATTTTACGTCCTAGAATATATTTTATTACATGTCTTTGCAGAAACAGAGGAAGTAATTCATTTTGCAGCAGACAAAGTCCAATTAACCTGAAAGAGTAAAATAAATCGTTTATATATAAATTCAAAGACTGCAAAATAGAGTGTAGTACAATTTAAATCAAAGTAAGAGTTATGCTTTAACGTTGTAATGCAAATGCAAATTTTGCCCACGAACATTCCAATAAGGAACAGGGACAAACGTTGTAATAAGCCAGTTTATTTGTGTAGAACTAAAGATGTTTAATTTAACTAATTTGCGTGTGTTCACTAATTGTAAAAGAATGAGCAAAACTTAAAACTCTTCAAAACAATATAAGTGCGGCCTTTATGCGCATCACGTAAATGCATTCCCAGATTCGTACGATGCTTGTTTATGCCACATTCAAGTGTGGCAATAAGTGTTACCCTAACATCTCCCCTTTTATGATGATATAGGTGATTGGGATATGGTTTATACAGGTTTTCTACGGCTTGTAATACGCTGAGGCGACCAATGAGGTGATTCTGGAGGCGTTGTAAAAGCGTCATCATATGCAGAACCCATGTTGAATTCTTCGAGTAAAATATCCAATGGCAGTCTGCATTATGATTCAGAAATTTCGTCATCATCCGCAAATTATCTTCTAATTTAGACTGCATGCGCCCTGACTAGAATTTTTCTATCACCAACTTGTATGATTGTGTTGTAAATGACATTTCCTACTTTCTCAATGATTTCTCCGGGAACGCAGTTGCTCTTATTTGCCTTGAAATTCTGCGCATATAAAAAGTCACCAGGATTGAACTTCTTGTTCTTAGTGCCTTGTTTGCTATTGTCCCGAGCTTCCAATTGACTGTTGACTTTTCGATCAGCGCATTAAGGTTTTCTGATGGCATCTAAAACAGCTCGTATTTTACGCCCGAGAAAGGCAACTCTTGCCCTATACACCTGCAAGAGAGCCATTGGCAAAAGAGTTGTGTGTTTTGCGTGTCATGCATTGGGTATATACTGCAATTGTCAGACCTATAATGCTATATGGTTGTTGTTGTGTTGTAGCAGTGTTTTGTACACTAAGGCGGCAGCCCTTGCCGATGAAGGAATCCATCGGGTCAATCCGGTTATGTATAACCGGCTACCATGGTATTGATGCTATATGGTGTTGTGGTCTGGTGGACGGCGTTTCAAAAGTACATCTACTGTTCAATACTTATCCGGATCCAAAGGATGATTTTTCTTGTGCATCACAGCCGCACTGTGGACGACATCATCTAACGCACTGATTTTAATGCTACATCTAATGCCTGTGGACATTGTGACTAAACAAATTGCTGCGACCACTGCAGTGAGGTTAAGGGAGCTTCCTCTTTGGTCATGTGACGGCTACAGACACTGTATTATGCCTAATACAATGTCCGATGGTCCAGGGAGTGTGGATTACACCCTACCTGAGCCGCTTTTTGATAAAAAGTACTGCACCACTTTAATAATAGAACCGATTGGAACTACGGTATCCCTGGTAACAGAAGTTACATAAACTTCTATGCGGATAGTTCCAAACTAAACGACCAGTTGGGCTTTGGGGTGTACTTTAACTGGTCATGTCGAAAATGTTACCCGACCCCTGCAGTGTGTATCAGCGGAGATCCTTGTAATTAAGCAAGTGGTGGAATGACT
The DNA here is from genome assembly GCF_963082655.1 of Stomoxys calcitrans. NCBI lineage: Eukaryota > Metazoa > Arthropoda > Insecta > Diptera > Muscidae > Stomoxys > Stomoxys calcitrans. The sequence continues at coordinate 159,467,308 of NC_081553.1, read as the reverse complement.
AAGATATAACTTCATAACGAAGATTGGCATAACTATCTTCTCAGACATCATGGCAGTCATTAAATCCCTGGAGAATGTATTTCTGAACACAAAAACCGCCCTCGGCTGTCGCAGATTCTTAACGAGAACAGTTAAAAAATCACCTGCTATGGTTGCCGGGCCACAGAGATATCCCAGGGAATTGTAAAGCGGACGAGCTTGCGAGACTAGGAACTACCCTACATATTCTAGGGATACTGGAATCTGTGGTTATACCTCTAGCAACATGTAAGCTAAGTTTTGATGGTCAATGATAGATGGTCACAAAGAGGGGGCTGTGAGCATACCAAAACTATGTGGCCTAATCTACACTTGAAGAGGTCTACTGGTTTGGTGTTACTGATTATAACAGATGTCTCAGTCATTGTGTCCGTCATGACGGGGCACTGTCTAATCGGAAAAGATGCTGACAGGCTGAAGGTTGTCAGCAACGACTTTTGCAGAAGCTGTGAGGACATCGAAGAAGAAGAGACTATATAACACCTTCTGTGTGTGTGTCCCGCACTAGCGGGAGAACCTGTCTGATTTAGCTGATGTGAACATTCGCAAGTTATTGGGCTTTTTAAAGCGATATGGATGGTTCAACGGTAGGAACTAGAAGGCATATTCCTTCTTCTGTTCCTGTGGTATCACAATGGACGAAAACGTCTAAGTGAGTCTGATGGCAGACTGCCACTTAAATCTAATCTAACCTAACCATAGTGCATGGAACGGTCAGCTGGTCAACCAATAACAAACGGGTGTGAGTTCCTAGATAGTCTAGTATTTCTGACGAAAGTCCTTACTTCAGGAATAAGAAGGCTAATATCTGTGGAGCACAAACCATGGAAGTATTGATAGAACAGCGTCACACGACCCACTTCAATCCCATGGCAGCCGGTTGTACGCATCGGATTGACCCGATGGAATCTTCATCGGCAAGGGCTGCCGCCTCAGTGTACGTGTTCATCTTTTTTCGTCATGGGAGAGGCACATCCCGGAGTGCCTTCTCCGTACGCTTCTGGTCCGTGCCGGGATTGAAAAGAACCCCGGACCCTGGTTCTGTTCCGTTTGCCAGAACCGCCTTCATCATCGGTCAGTGTCGGTGAGGTGCAACCGGTGCTTGGCAATTTATGCAACGACAGCACCCTAGCCCTACTATTGCCAGGCCAGTGCCGGAAAGTGTATCGTTCTTGCAGTTAAACTGCAATGGACTGCGAGGCAAGATTGATGAGATTGTGGATTTTATGAGTCGGAAGAGCATATCGGTCGCAGCGATCCAGGAGACAAAGCTGACTAACACCTGCAGCTTGCACAGTTGTCACGGCTACAATGTGCTACGTAAGGATCGCTCAAGGAATGGAGGTGGGGGATTGGCCTTCGTTATACACCATTCCGTGCAGTATAGACCTATCTCGCCTGCGCTTGACGCTAGTGACTCATACATGGAATGTATGGGGGTAGCAGTCAGGTCTGGTACTGCCGAGATAGAGATATACAACGTGTATATACCGCCGGTTGGTAGCTGTGTCCCGATTAATGGCCAGGCCTACAGCCCCGACATTAGTGGGTTGCTATCTGGCCATGGTCGTCTGGTTCTGGGGGATTTTAATGCACATCACTCGTCATGGCATTCTCCCCTAGGTAACGACCAGCGTGGCATAGCTTTGGCAGAGCAGATAGATAGCTCCACGTTTTGCACGGTGAATGAGGATGCCCCCATTAGGATTACGAGGAGGTGCAGCAACTCGCCAGACATCTCAATCGCATCCCCTGATCTCCTGAGTGACGTATCCTGGCAAGCCGTCATCTCTTTGGGGTCAGACCACCTCCCCATAATCCTCACCATCGACCGACCACCCGACTTTATAACCCCTGAGCGCCGGACGTTCATCAATTACAAGAAGGCCAATTGGACTGGCTTCAGAGAGTATACCAATCGCCGCTTCAATGAACTGCAACCCCCCTCTGATGTGCTTGTGGCCGAGAGGAAATTCCGAGACATCATCAACGCAGCAGCCGCTCGCTTTATACCAGCCGGTCGAATACCGCAAGTGCGACCCAATTTCCCGGCGCAAGCAGTGGTACTCGCAGACGAGCGTGATGGGATTCGTGCTATGGACCCCGCTAACCCCAGAATCAGCGAGCTGAATCTGGAAATAAACAGGGTAGTCAACGAACATAAGCGGAATTTGTGGCTGGAACACTTGGAGCAATGTAACTTAGGCACCGGTGCAGGCAAACTGTGGGCCACTGTTAAGTCTCTCTCGAACCCCGGTAGACGGGGCGACAGGACCTCAGTCACATTTGGCGAGATAAACGTGACTGATCCGAAGAGATGCGCCAGGTTGTTCAACCGTCAATTTATTGTGCATCCCGAGAGAGACAGGGCAAGGAGGAGAGCCATTCGCCGTATTCGTGGTCTCCGAGCCGATGAACAGTCATCACAATTTACCGTGGGCGAAGTTACGAATGTCATCCGTGGCGCCAAATCTTCCAAGGCGTTGGACCCCGACGGAATCTCTACATTGATGCTGAAGAATCTGGATTTACCTGGAGTTGAGTACCTTACCACTGTCCTTAACCTGTCATTGAACACTCTTATAGTTCCCGATGTCTGGAAAATGGGCAGAGTGATCCCGATACTGAAGCCTGGTAAAGACCCGAGTTTGGGGGAGTCGTACAGACCGATCTCCCTTCTCTCACCAATGGCTAAGACGCTTGAGGCATTACTCCTCCCGAGCCTCGTAGGAGAATTTCCATTCGCCGAGCATCAACACGGATTTCGGAGACTGCACAGCACAACAGCTTTGCATGCCATCACCACACACATTTGCCGTGGCTTCAATCAACCCAGGCCATGTGATAGGACGGTCCTCGTGGCACTGGACCTGTCGAAGGCATTCGACACGGTCAGCCATGCCAAATTATTTGAGGACATCGCCAACACGTCCCTCCAGCCAGGCCTGAAACGTTGGGTCGCGAATTATCTGTGTGGCCGCCAGTCATTTGTGGAATTTAGGGATAAGAAGTCAAAACACCGTAGAGTGAAACAGGGAGTTCCCCAAGGTGGGGTGATATCTCCGGCTCTGTTTAACCTCTACCTATCCTCCATCCCACCTCCTCCAGACGGCATAGAGATCGTATCTTATGCGGACGATTGTACGATCATGGCATCAGGCCCCCCACCCATTGATGACATCTGTGATAGGTTGAACGTCTACCTCAACGAGCTTGCCTCATATTTCGCTGCAAGAAATCTGAAGATATCCGCCACCAAATCTTCAGCCACACTGTTCACTACAAATACGCGTGAGGTGAATACTGAGCTGACTGTGATGGTCGATGGAGAAATGATCCCGACCATCAAGTGTCCCTTGGCGTCACATTTGACAGCTCCTACACTTTCTACCCACATGCCACAGCAATCTGCAATAAAGTCAAAAGTAGAAACAAGGTCCTCAAGTCACTCGCTGGCAGCACTTGGGGTGCAGACAAAGAAACCTTGTTGACCACGTACAAAGCAATTGGCCGGTCTGTGGTAAGTTATGCAGCGCCAGTGTGGTCACGTCAACTTTGTGACACGCAGTGGAATAATATTCAGATCTGTCAGAATGCCGCCCTCCGAACTGCGACGGGCTGTCTCCTCAGTTCTCATGTGGACCACCTCCATCAGGAGACAAAGATCCTACCAGTGCGAAGACATAACTACATGCTGTCTAAGCAATACCTTTTGGGCTGTTATCGCAGAAATCATCCAAATCATCATCTTGTGGATAGATACCCACCGCCCAGAAGCCTTAAGGTAGATCTACACGATCTAGAGCGTGAGGTCCAGCGCTACAAGAGAGAACCTCTAGATCAAGCGGCACACAAGCGGGTCTGAACAACATTCATGCAGACACGGTAGCAGACGCGTTAATTGGCTACCGGGTGAATGTAGTCCTTGGAGAACGACCAAGGACTACATGCTTTAACGTTGTAATGCAAATGCAAATTTTGCCCACGAACATTCCAATAAGGAACAGGGACAAACGTTGTAATAAGCCAGTTTATTTGTGTAGAACTAAAGATGTTTAATTTAACTAATTTGCGTGTGTTCACTAATTGTAAAAGAATGAGCAAAACTTAAAACTCTTCAAAACAATATAAGTGCGGCCTTTATGCGCATCACGTAAATGCATTCCCAGATTCGTACGATGCTTGTTTATGCCACATTCAAGTGTGGCAATAAGTGTTACCCTAACATCTCCCCTTTTATGATGATATAGGTGATTGGGATATGGTTTATACAGGTTTTCTACGGCTTGTAATACGCTGAGGCGACCAATGAGGTGATTCTGGAGGCGTTGTAAAAGCGTCATCATATGCAGAACCCATGTTGAATTCTTCGAGTAAAATATCCAATGGCAGTCTGCATTATGATTCAGAAATTTCGTCATCATCCGCAAATTATCTTCTAATTTAGACTGCATGCGCCCTGACTAGAATTTTTCTATCACCAACTTGTATGATTGTGTTGTAAATGACATTTCCTACTTTCTCAATGATTTCTCCGGGAACGCAGTTGCTCTTATTTGCCTTGAAATTCTGCGCATATAAAAAGTCACCAGGATTGAACTTCTTGTTCTTAGTGCCTTGTTTGCTATTGTCCCGAGCTTCCAATTGACTGTTGACTTTTCGATCAGCGCATTAAGGTTTTCTGATGGCATCTAAAACAGCTCGTATTTTACGCCCGAGAAAGGCAACTCTTGCCCTATACACCTGCAAGAGAGCCATTGGCAAAAGAGTTGTGTGTTTTGCGTGTCATGCATTGGGTATATACTGCAATTGTCAGACCTATAATGCTATATGGTTGTTGTTGTGTTGTAGCAGTGTTTTGTACACTAAGGCGGCAGCCCTTGCCGATGAAGGAATCCATCGGGTCAATCCGGTTATGTATAACCGGCTACCATGGTATTGATGCTATATGGTGTTGTGGTCTGGTGGACGGCGTTTCAAAAGTACATCTACTGTTCAATACTTATCCGGATCCAAAGGATGATTTTTCTTGTGCATCACAGCCGCACTGTGGACGACATCATCTAACGCACTGATTTTAATGCTACATCTAATGCCTGTGGACATTGTGACTAAACAAATTGCTGCGACCACTGCAGTGAGGTTAAGGGAGCTTCCTCTTTGGTCATGTGACGGCTACAGACACTGTATTATGCCTAATACAATGTCCGATGGTCCAGGGAGTGTGGATTACACCCTACCTGAGCCGCTTTTTGATAAAAAGTACTGCACCACTTTAATAATAGAACCGATTGGAACTACGGTATCCCTGGTAACAGAAGTTACATAAACTTCTATGCGGATAGTTCCAAACTAAACGACCAGTTGGGCTTTGGGGTGTACTTTAACTGGTCATGTCGAAAATGTTACCCGACCCCTGCAGTGTGTATCAGCGGAGATCCTTGTAATTAAGCAAGTGGTGGAATGACTAAGATATAACTTCATAACGAAGATTGGCATAACTATCTTCTCAGACATCATGGCAGTCATTAAATCCCTGGAGAATGTATTTCTGAACACAAAAACCGCCCTCGGCTGTCGCAGATTCTTAACGAGAACAGTTAAAAAATCACCTGCTATGGTTGCCGGGCCACAGAGATATCCCAGGGAATTGTAAAGCGGACGAGCTTGCGAGACTAGGAACTACCCTACATATTCTAGGGATACTGGAATCTGTGGTTATACCTCTAGCAACATGTAAGCTAAGTTTTGATGGTCAATGATAGATGGTCACAAAGAGGGGGCTGTGAGCATACCAAAACTATGTGGCCTAATCTACACTTGAAGAGGTCTACTGGTTTGGTGTTACTGATTATAACAGATGTCTCAGTCATTGTGTCCGTCATGACGGGGCACTGTCTAATCGGAAAAGATGCTGACAGGCTGAAGGTTGTCAGCAACGACTTTTGCAGAAGCTGTGAGGACATCGAAGAAGAAGAGACTATATAACACCTTCTGTGTGTGTGTCCCGCACTAGCGGGAGAACCTGTCTGATTTAGCTGATGTGAACATTCGCAAGTTATTGGGCTTTTTAAAGCGATATGGATGGTTCAACGGTAGGAACTAGAAGGCATATTCCTTCTTCTGTTCCTGTGGTATCACAATGGACGAAAACGTCTAAGTGAGTCTGATGGCAGACTGCCACTTAAATCTAATCTAACCTAACCATAGTGCATGGAACGGTCAGCTGGTCAACCAATAACAAACGGGTGTGAGTTCCTAGATAGTCTAGTAGTAGTAGTAGTAGTATTTATTTTCATAATTCTTTATGTATACAATGTGTGGTAAGATTTTGTACAATATATAAATAAATACTTAATATTAATCTCTAAGACATGACATATTGTCGTTAGTCTGCATATGGGGTTTTGCTATTGTTATACATATATATACAGATAATATTCAGTTTAATAGTTGAATTCATTTATCAGATTTAGCCTGTATCTCATAGCCATTTTGGTGTATTTTGCAAGCCGTGTCCATTCTACAACTGCGCCATCAAGAAGACTTATTACTTCGTTTTCTGTTAATATTTCCTTGTTAAAATATATTTTCCTAATTTCTTTTAACACCGGGCACCGGCCTATGAAGTGTTCCACGTTTTCTATCTCCATTGTGTTGCAGAGCGAACATATTTCGGATCCATTGTTCCTGTATATATTACCATTTAGAATCGTTGTTTCTGTTCTGATCTGTAGTATGCATCTTATGTCTTCGATCTTATATGATGTTTTTAAATAGTTTGCTCCTTGCATAGGATCTAAATTTCTGTATATCCTACTTGTGCTCTGCTTTCTCGACATATATATATTATAATTCTTTACTCTTAGTGCTTGTAGCAGTTTAGTTCCGTTTTCTTTCCAAGTTGTTTTGTTCAGATTGTTTATTGACCACTCAATATCATGTTCCGCTCCCATTTCATTTAGGCGTTTTACCCAGGATAATTTGTTCTGCAGTATTTTCTTTGAAAGAAGAAATGGTAGACGAGATTCGTCGTACTCAAATAGAGTTTTAAACACATATCTTATGTTTAAATCTAGTGTAAATATATGTCCATTTTCGATGGAAGTTTCTAGCATTATGGCGTATGTTGGTATGCAATCTGGGAGATTAAGCATTCTCTTGATGAAATATGTCTGCAGCTTGTCAACTTCCTCAAAGTGTTTGTAACCCCATACTTGCGCAGCGTATGATTGTATTGATCTGCTAACGGCTAGAAAGAGTTTCCACTTAGATTGAAGTGGTACATCCTGTTTTTTTAGAAAGTCGTTCCATGTGCTATTTATACTAGTTTTTGCTGCTTGATTCCTTTTTTCAACATGCTTGCTAAAGCTCATGGATGGTGTTAATGTTACTCCTAGATAACAATATTCCGATGTTATCGTCACAGGATTCGATTTAAATGTCCAGTTTTCATTTCTGGCTATTCTCCCACCTTTTCTAAATACCATAATTTTTGATTTATTTAAATTTACTTCGACTGTCCATAGTTTACAATACTCTTCCAAGTTGTAGATCATTTGTTGTAGCACATTTGGTTCATCGGCTAGTATTACGATGTCATCGGCATATAGAAGTAATCTTACATTTAATCCATTTAGGTTAACTCCGCCTTCTAGAGTGTCATGCAGGTCATTTAGGTACAGAGCAAATAATAGCGGTGAGAGTAGGCATCCTTGTTTGACACCTGACGAAGTATTGAAGTATTCCGACAATTCATTTCCGGTCCACACTGCTGATGTTGTGTCTTTATAAACGTTTTCGATAAATCTTACAGCTTTCGTTGACATGCCTATCGATTGCAGTTTGAATATGAGCGCTTTCCTTGAAATGTTATCGAACGCCGCCTTAAAGTCAACGAAAAAAGCATACGTTTTCTTTTTTTGGCTGAAATTCAAATGTACGATTGAGGATAGGTTATAAATATTGTCAGACGTGCTATAATTTTTACGAAAACCTGCTTGATACTCATTTAGTATCTTATGTTTCTCCGACCATAGTGACAGTCTTTCATTAAGTATGCCCATCATTATTTTTGCAATACAATTCATAAATGCAATACCTCTATAGTTGCACGACAAGGTTCTATCCCCCTTTTTGAAAATTGGATAAATGATAGTCCTGAGTAATGATTCATCAACACAACCGGAGTCGTACAAGGTATTGAACGTATTCACAATTTCTGCCAATAGATCATTTGGTGCATTTTTAAAAAATTCGTATGGCACTCTATCCTCGCCAGGAGCCTTATGGTCTTTTGTTTTACTCAAAACTTTTTTGACTTCCGACAGTGTTATTGGCGTGTCCAGCTCGTGATAAAATTGCAAATTGTGTGCATATTGGATGTCTGATTGCTCTTGGTGAGGATTTAATAGATTTTTGAAGTGCGTTTGTAGATCTTCTGCAGAAGATTTAATTTCTTGATAGTAGTTCGTGTTTCTTATTTCTTTGGCAATTTTCCACCACTCTTTGCTATTTTGCACTCTTTCTAGGTTGCTTTCTATGATTTTATAGTAAGAGTCTTTAGCTTTTTGACAGATTTCCTTATATTTTTGCCTTTGATCCCGATACTCCAGTCTATTTTCCTCGCTACTGTTGGCCCTGTATTTCTTGAGTGTGGCCTGAACAAGTATTCTTGTTTTATGGCACGTTATATTAAACCATTTTTGTTTTGGAGTGAATTCTTGGCTTTTTACACTTACATCATAGTGAGCCTCTTTTATTATCTTTACTATGTCTCCGCAGGTAAACGATATTGTTGTTTGTTTTCTATCTTGTAAAACTGATGATACTTTGGATTGGTATTTTGCTAAACCTTTGGGGTTCCAATGCAATTTAGGTAAAAGTTTTGATTTGTTCTCTTTTGTAAGCATTTTCAGAGTCAGAATTATTGGAAAGTGGTCTGACCACATTTTATCATCTACATTAAATTTTTCTACAAATTTCAAAAGATCTTGACTGACGGCACATATATCGTTAACTGATTCGCCAACGCCACTAACAAACGTAAACTCTCCATTTTCATCACCCGCCGTCATACCGTTGATAACAAACAATCCAGAGTCATAGCACAGGTCCAAAAACTGTCTTCCTCTGTTATTTATAATAATATCCTTGGACTTTCTTTTCTCAAAACCTGCCGAAAATTCTTCTTTATATACCTCATCTAGGAGTATCTGCATGTTCCCAATTCTGACGTTAAGATCTCCAATGACTATTGGATTTACAACTTCACTGTGCCGGGTTACATTTTTTACGATTTCGTATGTTTCTTCCCACATTGCTGATCTCATATAGATAGGTATAATAGTGAATGCCGTGTTTTGAGTTTTTATGCAAATAACACACATATTCTCTATAGTTTGGAATGTACTATTGAAACCCTTTATCCGCAAATCCTTTTTGATTCCCAGAAAATATCCTCCTATACCTCTTCCGTAATTACTTTGTCTCGTAGCTGGTATCCATTTCTGCTCAAACTCTCCGAAGTAAATTTTAAAGCGTTCAAAGCTATCAGCGCAGACATGGGTTTCTTGTAAAGCAACGATATCCATAGTTTTTATATAGGCAAAGAAATCTGCAAATAGAACCTTGTTTGCTAGGCCATGTATGTTATAAGACAATATTTTTATGTTTATAGGATAACTTATATCTAAGTCTTTAAAGGTACACACATTGTTTCTTATTAGTTTTTTTGATTCGATTTTTGAAGCAATTGGTGATAGTTTAAACTCACGTCTTCGATGATTTCTCCATATAGTTCTTTCAGTATATCTGCTGCTTTCTTATCTCCACTGACAAGTATTTTGTTGCTATTCCACGACATCCATTGCGTACCAATCTTAATAGACGAATTTTTTACCATCACTCTGTGAGTTTTGCTTTTCAATAAAATGTCAGTTTTCAATTGCATCATAACTTTTCGATCGACCTGTTGATTTTCATTTAGATCCCTTTCAATTTTTACAGTTGATCCTGCCAGTTTCACAGTGTTTTTGAGTATTAATTCAGCCATTTCTTGATTTTGCATCTCGGCTACAACTGATATTTTGCTGTTAGAAGCCGTGTGTATTACCCTAGCAGTGGTCACTAGTACATTGGGTAATTTTAGTACATTCTTGCATATATTCTGAACAGAATTAATGGGGGTACCTTCTTTAACTAGACCCCTAAATATAACATTTTTGCGTCTTCCATGGTCAACTAATCTTCTTATTTGTTGTTGATCTTTTTCTCTTTCTAATTTAAGCTGATTTATTTCCTCCTTCAATTTCAGATTTTCGTTTTTTAGACTCTCAACTTTAATGTCAATATCTGTTATGTGTTGTTTAAGATCTTCAACATCAGTTTTTGTACAAAGAGTTTTGATCTTTTCATCCATAACTGCTTCCATAGATTTTTGCATCATAATCATTAATTCATTTACCTCAATATTTCCTACAAGGGCAGTCCTTTTAAAAGCAGTTGCTTCCTCTGGCGATGTTTCCCGTAGTGTTCTCTTCGGGGTATTCATTTTGTTTTGTTTTATAACGTATTTTTTTCGAATGTTACAATAAAAAAAAAATTGGTACTTTAGTTTAAGAAGGCCGTCTTAACGTGTGAGCCTGGTTTTAGAAATGTTTTGATGTGTGAACGCTCTATATTGGTTAATGTTGTGTAGTCTCGGCCTCCACCTTTTACTGACAGATGTTTCACGTGGCGGCTAGATCAGCTGTAGTTGTTTTGATTCTGACCTGGTAGACTTTTCTTAGCAGCAACCGGTTAACATATTTCCAATAATTTCCAATGTTTTTTGTGGTATTATTAAGATTTCAATTGGATATTTTTGAAAAAAGTGGTTGAATTTGTTACCAAGGCTGCTCCCTTCACCTTCAGAGCCTCAGCAATCAACGATCCATCAATACAAATGCAAGCTGATACTATAACGGCGTGAAATCCAACAATTACTTAGAAATTTGTATGAGCGGTATGTAAGCACGTATGTATAACTTAACAGCACGTATGTATCAAGATAGTCTAGTATTTCTGACGAAAGTCCTTACTTCAGGAATAAGAAGGCTAATATCTGTGGAGCACAAACCATGGAAGTATTGATAGAACAGCGTCACACGACCCACTTCAATCCCATGGCAGCCGGTTGTACGCATCGGATTGACCCGATGGAATCTTCATCGGCAAGGGCTGCCGCCTCAGTGTACGTGTTCATCTTTTTTCGTCATGGGAGAGGCACATCCCGGAGTGCCTTCTCCGTACGCTTCTGGTCCGTGCCGGGATTGAAAAGAACCCCGGACCCTGGTTCTGTTCCGTTTGCCAGAACCGCCTTCATCATCGGTCAGTGTCGGTGAGGTGCAACCGGTGCTTGGCAATTTATGCAACGACAGCACCCTAGCCCTACTATTGCCAGGCCAGTGCCGGGAAGTGTATCGTTCTTGCAGTTAAACTGCAATGGACTGCGAGGCAAGATTGATGAGATTGTGGATTTTATGAGTCGGAAGAGCATATCGGTCGCAGCGATCCAGGAGACAAAGCTGACTAACACCTGCAGCTTGCACAGTTGTCACGGCTACAATGTGCTACGTAAGGATCGCTCAAGGAATGGAGGTGGGGGATTGGCCTTCGTTATACACCATTCCGTGCAGTATAGACCTATCTCGCCTGCGCTTGACGCTAGTGACTCATACATGGAATGTATGGGGGTAGCAGTCAGGTCTGGTACTGCCGAGATAGAGATATACAACGTGTATATACCGCCGGTTGGTAGCTGTGTCCCGATTAATGGCCAGGCCTACAGCCCCGACATTAGTGGGTTGCTATCTGGCCATGGTCGTCTGGTTCTGGGGGATTTTAATGCACATCACTCGTCATGGCATTCTCCCCTAGGTAACGACCAGCGTGGCATAGCTTTGGCAGAGCAGATAGATAGCTCCACGTTTTGCACGGTGAATGAGGATGCCCCCATTAGGATTACGAGGAGGTGCAGCAACTCGCCAGACATCTCAATCGCATCCCCTGATCTCCTGAGTGACGTATCCTGGCAAGCCGTCATCTCTTTGGGGTCAGACCACCTCCCCATAATCCTCACCATCGACCGACCACCCGACTTTATAACCCCTGAGCGCCGGACGTTCATCAATTACAAGAAGGCCAATTGGACTGGCTTCAGAGAGTATACCAATCGCCGCTTCAATGAACTGCAACCCCCCTCTGATGTGCTTGTGGCCGAGAGGAAATTCCGAGACATCATCAACGCAGCAGCCGCTCGCTTTATACCAGCCGGTCGAATACCGCAAGTGCGACCCAATTTCCCGGCGCAAGCAGTGGTACTCGCAGACGAGCGTGATGGGATTCGTGCTATGGACCCCGCTAACCCCAGAATCAGCGAGCTGAATCTGGAAATAAACAGGGTAGTCAACGAACATAAGCGGAATTTGTGGCTGGAACACTTGGAGCAATGTAACTTAGGCACCGGTGCAGGCAAACTGTGGGCCACTGTTAAGTCTCTCTCGAACCCCGGTAGACGGGGCGACAGGACCTCAGTCACATTTGGCGAGATAAACGTGACTGATCCGAAGAGATGCGCCAGGTTGTTCAACCGTCAATTTATTGTGCATCCCGAGAGAGACAGGGCAAGGAGGAGAGCCATTCGCCGTATTCGTGGTCTCCGAGCCGATGAACAGTCATCACAATTTACCGTGGGCGAAGTTACGAATGTCATCCGTGGCGCCAAATCTTCCAAGGCGTTGGACCCCGACGGAATCTCTACATTGATGCTGAAGAATCTGGATTTACCTGGAGTTGAGTACCTTACCACTGTCCTTAACCTGTCATTGAACACTCTTATAGTTCCCGATGTCTGGAAAATGGGCAGAGTGATCCCGATACTGAAGCCTGGTAAAGACCCGAGTTTGGGGGAGTCGTACAGACCGATCTCCCTTCTCTCACCAATGGCTAAGACGCTTGAGGCATTACTCCTCCCGAGCCTCGTAGGAGAATTTCCATTCGCCGAGCATCAACACGGATTTCGGAGACTGCACAGCACAACAGCTTTGCATGCCATCACCACACACATTTGCCGTGGCTTCAATCAACCCAGGCCATGTGATAGGACGGTCCTCGTGGCACTGGACCTGTCGAAGGCATTCGACACGGTCAGCCATGCCAAATTATTTGAGGACATCGCCAACACGTCCCTCCAGCCAGGCTTGAAACGTTGGGTCGCGAATTATCTGTGTGGCCGCCAGTCATTTGTGGAATTTAGGGATAAGAAGTCAAAACACCGTAGAGTGAAACAGGGAGTTCCCCAAGGTGGGGTGATATCTCCGGCTCTGTTTAACCTCTACCTATCCTCCATCCCACCTCCTCCAGACGGCATAGAGATCGTATCTTATGCGGACGATTGTACGATCATGGCATCAGGCCCCCCACCCATTGATGACATCTGTGATAGGTTGAACGTCTACCTCAACGAGCTTGCCTCATATTTCGCTGCAAGAAATCTGAAGATATCCGCCACCAAATCTTCAGCCACACTGTTCACTACAAACACGCGTGAGGTGAATACTGAGCTGACTGTGATGGTCGATGGAGAAATGATCCCGACCATCAAGTGTCCCTTGGCGTCACATTTGACAGCTCCTACACTTTCTCCCCACATGCCACAGCAATCTGCAATAAAGTCAAAAGTAGAAACAAGGTCCTCAAGTCACTCGCTGGCAGCACTTGGGGTGCAGACAAAGAAACCTTGTTGACCACGTACAAAGCAATTGGCCGGTCTGTGGTAAGTTATGCAGCGCCAGTGTGGTCACGTCAACTTTGTGACACGCAGTGGAATAATATTCAGATCTGTCAGAATGCCGCCCTCCGAACTGCGACGGGCTGTCTCCTCAGTTCTCATGTGGACCACCTCCATCAGGAGACAAAGATCCTACCAGTGCGAAGACATAACTACATGCTGTCTAAGCAATACCTTTTGGGCTGTTATCGCAGAAATCATCCAAATCATCATCTTGTGGATAGATACCCACCGCCCAGAAGCCTTAAGGTAGATCTACACGATCTAGAGCGTGAGGTCCAGCGCTACAAGAGAGAACCTCTAGATCAAGCGGCACACAAGCGGGTCTGAACAACATTCATGCAGACACGGTAGCAGACGCGTTAATTGGCTACCGGGTGAATGTAGTCCTTGGAGAACGACCAAGGACTACATGCTTTAACGTTGTAATGCAAATGCAAATTTTGCCCACGAACATTCCAATAAGGAACAGGGACAAACGTTGTAATAAGCCAGTTTATTTGTGTAGAACTAAAGATGTTTAATTTAACTAATTTGCGTGTGTTCACTAATTGTAAAAGAATGAGCAAAACTTAAAACTCTTCAAAACAATATAAGTGCGGCCTTTATGCGCATCACGTAAATGCATTCCCAGATTCGTACGATGCTTGTTTATGCCACATTCAAGTGTGGCAATAAGTGTTACCCTAACATCTCCCCTTTTATGATGATATAGGTGATTGGGATATGGTTTATACAGGTTTTCTACGGCTTGTAATACGCTGAGGCGACCAATGAGGTGATTCTGGAGGCGTTGTAAAAGCGTCATCATATGCAGAACCCATGTTGAATTCTTCGAGTAAAATATCCAATGGCAGTCTGCATTATGATTCAGAAATTTCGTCATCATCCGCAAATTATCTTCTAATTTAGACTGCATGCGCCCTGACTAGAATTTTTCTATCACCAACTTGTATGATTGTGTTGTAAATGACATTTCCTACTTTCTCAATGATTTCTCCGGGAACGCAGTTGCTCTTATTTGCCTTGAAATTCTGCGCATATAAAAAGTCACCAGGATTGAACTTCTTGTTCTTAGTGCCTTGTTTGCTATTGTCCCGAGCTTCCCATTGACTGTTGACTTTTCGATCAGCGCATTAAGGTTTTCTGATGGCATCTAAAACAGCTCGTATTTTACGCCCGAGAAAGGCAACTCTTGCCCTATACACCTGCAAGAGAGCCATTGGCAAAAGAGTTGTGTGTTTTGCGTGTCATGCATTGGGTATATACTGCAATTGTCAGACCTATAATGCTATATGGTTGTTGTTGTGTTGTAGCAGTGTTTTGTACACTAAGGCGGCAGCCCTTGCCGATGAAGGAATCCATCGGGTCAATCCGGTTATGTATAACCGGCTACCATGGTATTGATGCTATATGGTGTTGTGGTCTGGTGGACGGCGTTTCAAAAGTACATCTACTGTTCAATACTTATCCGGATCCAAAGGATGATTTTTCTTGTGCATCACAGCCGCACTGTGGACGACATCATCTAACGCACTGATTTTAATGCTACATCTAATGCCTGTGGACATTGTGACTAAACAAATTGCTGCGACCACTGCAGTGAGGTTAAGGGAGCTTCCTCTTTGGTCATGTGACGGCTACAGACACTGTATTATGCCTAATACAATGTCCGATGGTCCAGGGAGTGTGGATTACACCCTACCTGAGCCGCTTTTTGATAAAAAGTACTGCACCACTTTAATAATAGAACCGATTGGAACTACGGTATCCCTGGTAACAGAAGTTACATAAACTTCTATGCGGATAGTTCCAAACTAAACGACCAGTTGGGCTTTGGGGTGTACTTTAACTGGTCATGTCGAAAATGTTACCCGACCCCTGCAGTGTGTATCAGCGGAGATCCTTGTAATTAAGCAAGTGGTGGAATGACTAAGATATAACTTCATAACGAAGATTGGCATAACTATCTTCTCAGACATCATGGCAGTCATTAAATCCCTGGAGAATGTATTTCTGAACACAAAAACCGCCCTCGGCTGTCGCAGATTCTTAACGAGAACAGTTAAAAAATCACCTGCTATGGTTGCCGGGCCACAGAGATATCCCAGGGAATTGTAAAGCGGACGAGCTTGCGAGACTAGGAACTACCCTACATATTCTAGGGATACTGGAATCTGTGGTTATACCTCTAGCAACATGTAAGCTAAGTTTTGATGGTCAATGATAGATGGTCACAAAGAGGGGGCTGTGAGCATACCAAAACTATGTGGCCTAATCTACACTTGAAGAGGTCTACTGGTTTGGTGTTACTGATTATAACAGATGTCTCAGTCATTGTGTCCGTCATGACGGGGCACTGTCTAATCGGAAAAGATGCTGACAGGCTGAAGGTTGTCAGCAACGACTTTTGCAGAAGCTGTGAGGACATCGAAGAAGAAGAGACTATATAACACCTTCTGTGTGTGTGTCCCGCACTAGCGGGAGAACCTGTCTGATTTAGCTGATGTGAACATTCGCAAGTTATTGGGCTTTTTAAAGCGATATGGATGGTTCAACGGTAGGAACTAGAAGGCATATTCCTTCTTCTGTTCCTGTGGTATCACAATGGACGAAAACGTCTAAGTGAGTCTGATGGCAGACTGCCACTTAAATCTAATCTAACCTAACCATAGTGCATGGAACGGTCAGCTGGTCAACCAATAACAAACGGGTGTGAGTTCCTAGATAGTCTAGTATTTCTGACGAAAGTCCTTACTTCAGGAATAAGAAGGCTAATATCTGTGGAGCACAAACCATGGAAGTATTGATAGAACAGCGTCACACGACCCACTTCAATCCCATGGCAGCCGGTTGTACGCATCGGATTGACCCGATGGAATCTTCATCGGCAAGGGCTGCCGCCTCAGTGTACGTGTTCATCTTTTTTCGTCATGGGAGAGGCACATCCCGGAGTGCCTTCTCCGTACGCTTCTGGTCCGTGCCGGGATTGAAAAGAACCCCGGACCCTGGTTCTGTTCCGTTTGCCAGAACCGCCTTCATCATCGGTCAGTGTCGGTGAGGTGCAACCGGTGCTTGGCAATTTATGCAACGACAGCACCCTAGCCCTACTATTGCCAGGCCAGTGCCGGAAAGTGTATCGTTCTTGCAGTTAAACTGCAATGGACTGCGAGGCAAGATTGATGAGATTGTGGATTTTATGAGTCGGAAGAGCATATCGGTCGCAGCGATCCAGGAGACAAAGCTGACTAACACCTGCAGCTTGCACAGTTGTCACGGCTACAATGTGCTACGTAAGGATCGCTCAAGGAATGGAGGTGGGGGATTGGCCTTCGTTATACACCATTCCGTGCAGTATAGACCTATCTCGCCTGCGCTTGACGCTAGTGACTCATACATGGAATGTATGGGGGTAGCAGTCAGGTCTGGTACTGCCGAGATAGAGATATACAACGTGTATATACCGCCGGTTGGTAGCTGTGTCCCGATTAATGGCCAGGCCTACAGCCCCGACATTAGTGGGTTGCTATCTGGCCATGGTCGTCTGGTTCTGGGGGATTTTAATGCACATCACTCGTCATGGCATTCTCCCCTAGGTAACGACCAGCGTGGCATAGCTTTGGCAGAGCAGATAGATAGCTCCACGTTTTGCACGGTGAATGAGGATGCCCCCATTAGGATTACGAGGAGGTGCAGCAACTCGCCAGACATCTCAATCGCATCCCCTGATCTCCTGAGTGACGTATCCTGGCAAGCCGTCATCTCTTTGGGGTCAGACCACCTCCCCATAATCCTCACCATCGACCGACCACCCGACTTTATAACCCCTGAGCGCCGGACGTTCATCAATTACAAGAAGGCCAATTGGACTGGCTTCAGAGAGTATACCAATCGCCGCTTCAATGAACTGCAACCCCCCTCTGATGTGCTTGTGGCCGAGAGGAAATTCCGAGACATCATCAACGCAGCAGCCGCTCGCTTTATACCAGCCGGTCGAATACCGCAAGTGCGACCCAATTTCCCGGCGCAAGCAGTGGTACTCGCAGACGAGCGTGATGGGATTCGTGCTATGGACCCCGCTAACCCCAGAATCAGCGAGCTGAATCTGGAAATAAACAGGGTAGTCAACGAACATAAGCGGAATTTGTGGCTGGAACACTTGGAGCAATGTAACTTAGGCACCGGTGCAGGCAAACTGTGGGCCACTGTTAAGTCTCTCTCGAACCCCGGTAGACGGGGCGACAGGACCTCAGTCACATTTGGCGAGATAAACGTGACTGATCCGAAGAGATGCGCCAGGTTGTTCAACCGTCAATTTATTGTGCATCCCGAGAGAGACAGGGCAAGGAGGAGAGCCATTCGCCGTATTCGTGGTCTCCGAGCCGATGAACAGTCATCACAATTTACCGTGGGCGAAGTTACGAATGTCATCCGTGGCGCCAAATCTTCCAAGGCGTTGGACCCCGACGGAATCTCTACATTGATGCTGAAGAATCTGGATTTACCTGGAGTTGAGTACCTTACCACTGTCCTTAACCTGTCATTGAACACTCTTATAGTTCCCGATGTCTGGAAAATGGGCAGAGTGATCCCGATACTGAAGCCTGGTAAAGACCCGAGTTTGGGGGAGTCGTACAGACCGATCTCCCTTCTCTCACCAATGGCTAAGACGCTTGAGGCATTACTCCTCCCGAGCCTCGTAGGAGAATTTCCATTCGCCGAGCATCAACACGGATTTCGGAGACTGCACAGCACAACAGCTTTGCATGCCATCACCACACACATTTGCCGTGGCTTCAATCAACCCAGGCCATGTGATAGGACGGTCCTCGTGGCACTGGACCTGTCGAAGGCATTCGACACGGTCAGCCATGCCAAATTATTTGAGGACATCGCCAACACGTCCCTCCAGCCAGGCTTGAAACGTTGGGTCGCGAATTATCTGTGTGGCCGCCAGTCATTTGTGGAATTTAGGGATAAGAAGTCAAAACACCGTAGAGTGAAACAGGGAGTTCCCCAAGGTGGGGTGATATCTCCGGCTCTGTTTAACCTCTACCTATCCTCCATCCCACCTCCTCCAGACGGCATAGAGATCGTATCTTATGCGGACGATTGTACGATCATGGCATCAGGCCCCCCACCCATTGATGACATCTGTGATAGGTTGAACGTCTACCTCAACGAGCTTGCCTCATATTTCGCTGCAAGAAATCTGAAGATATCCGCCACCAAATCTTCAGCCACACTGTTCACTACAAATACGCGTGAGGTGAATACTGAGCTGACGAACACGTTGCTCCAAGTGTTCCAGCCACAAATTCCGCTTATGTTCGTTGACTACCCTGTTTATTTCCAGATTCAGCTCGCTGATTCTGGGGTTAGCGGGGTCCATAGCACGAATCCCATCACGCTCGTCTGCGAGTACCACTGCTTGCGCCGGGAAATTGGGTCGCACTTGCGGTATTCGACCGGCTGGTATAAAGCGAGCGGCTGCTGCGTTGATGATGTCTCGGAATTTCCTCTCGGCCACAAGCACATCAGAGGGGGGTGGCAGTTCATTGAAGCGGCGATTGGTATACTCTCTGAAGCCAGTCCAATTGGCCTTCTTATAGTTGATGAACGTTCGGCGCTCAGAGGTTATGAAGTCGGGTGGTCGGTCGATGGTGAGGATTATGGGGAGGTGGTCTGACCCCAAAGAGATGACGGCTTGCCAGGATACGTCACTCAGGAGATCAGGGGATGCGATTGAGATGTCTGGCGAGCTGCTGCACCTCCTCGTAATCCTAGTGGGGGCATCCTCATTCACCGTGCAAAACGTGGAGCTATCTATCTGCTCTGCCAAAGCTATGCCACGCTGGTCGTTGCCTAGGGGAGAATGCCATGACGAGTGATGTGCATTGAAATCCCCCAGAACCAGACGACTATGGCCAGATAGCAACCCACTTATGTCGGGGCTGTAGGCCTGGCCATTAATCGGGACACAGCTGCCAACCGGCGGTATATACACGTTGTATATATCTATCTCGGCAGTACCAGACTTGACTGCTACCCCCATACATTCCATGTATGGGTCACTAGCGTCAAGCGCAGGCGAGATAGGTCTATACTGCACGGAATGGTGTATAACGAAGGCCAATCCCCCACCTCCATTCCTTGAGCGATCCTTACGTAGCACATTGTAGCCGTGACAACTGTGCAAGCTGCAGGTGTTAGTCAGCTTTGTCTCCTGGATCGCTGCGACCGATATGCTCTTCCGACTCATAAAATCCACAATCTCATCAATCTTGCCTCGCAGTCCATTGCAGTTTAACTGCAGGAACGATACATTTCCCGACACTGGCCTGGCAATAGTAGGGCTAGGGTGCTGTCTTTGCATAAATTGCCGTACGGGAGAGGTCGGGGGGGGTCACATAGTCCGACGACGAGGACGCCGAAGGCGACGACGGCGACGCTTGTGACCCACTGCTGGCTGTGTTCGCACAGCACCTAGCGACATAGCCAGTATGACTATACTCCCGTAGCGAAGTTAGGCCAGAGCAAGAACGGAAATGTACCCACTCCAAGCACCTGTTACACCTCACCGACACTGACCGATGATGAAGGCGGTTCTGGCAAACGGAACAGAACCAGGGTCCGGGGTTCTTTTCAATCCCGGCACGGACCAAAAGCATACGGAGAAGGCACTCCGGGATGTGCCTCTCCCATGACGAAAAAAGACGAACACGTACACTGAGGCGGCAGCCCTTGCCGATGAATATTCCATCGGGTCAATCCGGTACGTACAACCGGCTGCCATGGGATTGCAGTGATCCCGCTACTGAAGCCTGGTAAAGACCCGAGTTTGGGGGAGTCGTACAGACCGATCTCCCTTCTCTCACCAGTGGCTAAGACGCTTGAGGCATTACTCCTCCCGAGCCTCGTAGGAGAATTTCCATTCGCCGAGCATCAACACGGATTTCGGAGACTGCACAGCACAACAACAGCTTTGCATGCCATCACCACACACATTTGCCGTGGCTTCAATCAACCCAGGCCATGTGATAGGACGGTCCTCGTGGCATTGGACCTATCGAAGGCATTCGACACGGTCAGCCATGCCAAATTATTTGAGGACATCGCCAACACGTCCCTCCAGCCAGGCCTTAAACGTTGGGTCGCGAATTATCTGTGTGGCCGCCAGTCATTTGTGGAATTTAGGGATAAGAAGTCAAAACACCGTAGAGTGAAACAGGGAGTTCCCCAAGGCGGGGTGATATCTCCGGCTCTGTTTAACCTCTACCTTTCCTCCATCCCACCTCCTCCAGACGGCATAGAGATCGTATCATATGCGGACGACTGTACGATCTTGGCATCAGGCCCCCCACCCATTGATGACATCTGCGATAGGCTGAACGTCTACCTCAACGAGCTTGCCTCATATTTCGCTGCAAGAAATCTGAAGATATCCGCCACCAAATCTTCAGCCACACTGTTCACTACAAATACGCGTGAGGTGAATTCTGAGCTGACTGTGATGGTCGATGGAGAATTGATTCCGACCATCAAGTGTCCCAAAATACTTGGCGTCACATTTGACAGCTCCTACACCTTCTCCCCACATGCCACAGAAATCTGCAATAAAGTCAAAAGTAGAAACAAGGTCCTCAAGTCACTCGCCGGCAGCACTTGGGGTGCAGACAAAGAAACCTTGTTGACCACGTACAAAGCAATTGGCCGGTCTGTGGTAAGTTATGCAGCGCCAGTGTGGTCACGTCAGCTTTGTGACACGCAGTGGAATAATATTCAGATCTGTCAGAATGCCGCCCTCCGAACTGCGACGGGCTGCCTCCTTAGTTCTCATGTGGACCACCTCCACCAGGAGACAAAGATCCTACCAGTGCGAAGACATAACTACATGCTGTCTAAGCAATACCTTTTGGGCTGTTATCGCAGAAATCATCCAAATCATCATCTTGTGGATAGATACCCACCGCCCAGAAGCCTTAAGGTAGATCTACATGATCTAGAGCGTGAGGTCCAGCGCTACAAGAGAGAACCTCTAGATCAAGCGGCATATCAAGCGGGTCTGAACAACATTCATGCAGACACGGTAGCAGACGCGTTAACTGGCTACCGGGTGAATGTAGTCCTTGGAGTACGACCGCCACCCATTGCACCCGAAGAAATCGACCTCCCCCGGCAAACCAGAGTGATTCTGGCTCAATTACGTTCCGGCAGATGCAGCCGCCTCAATTCCCACAGAGCTAGGATTGATGCCGACGTGCAAGATGTATGTCCCGACTGTAACCAGGGACCGCACGATACACGTCACCTGTTTAACTGCCCGGCCAGACCCACTCGACTCAGACCCAGATCCCTGTGGACGCACCCCATCTTAGTCGCGGAGTTCCTGGGTCTTGACACTCAACAGAATCAAGCAGACGAAAGATAGTACACAATAAACTGCTACAACAACAACAACAACTGAGCTGACTGTGATGGTCGATGGAGAAATGATCCCGACCATCAAGTGTCCCTTGGCGTCACATTTGACAGCTCCTACACTTTCTCCCCACATGCCATAGCAATCTGCAATAAAGTCAAAAGTAGAAACAAGGTCCTCAAGTCACTCGCTGGCAGCACTTGGGGTGCAGACAAAGAAACCTTGTTGACCACGTACAAAGCAATTGGCCGGTCTGTGGTAAGTTATGCAGCGCCAGTGTGGTCACGTCAACTTTGTGACACGCAGTGGAATAATATTCAGATCTGTCAGAATGCCGCCCTCCGAACTGCGACGGGCTGTCTCCTCAGTTCTCATGTGGACCACCTCCATCAGGAGACAAAGATCCTACCAGTGCGAAGACATAACTACATGCTGTCTAAGCAATACCTTTTGGGCTGTTATCGCAGAAATCATCCAAATCATCATCTTGTGGATAGATACCCACCGCCCAGAAGCCTTAAGGTAGATCTACACGATCTAGAGCGTGAGGTCCAGCGCTACAAGAGAGAACCTCTAGATCAAGCGGCACACAAGCGGGTCTGAACAACATTCATGCAGACACGGTAGCAGACGCGTTAATTGGCTACCGGGTGAATGTAGTCCTTGGAGAACGACCACCACCCTTTGCAGCCGAAGAAATCGACCTCCCCCGGCAAACCAGAGTGGTTCTGGCTCAATTACGTTCCGGCAGATGCAGCCGCCTCAATTCCCACAGAGCTAGGATTGATGCCGACGTGCAAGATGTATGTCCCGATTGTAACCAGGGACCGCTCGATACACGTCACCTGTTTAACTGCCCGGCCAGACCCACTCGACTCAGACCCAGATCCCTGTGGACGCACCCCATCCTAGTCGCGGAGTTCCTGGGTCTTGACACTCAACAGAATCAAGCAGACGAAAGATAGTACACAATAAACTGCTACAACAACAACAACAACAACGACCCACTCAATTGTATTCCTTGAGCATCAGGAAAGCAATAGAGTTGCATACCCTACCGTCGCCAATCAACACCAGCGCATTTCTCTGAACGCGGTCCAGAAGTTTAAAGGATGATTTGGAAACTGCAGCCCATAGTAGAGCTGGCAAAATATCGATGGTTATCAAACCGACATTGATTGTGTCCTACAACATACATTGCACCTATAGAGGACGCAATTTTCATCCGATAGGGCTAAAATTGTGTACAATGATTTCTCTCATGACTTCCAATTGACTTAAATTTTATTCTATTTTATTTTATTTATTTATATCATTTTCGTTTGAAATATAGGTGATGGGAAATTAACGATAGTTTCGATACTAACGATATTTTTTATTAGAAATATCGATTATAGATAAAATGCAAATCAAAGCAAATTATATATTTTTTTTATTTAACATGAAAACAATATACTTGGAATTTTTCCCAATTCGTTTATGAACTAAATCTAGACTTTGTTTATACCAACTGTCATACTTATTCATTCATTTTAAAACATTTACTACTACTATTACTAATATCGAAAATATCAAATGTTGGGATTATCGATAGTTTGCCGGCTGTAATTATATTCCATCTTCGGCCTGATATAAGTAGTCCGATCTGGACCACATTTTACCCATCGCTGTAAAATGTGGTCCAGATCGGATCATATTTGGATATAGATGCCATATAGATCCAATGTGACACTGCGCCACTGCACCATGGACTCAAATTCAAAATTTGCAGTACAAATTATTTTCAATCAAGCTAGCGTTTCTAAACTTTGTTAATTAGTGTGTCTTATCAAAAAAAATGTTACAAATGATTTTGGAATAAATCGGTTCAGATTTAGATATAGCTCCCATACATATCTTTTACTGCCATGGCAGATGACAGACTGCCATCACTTAGACGTTTTCGTTTTTTTTTTTCTTTTTCAATTTTCAGATTTCAATTTTCTTAAACGATAGAAATGAATATTGACGGCACGGGCGACAAACAATAACAAACGGAGAAACGTGTGAACCAGACGACGGATAAACTACTACTAAAATTATTCTATTTATAAACGCTAAATAAAAATAAATAAGCTTACCTGCCGATATTTCTAAAAGCATTAACACGTTCGAAGGATCCATAGCCTTGACGAGGCGTGTAAAATCCTCGTTTGCCTGGCATATAAAATAGTGGATCGTTATCTTCTACATGACAGGGTTCCAACAGTACGACAGGATTCATCTTCTTGGACTGTCCTGCTGAAGATGAGGAACTTGACGAGTCAGACTTTTGTTTAAATGTAATAATATCGAGTGCCTCGTTGACTTTCTGACGCAACATTTCCTCGGAAGATAAGATGGATAACAATTGAGGCGTTGGTATTTCCAATAACATCCCAGTAATTTTGGAAGCATTTGCCGAATTTATAGAACATATCTAAGAAATATAAAGTATATTAAACATCTTGTCAATTACATGTTAAATGTTGTGCAAACCTTTGGGTACAGACGCTCCCCTAATTGTTGCAAGTGTACAGACAAATGTTCATTAGGGTTTTCTCCAGATATATCTTTAAAGGAAATCAGAAAAGAAATCAAAATCACCATTAAAAGAGTTGTTGCTTTTAATTACCAGAGTTGTCCATAATGGGAATGTAAGGTCTAGCATAAAAATTTAGCGCCTTTTTTTCTCTTGCTGTTCGCCAAAGTATTTTGCTTCCGGTACCACGTCTTTGTAAGTTTGGTGGCTCACGACCCTGCGATCCACGGTTGCGAAGAATACTTGAAAATGGAACTCCATACTTCCCACTGTTATTTCCCACTTGAACAGACTCCAAATTTGGCATTTTTGAACTTGCTAGCAGCGCTTCTGATATTGAGGTGTAAAAACTACGGGCTACTCCTGACCCCTCACCAGGTTCATCCTTAAAAGTTACCTTAACTCTATTGAAAGTAAGAGGTGGATGGACGCGTCTATTCTGACTTCCAAACTGAGAATTCAGTTCCTTAAACGTTTGCATTATAAGAGTGTCACGGTTACGTTCTAGTTTACAGAGAATCAAATCACGTTGCTGGCCGTTGCGTAGTTTTTCCATGTGTCTTCTAAAACGCATTTCTTTTACAGGAAACCCTCGCAGCTCTGGTAAAACTGAACCGTGCTCCATGCCAACGTCATCCATAAACACTCTTCCGAATAAGTCAAGAGCCAGCTTCCACCTACCTAACAAAAAATTCCACGATGGAGAAGATTCATTCGCGTCACACTTCTGGCAAAAGTGTTGACCTCTCGTAGGGAATATTAATGATGGTATTTTAGTTGAACGCCCGACTATATTTTTAATGGAATCAGTAGGAACTACATAAGGCATGCTTGCTTTTTGCGAAGTCGAAGGCTCATCATTAATGGGGCCTAAGTCGGACAGGCCACCTGCTCTAACAATAACGCTCCGTACTGCCGAAGAAGAAGAGGGTCCAGTAATATTTGGCTGCACGGCATCCAAAGAGTCGGGGGTTCGTTGATTTTTATTCGGAACTATTATAACATCGGGCCTAGTAGCTATAACCACAGGTTGATTTGTGTTTTGAATTTCAACAGCCTTTTCGATATTACCACTAGCAGCGTTGTCAACATCCATCGCATCAAGATGTTCATTTTTGTCTTGATCAGCCGATTTAAGGTCATCTGAATACTGTTTCTTCTTTAATTGGAGATACACATTCCCACCACTGCCCTCATTAGCCACGTCGGCATTAGATGGCATGTCAGTATTTATACGGAAACATGATTTTGATTTGGATAACTGTTCGCTATTTTCGTTAGATTTATAATCGTCCTCTTCCTCACTTACTTGATTTATCGCATCTGCTGATGTGGTTTGGTCATGGGTAAATGTCTTTGATATACTATATGATGAAAACCCTAATTTTGTAGGTGGGTAATCGAGCACACTAAAATTTGGCTTGCTATTTTGCAAGGCTGCTACATTTTCTGTAGGCGATACAATCAAAGGGAGATTGGCAAACAGGTCTTGTCGCTTAGAATTTGGTTGCAAGAGATGTGGTTTATCCGCTAAAGGTATAGCCACATCAAGTGGCAAATCAAAGCCGTCTGGAGCTAAGCACCCTAGACTCAAAGTAGAGTCGGATCTTGCAAAGAATGTGTGTCGGCGTATAGATCCCGATCCCAACATCGTTAAAGACGATCCGATGCCTCCATCTCCATACGGCTCATCGTTTGGAATATTTGATAGTTCATCATCAGTGTCATCGTTTTCCGTAGTGTTTATTGTGTTGCCAGCAATACCTTCACTTTTTTCGTAAAAGTTTGTGTCATTTCGCATATAATATATGAATCCGTCCAGCACATAGGCGATATGACGCAGTGCCGCTATATCTAGAACTGGTAAAGCATCGCGGTGTTCAGAAGTGTGTGCTCGCATTAACGACAAACAGTAGGTGAAAAAGTCTCGGCGAGATGAAGAAGCTAAAATAGTCGTCATAAATAAACGTATGTTCATACAATAAAACGTACAAAAAAAATCCAAACAACACTCAAGACCATACCTAAAACATTTATGCCTATAGATGACGTAGTATTCGATTGACCGTTTGATTGAGTTGAATTGTTCTGCGCACTTAAATTCAATGGGTGAAGGGGATGAGCTGGATCAGTGTAATTTGTTAGGTACGCTCCAAATTTTAGTTGGGCTTCAGTACTGTCCATTACTGAAAACATCCAATCCCAAGTAGGCTTGAGGCATTTCTCAACAAATTCCTTAAAAAAGAATAAAGAAAATTGATTCAATAAAACACTTCCTGACCTCCCTCTCGACGAATCAAACCTGTAACTTCGCAGCTTCTTCTGGTTGAACCTTTAAGGACGTTTCAATGTCATTTAAAATATTGTATGTTAGGCCACTCATTAGCTCCGATATTTGGCGCACTATAATGCCAAAGGCACGCGCCAAATTACTGGATGTGGTAGCCATTGTATGTTGTTCTTGAGGAGGCGCTGCAACCGCTGTACTTGCAGGAACAGTGGACCGACGTAGTGCCATAGGGTCAATGAACACTAAACTGGAGCCAGCAGGCATTCGAACTGATGAACGAGCCGTATCGCGACTTCGTATTGCCCATTGCATTGATTGTGGTGCCAAATCACTTCGATTATTAGAATTTGCACTTCTTCGCTCCAATTGATGATCAGCATAAGAGAATTCATCGTCATCATGATCATCGGTTTCACCATCCTCTGAACCCTCTTCGTCCTGTGGTGAAGAATCTCCAGATTCATCTTCAAGAAACAAAACACCAATATCTGTAATGGTAATGAACTTGAGTTTCTTAACACAACAAACGTGTACTAAAGACCGAAACGCAACACATCAAGAGAAAACTCCTTTAACAAAAGGAGTCACGAATTGTCTACGTATATAAAAGTGTAGTGCTACTCACTGGTATTTGCCCAGACAAAACGCTGAGAATATAAACTAGAAATGATGGACAACTCTTGGTACGAAGGTACGAGTTAAGGCTGAGATTTTGAAAATACGTACTAAAACGTACAATGGCCATGAAAACTGTAAATTGTTGTTGTTTTTCACTTAAAAAGATCCATTTGTTTGTGCTAATGCAAAGGCATATTGCCAAAGTAGTAGATGGGTTAATATATGAGAGATCACAGTTACAAGTGAGCAGCGTTATCGTTTGAAAATTTCGGAAGGGTGCACAATAAGTGGCATTCATTAAGAGTGTTCGCGTACTCAAAAATTGGTGCAACTTGCACAATTTGTTACTGGAAGTCGTTCGCGTACATTTTGGCAATTTGGTAAATAAGAGCTAGCAAAGCAATCTACTGGAGGGTTTTTTCAGCATTAGCAGCATCGAACGTTATATTATCACGACACAGGATAGCTGTGAACACCACACAGGCTGGAACATTGAGGTCAGCTTAGCTGCGAGCTACCGGGCGCGTCCACAAGTTGCGGATGTTGGAATGCTCCATACGGCGTAGCTGCAACGGCAGTCGCGGACAATCAGCGGTATCGAGCGGAGAGCCTCAGTGAGAGGTCAGGCGGTACCGGCTCTGGTACAAATACTGAGTGCCAATGGTGCTCCATATGATAAAGCGAGTTATTGGCGCCTTTAAATAACCAATGAGTATGAATTGTTGCAAATGAAGGTTTAGCACAATTAAAAGGAACCCCTTTTGATAGCGGAGCCCAAAGATGTTCCCGCTGAGCAACAGTTCTTCGTAGAGAAGATATACCTTCGGCAATCTTAAATTTCTATATGGAGGAGAGAAAGCATTAGTTAGGGGAGAGAGCATTAGCTACGGGATTACCTCCTCTGGATCTAAAAAGATGGGTCAGCAGAGGAACACCTCAACGAGGTGTACTGTCTCCTCTACTTTGGAAAATAGCCATTAACAATATATTATTGTCTCTGGAAGAAAAAGGTGTAAAAGTGGTCGCGTATGCTGATGACGTGGCTATTGCGGTTAGGGGAAAGTGTCCCAGCACTCTAAGAGATATACATCAGGAAGCTCTACGTGCAACAGCAAAGTGGGCTACCGAAAGTGTCCTAGGTATAAATCCGTGCAAGACAGAAGTAGTTCTTTTCAGCAGGAGATACAAGGAACCTGTCTCCTTGTCTCCACCTACTGCTCAATACTTAACCGGATCCAAAGTATGGCTTGTTTGTGAATCACAGCCGCACTGAGGACGACATCAACTAATACACTGAATTTAATATTATATCTTATGCCTCTGGAGACATTGTGGCTAGCCAAATTGGCCATGTGGCGGCTACGGACAC
Source organism: Stomoxys calcitrans (assembly GCF_963082655.1). Taxonomy (NCBI): domain Eukaryota; kingdom Metazoa; phylum Arthropoda; class Insecta; order Diptera; family Muscidae; genus Stomoxys; species Stomoxys calcitrans. The sequence continues at coordinate 159,438,179 of NC_081553.1, read as the reverse complement.
TGTGTTATCCTTGATACAATATTCGATGTTCCAGGCAGTGTGAATTACACCCTACTTTAGCCGCTTTTAGATAAAAAAGTTGAACCACTATTCCTGATAGAACCGATGGGAACTATCCATGGTAACAGAAGTTAGCTAGACTTCTATACGGAAGGTTCCAAACTAAACGGCATTAATAACTTCCCAGACAGCCATTAAATCCCTGGAAAACGTATTTCTGAACACAAAAACCGCCCTCGACTGTCGCAGATCTCTCAATGAGATGGTTGAACACAAAATTCACCTGCTCTGGGTGCCGGGCCACAGAGGGAATTGCAAAGCGGACGAGCTTGCGAGACTAGGAACTGGGAATACCGAAATATGTGGGTATGCCTCTAGCGACATGCAAGCTACGTTTTCTGGACCAGGCCCGAAGAACAACCAATGATAGATTGTCATAGAGAAGGGGCTGTGAGCATTCCAAAACTATGTGGCCTAATCTAGATTTGAAGAGGTCCTTGCTGTCATTGGTTGGAACAGACGTCTCAGTCATTGTGACCGTCATGACAGGTAACTGTCTGATCGGAAAACATGCTGACAGATTGAAGGTTTCCAGCAACGACTTTTGCAGAAGCTGTGAGGACATCGAAGAAGAAGAGACTATAGAACAACTGTGTGTCTGTCTCGCACTAGCAGTCAGAAGGAGTTCCACTTTAGGTTCTCATTTCTTTGAGAACCTGTCTGATTTAGCGGATGTGAACATTCGCAAGTTATTGGGCATTTTAAAGCGATCTAGATGGTTCAACGGTAGGAACTAGAAGGCATCTTCCTTCTTCTGTTCCTGTGGTGTCACAATGGGCGAAAACGTCTCAGTGAGTATGATGGCAGACTGCCACTTAAACCTAATCTAGCCTAACCTTACGACAAGCGGGGCATAGCTTTGGCAGAGCAGATTGAAGGCTCCACGTTTTGCACGTTGAATGAGAATGCACAGGACTATGCATTACGAGGAGGTGTAGGATGCACTAGGAATACGAGGAGGTATAGCAGCTCGCCAGTCATTTCCATTGCATCCTCTGATCTCATGAGTGACGTATACTGTCAAGCCGTTAGACAACCTTCCCCATAATTTCAGAGTGTGACAGGGCAAGGAGAGCCCTTCGCCATATCCGTGATCTTCGAGCCGATGAACAGGCATTACAATTTACCGTGGGCGAAGTAACGAATGTCATCCGTGGCTCCAAATCATCCAAGGCATTGGGCCCCGACGGAATCTCTACATTGATGTTGAAGAATCTGGAGTTGAGTACCTTACTACTGGCTTCAACCTGATTTTGAACACTCTTATAGTTCCCGATGCCTGGAAAATGGGCAGAGTGATCCCGCTACTGAAGCCTGGAAACGACCCGAGTGTGGGGGAGTCGTACAGACCGATCTCCCTTCTCTCATCAGTAGCAATGACGATTGGAGTATTACTCCTTCCGAGCCTCGTAGGAGAATTTCCATTCGCCGAGCATCAACGTGCACATTTTCTCATTAGTCGTGATTAGCATTGTGAGTCGCTTCACGCTCACGCACGAAGAATCATAATTCAATCACGCGCGATTACGTGATAAGATTTGAATATCACTCACGAATCACGTGACTCACGCGTCGTCTATTCACGACTCACGTAGGTACGTACTACAGGACAAGATCAAAAACTAGGTTTCGGTTTACTACTTTATATTCTACGTAGCAGACGATACAATATTTGCTATGTTTTATTTTAGTCCTATCCAGTGCAAGCCAGATGTTCTGGATAGAATATCAGTGCAAAGTTGCACTGCTAAGATATCGTTATCATGCAATAACAGACAATAAGAACCGATAAAATGTGATTTGCACTATAAAGCACTAAAATGAAACACAGCAGTTGTTGTACAGTGAAAATCATGCTATAAGTGTACGAAACGTACTAAAATGCGCTGATATTTAACTAAATGATACAACCAGATTTCTATCATATCCAATCCCATGGCAGCCGGTTGTACCTACCGGATTGACCCAAAGGAGTTCTTCATCAGCTAGGGCTACCGCCTCAGTGTACAACACACTCTTTCCACCCCTTAACGACAGAAAGAAGTTCTAGATTTCAATGTTTTTTTTTTTCAGTCTATTGTCTTTAAATCTAAACTATAATATTTAATACTATTTAAACAATCATTACCCTATTCAGCACCCAAAAGTCACACAAGGAATTTGTCATAGATTAGAATTTTGATAACGGCTTTATCGAAAAAATGGTTGAGCTACCACAATGCATAAATGTATATATATTTTTTCATTACATCCGAATGGCATCAGACTAAGTACCAATTATACATTTTGGATATTAATTAACGTATCGTTAATATTCTTAAGGCCTTAAAGCTATCTCTGCATAACAATGTCATGCACTTAATTTCAATTTAATATTCCCGTTTGAAGCTTGAAAGCTATAAAAGGTGTTCTAACACATTTTATTCTTTTTCGCTATGGAAATAGTACGATTCTCATACATTTTCTTACAACACTTTAGATGTGGCGACCCGGTAAAATAGATTTTTAGCTTTTCAATTGCGCAGACATTTGGTAGCATTCGTACCTATAGCTCTTTAGTTCTAAAAACACAAAGCCAAATCTCATCCCTTCGCCCTCTTTGAAGTTTCGAGATTACAGTTAGCCAGCAATGGATGGGCGTGTGTCGGTTATGTTGTAGTAGTAGTAGTAAACGTTTTTCTGTTTCGAATAACCCATTAACACAATAGCCCATAACATTAAACTACAAATATTTAAAAGAAATTGAAATCTAAACCTGTTTCTGATCCAACTGTTGCACCTGTCTGTACACTTCGCTGGGCATCTTGATTGCTTTGGTTGTCGTCTGAATCCGATTCAGTCTCTGGCTCATTAAATGTATATTCATTGTCGCTTTCATCGTCTTGAATGCCCTCATCATTGCGGCCACTTTCTAAAATGTCTTCATCCTGATTATTTGCAGAGTTTTCACGATTGGCGTTTTCTTCGTTTTCGGAGACGTCCCTTAAAGCTGTTCCGAAGAAGAGAAATGTTGTTATAATTATTATGTTAATATGCATAAATATATGCATAACTACCTATGCTATCGATGCCATAACTTGGCTGAAAATTAAATGCCCCAGCTGATTCACTGGTAGCCTCATGAATTGTATTTGTATCAATTATTGCTTCGGCAACGGAGGACGGTGCCAACGGGTCTACACTAAACAGGTCATCGGAATTCTAATGGAATAAAATTAAATAGGATTTTGTTGTATAAAAATACGGCATTCACTTACATCGAGGTTTGACGATGATAAAAATGGTGCAGTTGGTCGTACAACTCCTAGACGAACGGGAGCTATTAAAGCTTCCGACACCTCACAGAGTTCCTCTATAGCCAGTTTATGCAACGTTTGGAAAACCTTCACGCAACTCTGGATATGTTTTTGGGGCATTGAAAGAGATTTGCGACGATCAGGGTTCGGAAACTTTTCCAAATTAAATATTACAAATACACGGGAAACCGAACGAACGAAGCGACGAGCAACCATTTCCGCATCCTGTATACGGTTTGGTATGGAATCGTTTTGCATTTCTCTAACCAGGGTCATTAAAAGTGTGTCCAGATGATCCAACGAACATTTGACAAAAAGGTTGTGTGTGAATTTATCAAGTAATGTCGACCCATTTTGATTTTGCAAATAAATGTTGTAATTTTCCGAACTGGATCCATCATTTGAATTGGGAGGTTGCTGCGGAGTTGTTTCACACTTCTCAGCACCGGTCATAATCATTGCTCGTACAGCATGCCAATCTATTAGTAAACGTTCTAAGGCTCGCTTGGCAAACTTGGGAGGTTCCAAGTCATGGTCTGGCATGTTAACATCGATGTCATTGGAGGACGAAGACTTGCGGGTGGAATTTCCGCCACCACTGCCCGTGCCGCTTGCGCCACCTGCAACATTTCGTACACGGGCGTTTGCTCTGTATTGGCGTTGTTCAACAGTTTGTCTACCCACAGTTTGTATAAGGAAAAGCAAGATGGATTCTCCCTTGGCGTTGAACTTTGTAACTAGATCTGTGCAAGAAGCAAGTTTGCACAAAAGCGCAAATCGCTTGTTTTGGTTTCCAGCAATCAAAGCTTTACATTTACACTTTTCCCAACAATCGCAATAGGCTGTTGGTGAAGTGCGTTTCAGTTTGCAGTCATGCCCTTTGTGACAAACTCTAGCACATTCCGTACAACAACAGAGTGAATCGGTCAAGCCACACGTTTTGCACTCATATATATTTTGATTGATGTGATCAGCACCAGTCCATGTAAATGAACAAGTATCATTATAGCAAATAACATACAATGGTGACTGGTCAGGAGGCGATCCAGGAGGAAAAATCATGGCGTTCTTCATAGCCACATCTTTCTCAGAAATCGTAAGTATAGTATTCAAAAGAATTAAGCCGGCCTCGTAAGCTCGATTATACACGGCTAACATAAAAGGGGTTTGACCCTGGCCATCTTTACTGCTCAAGAACTGATAAAGAAATGGGCGTAATGCAGAACTGGAGCACATCTGTTGCAGTATGAGAGTTGCGTTTTCCCGCCGTTGCGTTGGATCAAATATATAATTTGGAGACGTAAATTTCACAGCTACCGGAGTATTCGTACAGCCTGCGAGTATTTTAGAAAAATCCTCCTCAGCACTATTTCCCATGATAATATCGCTAACGCTTGCCCCAGAGGAACTAGTGTTAGATTCGATCGTCCACGGGGCCATGTACACACTGTTATCGTCGCCATTTGCATTGCCGCTACTTGCAATGTTGCTCACGCTGTTTGAACTACTTTGATCCATATCTGTATTTATGAGACGGTTCATCATTTCCCTAAGGCTGACGGTACGACCTTCACGCGAAGATGATGCGTTGGCGGATGACGACATATTTGGAAATGCCGACGACGATGTTGAACTGGCGTTGTTTGATGTTGTTGCAGTAGAGTTGTCAATAATATTGGGTTGGTTTGAAGTGAACACTGACGTTGGAGCTGGTGAAGATCTCGATGTTATACCAGTAAATGTGGTCACTTTCTTTTCGTCATTGTCCTTATTAGTTGTAGGAGAGCACATTATTGTGCATGCGTGAAATATGTTGCGTGCTCCATCACATCGTTCGTCCACAATCTGTATAGTATCATTACGGTCTTCCTTTTCCATCTGATTCAAAGCCGCCAAAACGTTTTTGACATCACAACGTAATATGTGAGGCATTAACTTCTGCGATTCGAATAGTAAAGCTGTCATACAAACTTTCGACTTTTGGTTGTTGTTACTCAAAAATGAGGCAAGGGATATGGTAGTCATTGCCACAGCTTTAACAGGAGACAGATCAAACCATTGCGGGTCCTTGATGGACCCCACACAGTCCTTGGACATGGGATACAGCGCTCTGTTACCATCGCGAACAATGATAGTGCTAGTATTTCCACTGCAGTCATTGTTGCAAATCATTGAAATATTATTTACTGACGACCCAATGAATGAAGTGCTGTCTGTTGGAAATTGACAATTTTGTTCTTGCTTGCTGTTGTACAAATTATAGAGACTATAGTGGAGTTTGTTGGCCACCTTTTTCACCACATGAATCCCGCGTAAATCGACGGCAAGCGAAAGCAATTGAAAGGCAGAGGGATCATTCCCGTGGCTGATATTTATTTTTTTAGGTAGCTTTTGCAGCCACTCCGGTCCTCGCGAGGCCATAGCTGTTTTGTACACCTGAACATCTTCGCGCCGCAATAGACGACATTGTTGCCAGTCATCTTCCTTTCCCTCGCTATTGCAAGCACCAGTCGACGACGCAGATGAAGGAATAGACGATACCGGAAATCGTACTGCTACAAAGTCACCATCAACTTTAAGCACTTTTCCAATGGGACCAATTTTATCCTCAACAAACACAACATCTCGTAAATACCACAGCTCTTCATCTTTCTTTGCATCCAAATTCTCATCTTTCGTTGCCATACGTTTAGTACGCTTATGAGAAGTAACGCTACCCGTATCACTGCACGTACTGGAGGCAGGGGATGGTGGGGGAGGCATATCTATTCTGTCTGTTGTTTCTTTGTTTGACGACGAGCTCTTGTTTGTATTTACATTCTGAATTGCTACAGTTTTTGTCAATTCTTTATCTAAAGAACATACCAAACTATTAGCTGTACTACAACTAGCCTGTTGTAGTTTTTCCGGTCCAATGGCATTTGTAACGTTAAGTATTTTAAATCTGCAGACATCGTTCGAATCCCATACAGAGTTCAAAAGCTGACCGACTTTGGGAACACCGTTAGCGCAAGTGAATCCAATGGATCCTGTCTGATACTTTGGGCACTTCTTCATAATAACTTGTGTTCCCACAGATATATCGGAAGATAAAGTCTTAAAGGGTTTTTTCAACTTTGTACGGCTCTTATCCCATAAATATCGGCGCTGATCAAACGGTAGAACGCCCCACCAATACACGTTATTATTTTCAGTCCTTACAGCGGTGTATAAAGAGCAAGTGTTTACGGATACAATAGGATCTAAAATGAACTCGCTAAATAGAATCGATGGGTGCTCCAACTTGTTTCCTATGTATCCCAATTGTTCGTCCATCCAAGTGGCCACACGACTATTTTCGGTTACCACAGAACATCGGATGAAGTTGGCCGAAATGTGTTCAATTTTTTCAGTGATATTAAGAGAACTTGTTTTAGGATGGTATACATTTTCCGCCTACGTTCCAAGGAAACATAAAATTTTAAATATTTATTGAAAATTAATAATAATAATCGAAACTATGTACCTCTGATTTGTATGGCTCAGAGTCGGTCCATCGCCACAAATGAAGTTCACCACTCTCTGAAATTGCAATGAATTCCGAATAAAGTGCAGCAATTTTTTTGAACTTGAGGGTGTTGTTCTTATCTGGCCAAGGCTGAAGTTCTTCCGATATCCAAATAGGAGAAGTCATAGATGCTGGATCTTTCTTTTTTGAATCTATAACAATTTAAATCAATAAAATACAAAAATTGTAGTTATACAACTATGGTCTAGAATACCTCCATCTTTATCCCAAACGTAATCGTCTTTATTCAACCATCGTCTGGGAACGTAGCATTGGCGATCCCTCCAACGACTGAAAGCTTCATGTGCAGCACCTACAGGCGTAATTTGGGCTGACAAGCTGCTGGCGCCACTCAAAACGCTACTTCCCGCACCAGTAGTTCTTGATTGGTTATTTTCCGTGTTTGAGCTAGACTGATTGCGTTCGCTGCGTATCCGATCAAACAATAAGCTAGAATATTAGTTTGAAGAACCATTAGTGAAGACTGGCACATAACAAAACAAAATTGAATAAGACAAAATGGTGTGGCCAAAAGACTAGGAACTAACGAAATAGCGGGAAAATGACTCCATCTCTTTATTCCTCCCTGTTATGTACTTACTTTCTAATACTTGAATAGTTGCTAAAAATTTCTTCAGTAAATAGACCATCAGAGGGATCGATTATTACACTGTTGTTGTCGCCGTGAAAACCATTGTCTAGTAATGATATTAGATCTTCTGGAACATAGTTGTCGCCTCCTTCTTCAGTATCTTCAGCGTCCTCATCATCACGCGATAATAAATTATTAACAGCCAAATTAACGTCCAAATTAGTCCGCTGTAAAAAAAAAAAACAAATTTGTATGTCTGTCTTTGATCAAACCTTTTTTGAACTAACCTGCAGTTCCCGTATTATTAAATTTCTACTTTTTCCTTGTAAAACCACTTCTGCTTGTGATATTAATTCCTCCGGAACATAAGTAGCTGGAACAGTAACTAAAGAACGACTAGAAGAGTTGCCTCCTATTATTACGCCAGTGCTTCTTGAGCCTGAACTCTGCCCTCCAGACCCAGAACGACCCGTTGTGCGCATCAGACGAGCCCTTGATCGAGCTAACTGACGAGATGATGCTGGAGCTGATGTCTTAGAGTTTGCTGAAGCGTTAGTAGAGTTGTTTCCACTGCAGAAATATGAAAAATTTACATTTTTTCTTTAAATTCAGTAATCTTTGTGCAAGAAAAAGCTACAGGACATGATGCTAAATGTTGCGTTATTTTCTGTTAAGTTAAGCATGTCTCCAATGTCGACTGCTTAATGCAAGGATCCGTTTTTATAACTTTAAGAAACGTTCTTTCAGAATCTTCAAGAAAATTTTACATCGCGAGAAACTCCGACTCAGACTCCGGGTACTTAAAAATGATATATTTTATACCCACCACTAAAGAATGGGGGTGATACCCAACATAGGCAATATAAGCATCAAATGAAAAAAACTAGCGGGTAGATGACGAATATGTTAAACAAAAAATTAACATTAAAGCCGGGAAGGAGCTACGGGATTTTGAGGACTTAGGACCCCCTTTAACCCTAAGCAATATTGGTACTAAATGAAAGGTATTAACGAGTAGATTATAACAACGCAAATTCAACTATGTAAAAGTTCTATCGTACTACATAACTTTCTGAGGTAATTATTGAGGCAACGCAAATTCAACTATGTAAAAGTTCTATCGTACTACATAACTTTCTGAGGTGATTATTGAGGCAACTTTTTCCGGAACTGGGCTTTCAAACTGTTCGAAAGCTGAGATTATTAAAAAACGTTTGCAAGTTTTTATTATTTTTAAATATCTAATGCAGGATATGCGGAATAAATATGGAAAAACTAAAAAGTGACATTTTCAATAAAATAATTAAACAATTTTCGCCCTGTGATACAAAATTCAATAAATTTTTTTTCGATTATTTTTTCAAAACATAAAGTTTGAATGAAATTTTTCCTTAAAATTTCACCGACATTTTTAAAGACAATATTTTGATGAAAGTTATTAAAGACAACATTTTATTGATATTTTCCCAAAATTTTTCTAAAGCAAAACTTCGGTAGGATTAATTCTAAAGACAAAATTCGATGAAATTTTATCTAAAGACAAATTTTTATGAGATATCTTGAAAAGACTAACTTCCAGTAACATTTTTTATAAAAACAAACTTCAAATATCATTCTTTATAAAATTTTCTCTTAAGACAAAATTTGGATTAAATATCTTCAAAAAACAAAATTTCAAACAAAATTAGGAATTTTTAAAAACAATGAAATTTCTAAAATCTAAAATCTTAAATAAGTTTTTTCTAAAGACTAAATTTTAATGAAATTCTATTTTTTTAATATATATTTTTTTTTGTTGCCCGGAGTCGAGGTGGTGGTTATTTTTTTGACTCCGATTCCAGGGAAAGTTGCTCGACTCCGTCTCCACAGCCCTGGTTTGAACCCGTCAGCTAAACAGACGATGTTATTATAATTCTAAGACATAAGGATACGAATCAGCTATGCAGAAGGCCCAAGGGTATTGCAGATGGCATACGACTGGTTAGACCTAGGGTCTCAATGTCAACCTAGAGAAGACTGAAATCTGCCTGTTCACGAGAAACACGAAGGTGATTATACTTGACGCACCACGCTTCCTCAGTAGAACGATTTAGAAACACTACTTCCTCTCTCTTCCCCCTCTCCAATACTTAACTTTATGACTACCATAAAGATTATTTAAAGATTATTATTTATTAAAATTTTAGAACTGTATATAATTAAACTAAAATCTGCAATTAGCTCTATTTTTATGGTATGTATTAAATTTTTAAAATGTATGCTATAATAGATTACTTTTACTATGAATGTATATTTTTACCCTTTTGTTGAATCATGTTTGGTAAGATCCAAACGGTCAGTGTTAATCGAAAACGCAACACGAAAAGCCTTTCCATCTTCTAAAAGCACACCAATATGATTGGGTCCAATTACGACATCTCTAACTGGAATTTTAAGCTGTTCGAATATACGATGTGTTCCAAATCCAAATTTGTTTACTTTATCTGACACCTCCCGAAGCCTGGAAATAAAAAAAGTAAAAGTAATAATAGTTTCAAAATATCATTTCATTTTTGTATTTGAAAACAATTGACTCTTAAAGTCAATGGAAATAATCCCCTTTATTCCGATTGGCGATGGCGTAGTCGAATGTCGAAATTTTTACAAAATGGTATTATGGTTGTCGAAGACGCAAAATTCGTTTACATTTTTGGTATCACATAAGTCGAATTCGACAATCAGATTTGACGCAAACGATCGATATAAAAGAAAATTGCATTCTAAACCACATCACGCCTGCTTATGGAAAGAGTATGGAACCTAATTTTATATTATTTTTTTATTATCAAACCGTCGAAGGCGTATAAGTTATAGAATACCATGAAATGTGAAATTCGCCTTCGACTACTACTGCTATCGATTTTCGCATTCGACAACGTTAATAAGGGTGAAAAAATTAATATTTTGTAGCTTTGGACTCGACCAATTGCGAATTATGTATAACCGAGTACTATGCCATGAAAAACTTCTCTCCAAAGAGGTGTCGTTTTTAGGGCGAATTGATAATTGTGGTTTTTAGGGCGAATTGATAATTTTCCTTGTTATAAATATTTGTGTTGATAAACCTTTCTGAAAATCCTGATATATAAGTGATTCTTTTGAAGATTTTTGGTGTAAAATTTTTGAATTTGTATGTTAAGAGATTAGAATTTGGATTGTGTTTTCCACTTCAGTTTTCCCCAATACACAAAAATCGGCGTCAACAATTGTCGTCAGATATCTTGGTTTGATAGTCATTTTGCTAAGTAACGCGTCAAATAAACACGGACCTGAGTAAAGTATCTCAAGTCTTTGATACATAATGTTAGAATTTAATTAAATAAATGCATTGGGATATTTGTGTACTCCTGTACAATGGGCCATTTCGCGGTTATTGTCTTTATCGCTAGGTTCACAGGTATTGATGAGATTAGGGAAACTACCACGAATGAGATTAATATCTCATTACCCTCGATTTCTTTGTCATCAATTCTGGTATTAAATTCTATTCCGTCTTTTATACTTGTCAAGTTATTTAACACTTCTGTTAGATATTTCGACAGACCATAAGTTTGTGAATTGACGGAGGAGCAGATTGTTCTGAGCTGTGTCCCATCCTTATGAATTTTGGGTAAACCATTAATTCTTGGGGTGGCTGCGTAATTTTTCAAAACGATATTGGTTGTTAAGTTAATTATATTCATATTGAATAATTTTTCCACTAGTTTGTTATTTTTCGTTTGCAGACCTGGGGTAGGATCAAGTTTTATTCGTCTGTATGTACATAAGTCGCCTATTATGCAACTCATTTTCAATTCGTAATCCTTCTTTTGCATTGCAACTATTTTACCCCTTTGTCTGCTGAAAGTTCGATGACCCAAAATAATCAGAAATTACATAAAATCTTTTATTTAAAAAAAAACTGAAGTAACTGAAGCACACAAACGTACTAAAAATCGAATGAAGCAAACAAAGAGCAAATGGTAAAATATAATTTCCAAGTAATTACAATTCAAAAGACATAGAAAAGTATTTTTAGCACTTCCCCTCAATTGTAATGTGTGTTTGAAAATAACCGAAGAAATTCAAGCTTCTTGATTGACAGCGGTATGGTCTTCATGTCAACGACCATTTTTTCAGTTGGGCAATAGTTCGGCCTTTTTTTTTATCAACATAATGCTTCACAAAATGGAATTTTGTGTCTACATGCTGTGAACACTTGCTTAGTTTTTCATATTAAATTAAACTTAAATAACTCCTGTTGTCCTCATATATTGGGTTGCCCAAAAAGTAATTGCGGATTTTTCATATAGTCGACGTTGACAATTTTTTTCACAGCTTGTGACTCTGTAATTGCATTCTTTCTTCTGTCAGTTATCAGCTTTTACTTTTAGCTTGCTTTAGAAAAAGTCTAAAAAAGTATATTTGATTAAAGTTCATTCTAAATTTTATTAAAAATGCATTTACTTCTTTTAAAAAATCCGCAATTACTTTTTGGGCAACCCAATATATATGTTGTCTGATTTTGTTTAAAATTAAACTTTTCCAAAATTCTTCTTAGCCAAATTGCCACCCTTGCAGCTTCTCAAGATTCAATGAACTTTGCCTCAGTAGGTACATGTCGGATGTTCCCTTCAAATATTTGTCCAGCCTTTTAAGTTCATTCCAGTCTTCCTGAGTTGGATTATTGGCTTGCGGTTATACCTGGTGCCAGTGTCGACAGATATATATGCAATAAAAATACAAGTAGTTTTTGAAACAATTTAGAATTTGATTTTACGTAGGAGGGATCTATAGTAAGACCAAACTTCAAATAAACATTCACAATGTAAGATTTCGGCGAATAAGACATATTTCCTCTTCCTTTACTTCTATACCAAGGAATTGTGATATCGGACCCAAATTATTTATTTCGAATTGTGAATTTAGTAATTGATCGGAATTTAGTAATTGATGGAAGCCACCGTAGCGCAGAGGTTAGCATGTCCGCCTATGACGCTGAACGCCTGGGTTCGAATCCTGGCGTGACCATCCGAAAAAATTTTCAGCGTGCGGAGTTTCCATGCAACTTCTTCCATCGGATGCCTCCCCAAGTGGTGGATAGGGGAAAGCTCATCAGATATTATGAGTACCGCAGAAATAAAATATACGGGGCGAACCAACCATTAGTAGGTTTTCGATGCTATGGGTCATTCCGCCATCCATCTAAAAAAAACACACGATTACAGAAACATCAACAGGAAATTATGAAACTGACAACGCCCCGATGACGACCTATGGATCCAAAACACGCTTTATGATTGGAACATGGAACGTCAGTCGCCGAAAGCAAAACGAACTACTCTATCATCCAATGTCACACCTGAACGCATCATGACAAGATTAAATATAAAATTCCGCAAAAAATTTATTGTACAATGCTACGCGCCAAATGAACCCGATGACGAAGAAACAAAGATTTAATTCTATTCCCAACTCGAGTCAGTGACACGCTCTGTACCAAAGGGAAACATTAAATTTGTTATGAGCGATTCCAATGCCAAGGTAGGCAATAAAAACAATAATCTACAATCAATTATGGGAAAGCAAGGACTTGATGCTACCAACAATGACAATGGCGACAGATTGGTTGACTTTTGCGCAAGAAACCGGCACAAAATTCCCCCATAAATATACACACAAACATACTTGGGAATCACCAGATAAAAACACCCAAAATCAAATCGACCAGGTACTTATCAGCAAATTCTTTCTGGGTTCGCTGATGGAGGATTTAAAAACTAGACGTGGAGCCAACATCGATAGTGGCCACTCTACGTCTACGGCCAGTCGTCGTGAAAAGGGCTCAAACAAAGAGCACAAAGTTCAACCTCTTAAACCGAAAAGACCCCGAAACGAGCAAATACAAGCCAGAATTAATGGAGAAGCTGCGAAATAACACCCATACATGGGCCGATATAACAGTAGCATGTACGGAGACGGCCGACAGAGGTCATAGGTAGTGCTAGACAATCCCAAAAACCAAGGATAAGCAACGAAACTATAGAGGAAATAAAACATCGGAGATGTCTACGCAACGCTCTGCTACGGGCAAAGTCAAATGTAACAAAAACCGCAGACAGGACTGAATATCACGCCTCCTGGTCAAACGCCTAGTTCCCAGAGATAAACGAATATATTTTAATATGCTAGCAGAACAAGCCGAAAATGCAGCTAACATTGGAAACATGCGTGGTGTTTACGAGTCTATAAAACAAATGGGCGGAAACTATATAAGGCCAACGGCAATAATAAGATGAGGACCTCCCATTGCTCAATTAATCACCCCAATTATCAGAGGCTTGGGAAACAAACGTGATTTTTTGCCTCATAATGGAAGAAGGGAACGGTGGTCACGATTCCAAAGAAGGGTGACCTCACCCAATGTAAAAACTGTAGAGGGATAACTCTGCTAAACGCAATAAACAAGGTAATGGCCAGCATTCTGCTGCAGCGTATTTCGCCCCAATCATCAGAGAGGCCTCACCCAATGTAAAAACTGTAGAGGGATAACTCTGCTATACGCAATAAATAAGGTAATGGCAAGCATTCTGCTGCAGCGTATTTCGCCGTTATTGCCTCAGAATGGAAGAAGGGAAACATGGCCATGATTCCAAAGGAGGGTGACCTCACCCAATGTAAAAACTGGAGAGGGATAATTCTGCTAAACGCAATAAATAAGGTAATGGCAAGCATTCTGCTGCAGCGTATTTCGCCTGCACTTGACAGCATTTTGCGGAAGGAACAGTCGGGTTTCCGGCCAGGACGTTCTTGTTCCGGCCACATCAACTCTTTGCGTATCATCATTAAACAGTATAGAGAACTCAAAGCACACATACCCTTAATTCATCGACTTCGAGCGTGCTTTTGACACAGTTTCGCGAAGCTCTACGTGGAGTACGCTGTTGCATAATTGCATACCAGTATATATCGTGACGCTAATAAGAGAGCTGTATAGGCTAAATGATGTAGATTCAGCCCGCTTCAATGGAAGAGAGCCGTCTTTTCGGGATTTATAAAGGAGTGAAGCAGGGCATGCATATTTGCGCATTGCTTTGAGCACATTAAAGATAAATTGGAACGCTTAAATGAAAACGCGGCCAAAGAAGATCCGAAAATAGACATAGCTAAGACCAAATTGATGCGGATAGCAACAACAAATCTGACACCCCTCACGATTAACGGTCATGTCATTGAAGATGTTGATAATTTTCTCTATCTTGGTAGCAAAATTACATAGGACGAATGATCGGAAGCAGACATTCGCGAACCCATCAACAAAGCTAGAAGCATGTTTCTTAAAGTCAACAAAGTATGGAGATGCAATGACATCTCACATAATACAAAAGTCAGGATTTTCAGCAGTAGGGTGTAATATATTTTATTTTATGGCTGTACAACTTGGAGCTTGACACAAGCTTTCTCGAAGAGTACAACTATCTTCGAAAAACAACACTTATCGTAATCCTCTAGACGGCCAGCGCCGAATCCGATTAGGTTCCGCATTAAGTTGAAAACCAACCAGCTAAAATTCGGAAGACTACTCAGCAGAAGACTTGGGCAAGATAATTTAGATTGTCCAAGCATAGAAGACATTGACGACAATTGTCTAGTAGATTACGAATATGGTCAGGAAGTAGGTATAGACTTTATAATTTATTGATAACGGAAAGGGGCGGACCCTCCACGAATCAGGACAATATAGGCATCAATTGAAAGGTATTGGAGAGTAGAATACGAATATGATATTAAAATTTGAGTCTAAGTAACCCCCAACCCGAAAACTCCCCCAAACAGACATAATGGACGTTCATTTCAATATGGGGCTCAAATGAAATGTATTCAAATGGGGCTCAAATGAAATGTATTCAAGAGTAGATTTCAAATCTGGCATACAAAATCAGATCGAAGTATATGGGGTCACGCCACCCCTCAAAAACGCCATTAGACCCATTATGACTATATGATACTTTGGCGGATTTTCTTAAAATTTTCTTAGATTGTGTACGTTTGTCTGGAAGGAAACGTATGTTATATAATTTTTAGATATCGGGTGGAGGCGGACCCTCCCCCTTACCCCAAAAACGCCACCCATATCCAAAAGTGGTCCGATGAGCACAATAAGGGTATCAAATGAAAGGTATTACGGCATTAAAATTTGAGTCCAAGTACCGAGTAGGCCCAACCCCAAAACTTCTCTCAACAGATATATTCGAAGTTCATGCCAATATGGGACACAAATGAAAAGTATTAGACAGTAGATTACAAATATGGCATAAAACATAAGGTCCAAGTAATTGGAAGTCGCCCACCCCCAAATACCCCCAAATGAGCATATTAGCCGACCATGGCTATATGGGACTCAAATGAAAGGTATTAGAAAGTAGATTTCGTCGCTTTGCCGCCTATAGATACGTCAAATGGGTTATTTGACCCATTTTGATTTATGGGACTCAAATGAAAGGTATTTGAGAGTAGAAAACGAATTTGATATCCAGTTTTGGAGCCAAGTGTTTTGGGTATGCCCTAAAACACCCCCTAAAGTGAACATCATTTCCGTTGGGAATGAAAATATCTATTTTCAGTGTAAAGTGACGAAGGCCGCCACAGCCCCAAAACACCCTCCAAACAGTTCATATTTACCGGCCATGGCAATGTGGGGTTCAAAATTTGATATCCACATTTGAGTCGAAATGTCTAAGGTACAATCCCTCCTCTAATGAGAACATTACCCTAAAGAAGACCACACATAAATGAGTGCTTTCCGAGTCAATTTTAAACTCAATTATAAGGGACCTTTTTGTATAGCCGAGTCCGAACGGCATCCCGCAGTGCGACACCTCTTTGGGGAAAATTTTTTAAATGACCATGCATGGCATTTTACCTCGCAAATGTTGCCAACATTAAGGGGGGATAAACACTGCTTTATCCGATGTTCTCGCCAGGATTCGAACGCGTTCAGCGTCATAGGCTACAATGGCATGAATTCGATATCCGCATTCAGGGCGAAGTGTCCCCACCCTAAAAAGATCTTAGAGACTTTAAGAAGGCGCAGCGGAGAGGGCCCGATTTTTTTCCTTTTTTATATATTTATATTATATATATCAATTATGTTATATATATGATTTATTTATGTATCAAATAAATTTACAGTGGGAAGCAAAACCGAGTGGATGCTTCTTTTTTTGCATTTCTTTCGAATTTTAAAAATCAAAAATAGAACAAAATCAAAAACTTTTTCTTAGTCGAATGCACGCAATCACGTTTTGATAATAATTACTTAAAATTAAATATATAAAAAAAAGTCCTCACAAAAAATAGTCAACAAAATTGGCACATGCACTAAGTTTTGCACTTTGAGAATAACTTCAGAAATTGATTTGTTTGTTTGATACTTTTTTTATAAAATTCATTTATTGCAATGGTACCCCAATACATAACATAATGCCTCAGCTTCTCGTGGATATTTTTGGGGCCAGTTGGCACTAAAAACTTCACATTTTAATTTTTAGTACATTGTAAATCTTATATATTGGGTTGCCCAAAAAGTAATTGCGGATTTTTTAAGAGAAAGTAAATGCATTTTTAATGAAACTTAGAATGAACTTTAATCAAATATACTTTCTTTACACTTTTTTTCTAAAGCAAGCTAAAAGTAACAGCTGATAACTGACAGAAGAAAGAATGCTATTACAGAGTTTAAATGAGATTAGAAAACGAATTTGATATCCAATTTTGAGGGCAATGGCAATATGGGGTTCAAATAAATGATATATAGATATCAACATCAGGGACAAACTTTCTAGGGGACGTACCACCACCATAGCAACCCCCAAATAGGACGTATTTCCTCACCAAGACCATTTGGGTCTTAAAGAGAGTGTAAAAAAATATTTATAGTTTTTAGGGCCAATACCCCAAACCGGACATATTTGCTGACTTTTGCAATAAGGAGTTTATATGAGATTAGAAAACGAATGGGTCATGTGTTTGAGGGACGGCTCATCCTGTAAACTCCTCTTAAGCCAATGGCAATATGGGGTTTAAATAAATGGTATTTGAGAGAAGAGCACGATGCTGATATTTTTTCAGGGCCAAGTATCTGGGGGACCACCTCTCCCCCGAAAACACCATTAAATCAGACATCATGAGAATATCGGGCTGAAATAAAGTATTTTAAGAATGGAGCACACCTTACATCCAAACTTAATTCGAACAAAGATCGTATGGGATTCAGATAAAGGCACTTATATTTTAAGCTGTTAGTCAAGCGATATACTATTTTCGTAGCATGGTATTTCACTAAAAGCTCTTTAATTGTCGAAAAAATATATTCCAAGGAAACTTGTTCTATATAAAATAAAAGAAGGCGCAGTGGAGCGGGCCCGGATCTGCTAGTATAAAATAAAACAAACAAATGTTCATAAAGCAAGAGAATTAAAATAATGTGTATCACATTAGAAGCATTTCGATGTTATTCATTAAATACAATTTTAGATTGGACTTTAATCACAAGTTTCTGGGAATATTTTGTATACTTTGAGGGAGATTGTTTTATATTCAGAACAACCGGAATGCTCAATTCGTTGCTTAGTGGTTTCAAGTCTACACCTTTTTACGTGAAGATTGTTCTTATTTCTAATATTGAATCGCGTCTGATTTTTGATAACGTGGTTACGTGGCAACCAATTTTATTTAGTTGTTGTTGTAGCAGTGTGTTGTACACCTAGGCGGCAGCCCTTGCCGATGAAGGACTTCATCGGGCCATTCCGGTACGTACAACCGGCTGCCATAGGATTGAATTTTATTTAGTGATTTATGCATGTATGTTACAGTTGTATTTTGTAAAGCCCACATATATTGGCAAAGTAGTTTTGGATATATTTTTGAATAATAATGCGGTAGAATACTTTTGTTGAAGATTGTAAACAATCCGGAGAGCTTTGTTTTGCGATCGTTGCAAAGACTCAAAATTCTCAATTTAAGAGTTATTTTTTTAGAAACTAATTAATTCTACAGCGGAAATTTTTTCGCTTAACTGTTTAGTTTAACGTGAACTGTTTTTCAAAGGGAATACTCGAAATTTTTAGGAAAAGGATCCAAACTTTGTAATTCCTTTCTTTCAACATGAAAATTTAAGATTTGATCAACATAATAACTTTGTTATTAATGATTGCATTAGGTAAAATGTGATTTAAGATATACTGTGTTATGAATATTTCTTCCGATTAGACTCAAAACATAAAATTTATGAATATAGAGGACCAAATAACGCAATATATGTTATCCCGGCACGAGATATGAGCACCACACAGACTGGAACTTTGAGATCCGTGGAGTGTGGTGTTCATTGTTATCAGATGCAGCTTAGCTGAGAGCTACCAGGCACGTCCGCGGGTTGAGGATAGTGAAATGCTCCATACGGAGTAGCTTCAATTGCAGTCGCGGACAATCAGCGTTATCGAGCGGAAAGTCTCAGTGAGAGGCCGGGCAGCACCGGCTTATGTATAAATATTGAGTGCCTATGATGCTCGATATAACAAGGCGAGTTATTGTTGCCTTTAAATAACTAATGGCCATCATGTTCCCGTGGCGATCGGTCCTTTGGACCAGAAAGAGCTTGCTCACCTATAGGGACTAGACGAGGATCGCCACCTTCCCATATAGACATGTGGCTACTCCCTCAATTAATTGATTTTGATATATTTTTGATTTTAAATATTCGAAAGAAATGCAAAAAGTGAAACATCCACTCGGTTTTGCTTCCCACTGTATATAAATCTGAACCGACTTTTTCTAATATTTTCGCCATACAGAATAGCTGACAGTGTTGACAGTTCAAACGACCAGATTTGTTGATTCAAATGAAAAAATGTGTGGAAATAATATAAATTTCAAAATCTATCCACTTTTGCTTAATATTCGAATTCCGCAGCCGTAATTCCAGATCTCAAAAGAGGGTCAAACGTTTTCTTCGAGCCTGGTGGCAAAGTAAATTCGACTTATTATCAGGAAAAAAAGTTGGCAGCTTTTTGAGTCGCTTTGTCATGAGTGTCTCGTGAGTCGTCATTCGTGTCGTGAGTATAATTCCACGCTCATGGTCCGGCACGAGAGTATTTAATTCAATCGCGGTCACGGATCTCACTCACTCACGTGCACACCTCTTTTATAAATGCCACAATGTTCTAAATATTATTTAAAACCCTTTTTCTAATTTGATAGACTTCTTTGAAATGTTTAAAACTAAGTATGCAAAGCAATACATTTTGCTTCCCACTTACAACTAGTCGTTTTGTTTGTGCTATTTTTCAAGAAATTTGTTCGCGAGATGTTATATTAACAAAAAATTAATTTGTGCGTCGACAAACCCTATAATGACGATGACAAATTTGAAACATGCAGTATTCAATATTAAGATATAGACAATTTTTTGTACTAGTGTGGTTTTTGAATCTTTATCTCCATGTAACTTTGCATCTTAATGGTGGATTCACTGCAGCTACCTGATGCAAATGAGTAATTGATTGTAGAAGAGCTATTCAAAAACATACATTGACACATCAAAGAACTCTAGAAATATACGAATCATATACTGAAGTTTTCATAATGTTAAAAACCCATATTTTGTATTAGTTTTTATTAGGGGACCACAATGAAGCATATAAATTTTAAAACGTCGTGTTTTTCTGTCGCGAACACTTCAAAATGTTTGGAAAGTGTGAGTACGTTTTCGGTTTAAATGAGACCATGTCTATGGAATTTCACGTACCTGTCTATAAATTGCTCATCTGTCCCAGGTAGAGGTTGTAGGACGAATTGTATTGAAGCCATATCGAATTGTTTCAAGATAATGCTGGGAACGGTACCATCTATTAATCCACCACTATTCCTATTTTCAACCAAATGTTCTTAGCAGTGCAGCGCAAGGAAATGTATGAAGAAAGCACGATGTTTTCGTGACAGATTTAACGCCGCAGTTTTAAATAGAAAACGGTCTTGATGACCAGATACTATATGCCAAATATATATAGGTAAAATAAAACTTCGCGAATATTTCATATATTATCGTACTTTTTCCTAATCCAAAATCTTTATTTTCACTCAACGAGATGAAAATGAATTATAATAGGGTTGAGAAAAAACGAACTATTTGAGTACCGGATTCAAAACATGAACTCGGTAGATTAGGAGCCTACAGGGTTACCACTATTGGCGATTTTTCCAAATTGGGAAATTGCTTCTTAAAATGGGGACACGATGTTACAATGAAGGCTTAAACAGGCGCGTTGAGGACCGTCATGTTGAAAAATGCAATTCTGCAAACAAGTGGCAAAACACAATAACACTACCACAAGTATGGCAACACCGAATGACGCTCGGTTTCAAGCGCCAAAGTTTAACACTAGTAACTTTTCTTGATGCTTTTGTGGATTTGTTTTATTTTTATTTATATGTTATAAAACTTATAATTCATTTTTATAACACCCCAGCGCCGTAAGGCTTAATAGAGACATGTTGGCAAATTATCAAGGTGGATTTAAAAACGTTATCTCACGTGAAGAGCTGTTTACAGCCAGGCGTGTTTGATAGTTTTAAGATGTCAGATTTTTGTTTGCAATCTCTTTGTTGTTATCTTCTTTCTCGTGTATTCTCTGTATTGTGAGAATTGAGGACATCCAAAAAGTTGTGGTCATCAGTCTCAATAACGTTACAGCTGTCGCAGAGGTTTGACTCTGAAATTTTGATTTGGTGCATATATATTTTTCCGTAAGTTTGGCCGCTGAATAGCCTGTTGATGGTTTTAATATTTTCTGCAGAGAAAGAGGAGTCTCCAAATAATGTTTTCGTGGCAGCATAGGCAAACATTGAAAGAAGTAAGTACCCCTCGATTTACAGAGATCCATATATTTACGATTCCATTCTTCCCATAGAATTTTGTAAATTGATGTGTGTGCATCTTTGATATCAAGACATTACATGCTTCCAGCCGTGGAAGCATGTTATGCAAAAAAATTCGCTCGTTCATTGTCATAGCGAAACAATTAAAGATGGTCTCATTTGTATCAGAACCACAAATCATATAGAGCCCATCTTGTCATCAAGCTGATCGACGTTTTTCCAACACACACGAAGAAATCTGTGTGCATGTGTGTATACGTGTGCGTAAATGAGCAGAGAATATGCGAGAAAGAAGATAACAACAAAGAGAATGCAAACAAATATCTGATATTAAGATAATACCGTCAAACCTGGCCGGCTGTTAACAGTTGGCCGCGTGAGACCACATTTTTAAATTCGCCTTGAGAACCAAGATATATTCATTTACAAATAGTGGCAGTTGCCCAACCACAAAATATTGAGTGCACTCAATATCAAAATCAGTGATTAGTACAACTCAGTTCGCGCCATTTTTCGTTGTTTGCGTATGGTATGGTTTGTCCTGTTTGTACAACATCCACAAATCATATGGTGCCATCCCCCATCTTACTTTCAAGCTGATCGACGTTTTGCCACACACACAAAGAAATTAGAGTGCGTGTGTATAACAACCACAAATCATATTGTGCCATCCCCCATCTTACCATCAAGCTGATCGACGTTTTGCCAACACACACAAAGAAATTTGTGTGCGTTGCACACATATGCACGTACTTACATGAGCAGAGAATATGCCATAGCGAAACAATTTAAGGTGGTCTCATTTGTACAACAACCACAAATCTGTTCGACTTTTTGCCAACACACAGAGAATATGCGAGAAAGAAGATAACAACAAAGAGAATGCAAACAAAAATCTGCCATCTTGGAGGAGTTGAAAAATCAACTCTGCAAACAAATGTCAAAAAAAAAAAATCAACTCGCAAAAGTTAAACTATTTTTAACTTTGACGACCAAAAACACTACTTCACGTGTGGCAACACAGAATGGCGCTCGCTTTCAAGCGTCAAAGTTGAACATTTTTTAACTTTCTCACGTTTTTTTTTGGAATATTTATATTTTGCAACCAGACGCTCAAAACCATAGCTCTACGAGCTCATTCTGTTTTGGCCTTAATACCGTCAAACCTATTCAGCTGTTGACAGCTGTACGCGTGAGACCACCTTTTTAAATCCGCCTTGACTCTGCCTCTAGCCGCCGCGGTTTTTTGCTTTCCCATGCAAAACAACTTGACACTGACTCTTTGATTGGGTTTAGACTTTGAATTTGTCCGCGGTAGCCAATTTGGCTTCGTACTCTGACTCTATCATTAGTCTTATATTTGTTTTTGAGTGATGAGGATTTATTTGTTGTGTTTTATACTTCTGCTTCTGTTATCAAATGTTTTGGCTTATATGCCTGTGGTATTGCTGCATGGTATCCTCTCAGGTTCAGAATCGATGGCATCGTTGCAACGCTTTATAGAAAGAGTAATATGCGTTTAAATATGTAACATATATATATTTATATATAGAGGCAATCAAAGTTACCGTCTAGGCACATTTAAAAACAAAACTAAACAAATACAAATACTAGCTCTTAAATAATTGTTATAAAATGAACAATGTGTAAATACTTTTGAATGTAATGGTATTTGCGATATTTGATCTACCATTGGAAAGTACGATTTGCAAAGACACTCGTAATTAGGTGAGTCTAAATGCGAAAAATTGGGTCAAAAGTGCACATTTAAAAGCAAATCTATTTCTGGAACGGAATAACTATGAGCACCACAGACTGGAATATTGAGCTTCGATCTGTGTGGTGTTTATTGTTATCACGAGATAACAGTTTGCGAATAGTGGAGTGCTCCATGCGGAGTAGCTGTAATTGTAGTCGCAGATAATCAGCGGTATCTAACGGAGAGTTTCAGCGGCACCGGCTCATGCATAAATACAGAGTACCTACGATGTTCGATGTGACAAGGCAAGTTATTGGCGCTTTTTAATAATGGTCATCATGTTCCCGCGGCGATCGATTCTTTGAACCGGAACGAGCTTGCTCGCCTTAACGAGCTAGACGAGGATCGCCACCTCCACATATAGACATGTGGGTCCAACATAAATTTAATATCACCGGCGTGTTTGTCGATATCAAAGTCACAATTTCGAGTAACTAAAGAGTTTGCTTGGAATTTCGAGCAAAAAGGAAGTACATATCAAGGGTGTGCACGTGAATCGTTTGTAGTCGTATCACGCGTGAGTCACGTGATTCGTGTATGAGATCCAAATCTAATCTCGTGATCGTGCTTAATTGACTTCATTCGCACTGAAAATGCAGGCTGGAACGTAGAGGTACGATCTGTGTGGCTGTTGCTGTCACGAGAAGCTTAGCTGCGAGCTACCTGGGGCGTTCACAGGTTGCGGAAAGTGGAATGCTCCATACGGAGTAGCTGCAACGGTAGCACTGACCATTTAAAGCGGACCATTTAAACCGGAGTCAGAATGAAGTCCGGTGGTTTTGGTGCAGGTACATTTTATACAACGATGGTGGCGAAGTGTATACCGCAGAATTAATCCCTGATGATGGTATAGAATGTTTACCTCTTAGTCAGAATGAGGTCCAAGTAGCAGTGACCCGACTAAAGAATAACAAGGCAGTAGGGGCCGACGGGTTACCCGCTGAACTATTTAAGACCGCAGTCGACACGCTGATAAGGCGTATGCATCAGCTTATCTGCGCAATCTGGTTAGAAAAACGCATACCCGATGATTGGAACCTCAGCGTTCTATGTCCCCTACACAAGAAAGTCGACAAGACGGAATGTGCCAACTACAGAGGAATAAATCTTCTCCCCATCGCATACTAGATACTCTCAAGCGTAAAGTCAATGAGATCATTGGCCGGCTTTAGACCTGGTAAATGCACACTGGACCAGATATTCACACTGCGCCAAATCCGGGAAAAGGCCCGAATAGGACGAGTCAACACCTACAATATTTTTGTTGACTACAGCGCCACTTTCGATAACCCTTTAAGTTCAAAGGTATTTTAAGCCATGGCTGAAATTGGTATCCCTGCAAAATTAATAAGACTCTGCAGGATGACACTTGCTGATACGCGTTCCTCTGTAAGAATATGAAAGAATCTCTCCGCACCATTCAATGCCAAACGAGGTTTCAGACAAGGAAACAGCCTATGATGTGATCTCTTTAATATCCTGCTGGAGAAGATTATACGAGATGCAGATGTGAATAGATATGGCACACTACTCACAAGACAACAAAAGATACTCGCTATGCCGACGGCATATCATAGGTCGGTCACCAGAATTAGTAACTGCAGCCTTTGAAGGACAAAAAATAATACTGGCAAACAGATGCTACTTTGGATTATGTACGCAGTTTAGAAAATCTTTATATGTACTAGAGATGTGCACGTGGGTGACTTTTCGCTCACGTTCACGAGACAAACATTTTACTCACTCACGCATACGCACAAAAATATACTTTACTTTAATTGACTATGACAGAACATTTGTCCTCGATCTTCTGCGCTCATTCTAAAATCTCTGACACCAAGTTTCGAAGTGTATCCCACAACTTTATCTTTAAATCGGGCTTTTGGTTATTGTTGTTGTAGTAGCAGTGTGTGGTACACTGAGGCGGCAGCCCTTGCCGATGAAGGAGTTCATCGGGTCAATCCGGTACATACAACCGGCTGCCATGGGATTGAAGGGCTTTTAGTATTCCAGGTTTGCGTGTACCACTGTGTTTGCCTTCAAAAGACTTCTTTGCTAGATTTTTCGTAAAATATATGGACCAGTTTGCGTTAATGGAGAATATAGGCGACGTATGAACCACGAGCTGTATGACGACGATAGCGTAGTTACACGCATCAAAATGCACCGGCAGCGTGGCTAGGACATGTTGTCAGAATGGATGAAGAAGATCTAGCAAAGAAGTCTTTTGAAGGCAAACACAGTGGTACACGCAAACCTGGAATACTAAAAGCCCTTCAATCCCATGGCAGCCGGTTGTATGTACCGGTCACCCACGTGCACATCTCTAGTACATATAAAGATTTATAAGTAGATTCGACAACGTCAAAAAACTGACTTCTTCCGCCTGGATTCCTTTTTCGATGTAGAGACTATAATTTTTTCGAACATTATAAATATTGGCATAAATAGTCCGGAAAATTTACCGAGACATATATTTCTGATGTGTGACGAATAAGACTATATATTTGCTTGGTCATTGAGTTTAAATTGGAATCAGAGGGCACCCATTAAAAACTTTGCCTCTTGTTCCTAATGGCTGGCACTATGTTCGTTTTTCGCAATTACTTTTTTGAAACACTACAAAAATCTCAATGATAGCATAATACTTTTGTTAAAATTGGTTCATAAGTTATGGGGGAATGTGCTACAGAAGGAAATCAAGTTATTATGCTTAAAAATATAGCTATTATACAAAAAAAGTTATCAGGAAAAAATTTCGAGAAGAACGATCATAGTCATAACATGAAAATAAAAACCTTTTCAATCAAAAAATTAATTGATGTATAACTTTTTAATTGACTCTTAACCTTTTTAATTACCAACGTGATTGAAATTTGTGTCATTTTCAATTAAAACTTTATTGAATTAATAATTTTTAATGGATCTAATTTTTTTAATTACGATCGTTATTGACAAATCTACGTATATATATATATTTCCATTAAATCAATAGCTGTTTCAATCTAGTTTTTTTTGTCGAATCGAATTTTTTTTTAATTACAATTATGATTTTAGACCCTATTAATTAAGAAATGTTAAGTCAGGCCGTTTTTATAAAAAAATTTCCAAATACTTTCTATCTATAAACAGAAAAAATATCTCTAGAGCTATATTTGAACGATTAAATGTGGTATTGACTTATAAAAAACCACAAACAAGGTTTTAATTGCTTTAATAATTTTTGAGATAGAAATTCGACTTTCTTTTGTATCACGAACATATTTTTAATTGTACGAATTATTTAATTGTATAAATTAAGCATTGATCAAGATTATATTGTGTTTGCTTTCACTCATATCCATTGCAAAAAGAAGTGAAAATGAGTCAAATATATGCCTCGCTTATTAACAATGGAAAGTGTAGCTTTTTTATCTCTCTATAAAATATGTTTTATATTATTATAATTGCAAAGTATAAAAAAATTAGTATGCGAAGAAACAGAATGGACAAATTCCAAACGCAACAAATGGGAGGAAACTGAAGAATGCAAACGTGGTATATATAACATAAAAATATTATTAATATTATCTAATTTTAATAGTTTAGCATCCATATAGATATTATATTGACTTGGAAAACGGCAGTGAGGAAGGAGAATAACAAATGTGGATATAGAGTTCGAGGAACTGTAGGCAAAATGCTAATATTGATATTTACTACGATTCATTTTAAAAATGAATATAAACCAATTTACTTATGATACTCTTTGCAGATCACGTACCCGAAAATGAAGAGAGGTTCATGATGGAAACGACAATTTTTCTGCCTTTTTTCATTAATGTGCTGTTGATAGGACGCGTTTGTCTTTTTTGGAATTCACGAGGCATACATGACTTATTCGAGCGCACTATTCCAATATATGCGGGTTTCTTCTTGATCAAAGTACGCGCCAATCCCAAGTTTATGAAAAAATTGCCGGCATCAATTGTGCGGCCTGTATTTATATATCTCTCCGAAAGTTGAAGTGCAACATTTTGCCCTTGATTCACCTCCCTGGCAATTTGCCAGAGTAAATCATTCCTTTGACCGTATAAAATGATTTTGAGTTGCCGCCCCCAAATCTTTATTCCGTACTTGGCAGGCTTCAATGGAATGTATTGGGTAAAGCGGTTGCGCCCTCTGTAAAGGTATAACTGCTCATCAACGGTCACTGCATCATACGGAGTGTAAGCTGCTGCCAAGTAAGACTGAAACATTTTCCAAATATTATCAATAGCCGTAGTTTTACTTGTTGATTAGTTGCTGCTGTCACGTATTTCCATTGTCGATTCTAAGGCATTGTTTTATGCACTTCATATGATCTAATGATGATGCAGCTTTATATATTGGGCCCCATAACTCTTCAAGAGGTTCACTATTCGATTAAGTGAGACCAGCATACAAACAAAGCAGCGAACCTTCTGGTCCCGGAAACCAACCCGTTACCGTTTTTAACGATTTCTTGAAATTTTAGTACAAGGTGGATCTTTCACAGGTTTCCATACTAAACACATTTAAATCTCAATAAAAACTAAACTATTGGTCGTATCGCTTTGAAAAACGATTTTTTAAAAGATTCTAGATAAAATTTCCTTGAACCACATGTAGGGTTCGGGTGTACTTCCCATTAAGGAGTGATTTCAGTTTGAAAATTAAATAGGAAACCCCAGGGACCTTCTCATCCGCCGTATTTAATTATGGATTATTAAATATTCCAATGCAATAGGTTAAGATTAATGTTCATAAATACACACCTTATTTAATTTTTACCATGTTCTCCATTTTCAGTTGGGTTTCAAATTTATATTTGTCTAACCACGCAAATAGTTGTTGAATTACATCAGGAATGTACAAAATGAAAATATGATTATGTGGTAGACCCATTTGCACTTATATTCGCATTTCAAATGTAAATTTGCCCACGAACATTCCATTAAGGTATTGGGACAAACTTCTCACAAACCAATGAGTGTTGTCCGATTCAATTTTTAAGCTCATTGATAAGGGACCTCCTTTTTATAGACGAGCAGAGCGACACCTCTTTGGGGAGAAGTTTTTACATGACAAAGTACCTCACAAATTGGATGGGAGGGGATGACCACCGCTGAAAAATTTTCTGATGGTCCTGCCAGGATTTAAACCCAGGCGTTCAGCGTCATAGGCGGACATGCTAACCTCTGCGCTACGGTGACCTCCGGATTCGGATTACATGCAAAAAAGCACCATCTTGTTGTTGTTGTTGTAGCAGTTTATTGTGTTCTATCTTTCGTTTGCTTGATTCTGTTGAGTGTCAAGACCCAGGAACTCCGCGACTAGGATAGGGTGCGTCCACAGGGATCTGGGTCTGAGTCGAGTGGGTCTGGCCGGGCAGTTAAACAGGTGACGTGTATCGTGCGGTCCCTGGTTACAATCGGGACATACATCTTGCACGTCGGCATCAATCCTAGCTCTGTGGGAATTGAGGCGGCTGCATCTGCCGGAACGTAATTGAGCCAGAACTACTCTGGTTTGCCGGGGGAGGTCGATTTCTTCGGGTGCAATGGGTGGCGGTCGTTCTCCAAGGACTACATCCACCCGGTAGCCAATTAACGCGTCTGCTACCGTGTCTGCATGAATGTTGTTCAGACCCGCTTGATATGCCGCTTGATCTAGAGGTTCTCTCTTGTAGCGCTGAACCTCACGCTCTAGATCGTGTAGATCTACCTTAAGGCTTCTGGGCGGTGGGTATCTATCCACAAGACGATGATTTGAATGATTTCTGCGATAACAGCCCAAAAGGTATTCGCAATTCGGAGGGCGGCATTCTGACAGATCTCAATATTATTCCACTGCGTGCCACAAAGTTGACGTGACCACACTGGCGCTGCATAACTTACCACAGACCGGCCAATTGCTTTGTACGTGGTCAACAAGGTGGGGAGAAAGTGTAGGAGCTGTCAAATGTGACGCCAAGTATTTTGGGACACTTAATGGTCGGAATCATTTCTCCATCGACCATCACAGTATTCACCTCACGCGTATTTGTAGTGAACAGTGTGGCTGAAGATTTGGTGGCGGATATCTTCAGATTTCTTGCAGCGAAATATGAGGCAAGCTCGTTGAGGTAGACGTTCAACCTATCGCAGATGTCATCAATGGGTGGGGGGCCTGATGCCATGATCGTACAATCGTCCGCATATGATACGATCTCTATGCCGTCTGGAGGGGGTGGGATGGAGGATAGGTAGAGGTTAAACCATGTCGGAGATATCACCCCACCTTGGGGAACTCCCTGTTTCACTCTACGGTGTTTCGACTTCTTATCCCTAAATTCCACAAATGACTGGCGGCCACACAGATAATTCGCGACCCAACGTTTCAGGCCTGGCTGGAGGGACGTGTTGGCGATGTCCCCAAATAATTTGGCATGGCTGACCGTGTCGAATGCCTTCGATAGGTCCAGTGCCACGAGGACCGTCCTATCACATGGCCTGGATTGATTGAAGCCACGGCAAATGTGTGTGGTGATGGCATGCAAAGCTGTTGTTGTGCTGTGCAGTCTCCGAAATCCCTGTTGATGCTCGACGAATGGAAATTCTCCTACGAGGCTCGGGAGGAGTAATGCCTCAAGCGTCTTTGCCACTGGTGAGAGAAGGGAGATCGGTCTGTACGACTCCCCCAACTCGGGTCTTTTCCAGGCTTCAGTAGCGGGATCACTCTGCCCATTTTCCAGACATCGGGAACTATAAGAGTGTTTAATGACAGGTTAAGGACAGTGGTAAGGTACTCAACTCCAGGTGAATCTAGATTCTTCAGCATCAATGTAGAGATTCCGTCGGGGCCCAACGCCTTGGAAGATTTGGCGCCACGGATGACATTCGTAACTTCGCCCACGGTAAATTATGATGGCTGTTCATCGGCTCGGTGACCACGAATACGGCGAATGGCTGTCCTCCTTGCCCTGTCCCTCTCGGGATGCACAATAAATTGACGGTTGAACAACCTGGCGCATCTCTTCGGATCAGTCACGGTTATCTCGCCAAAAGTGACTGAGGTCCTGTCGTCTCGTCTACCGGGGTTCGAGAGAGACTTAACCGTGGCCCACAGTTTGCCTGCACCGGTGCCTTTACACTGCTCCAAGTGTTCCAGCCACAAATTCCGCTTATGTTCGTTGACTACCCTGTTTATTTCCAGATTCAGCTCGCTGATTCTGGGGTTATCGGGGTCCATAGCACGAATCCCATCACGCTCGTCTGCGAGTACCACTGCTTGCGCCGGGAAATTGGGTCGCACTTGTTGTATTCGACCGGCTGGTATAAAGGGAGCGGCTGCTGCGTTGATGATGTCTCGGAATTTCCTATCGGCCACAAGCACATCAGAGGGGGTGGCAGTTCATTGAAGCGGCGATTGGTATACTCTCTGAAGCTAGTCCAATCGGCCTTCTTATAATTGATGAACGTCCGGCGCTCAGAGGTTATCAAGTCGGGTGGTCGGTCGATGGTGAGAGGTGGGGAGGTGGTCTGACCCCAAAGAGATGACGGCTTGCCAGGATACGTCACTCAGGAGATCAGGGGATGCAATTGAGATGTCTGGCAAGCTGCTGCACCTCCTCGTAATCCTAGTGGGGGCATCCTCATTCACCGTGCAAAACGTGGAGCTGTCTATCTGCTCTGCCAAAGCTATGCCACGCTGGTCGTTACCTAGGGGAGAATGCCATGACGTGTGATGTGCATTAAAATCCCCCAGAACCAGACGACCATGGCCAGATAGCAACCCACTTATGTCGGGGTTGTAAGCCTGGCCATTAATCGGGACACAGCTACCAACCGGCGGTACATACACGTTGTATATCTCTATCTCGGCAGTACCAGACCTGACTGCTACCCCCATACATTCCATGTATGGGTCACTAGCGTCAAGCGCAGGCGAGATAGGTCTATACTGCACGGAATGGTGTATAACGAAGGCCAATCCCCCACCTCCATTCCTTGAGCGATCCTTACGTAGCACATTGTAAACGTGACAACTGTGCAAGCTGCAGGTGTTGGTCAGCTTTGTCTCCTGGATCGCTGCGACCGATATGCTCTTCCGACTCATAAAATCTACGATTTCATCAATCTTGCCACGCAGTCCGTTGTAGTTTAACTACAAGAACGATACACTTCCCGGCACTGGCCTGGCAATAGTAGGGCTAGGGTGCTGTCGTTGCATAAATTGCCATACGGGAGAGGTCGTGGGGGTCACATAGTCCGACGACGAGGACGCCGAAGGCGACGACGGCGACGCTTGTGACCCACTGCTGGCTATGTTCGCACAACACCTAGCGACATAGCCAGTATGACTATACTCCCGTAGCGAAGTTAGGCCAGAGCAAGAACGGAAATGAACCCACTCCAAGCACCGGTTACACCTCACCGACACCGACCGATGATGAAGGCGGTTCTGGCAAACCGAACAGAACCAGGGTCCGGGGTTCTTTTCAATCCCGGCACGGACCAGAAGCGTACGGAAAAGGCACTCCGGGATGTGCCTCTCCCATGACGAAAAAAGACGAACACGTACACTGAGGCGGCAGCCCTTGCCGATGAGGATTCCATCGGGTCAATCCGGTGCGTACAACCGGCTGCCATGGACTTGTGTATGTCCATAGTGGCATGGGCGAATTAATATCCGCACCCTCTTTTTAACCCAACCTAGTGCTTTGACTTCTACGTTCGTACTCAACTCCTAAAACTATTTCATTTAGACCCAGATATATTTAAATCGGCGACATGTCCTTTGAGCAGGTTTAGAGGCCCTTCGAATGCAAATTTGCACAAATTTTTGAGTTCCCGAACACAGCTAATATTTTTCGTTTGATGTCAATTTCATTCAAATCCATTCAGCCGTTTGGTCGTTATATGTACAACAAATTCGCCTTTATAAAACCTTGTCTGTATAATAATATATATTCGCATCTCTGAAAAAATATATTTCGATTCATGTCAATTTCATTAAAATTTATTCAACGGTTTGGCTATAATACGTACCACAAACTCGCTAGTTTAAAACTAACCTACTTCATATGACTTGTATATGGTTATAAAGTTATTTGTATTTTTGTGCATCCTCGCAAAACATATTCAAACAACAACAAAAATGCCTCGCACGCCAAAACCGAGCCTTAAATAATTGGCTGACCTACATGCCAAGTAGGGCCACGCACATCACATCCCCACAACACCTTCACCTAAATAGTGATACTCTTTCTCTCGCACCATTTGTTTCTCTTGCTCTCACCAATAATACACCCACATACGGCTTTCACACTGTAAATGCACCATGGTACAAGAACTTATGTCATTTGTCAAAATGTCATTTGCCCAACAACGACATTTCTCTGTGGAACCCTGGAGGATTGTTTACAACTCGTAATGTGTAGAGTGCGCTCGTAGATGTGTTTTTTTCCGTTTTTTTATGTGTGAGTGAGACATATAGGTGATTTACTTTCTCAGTCCTTTCTTTTAGCCACAAACCTTCTTTCACAATCCACTGTGTGAGTGAGGCAGGTATAGCATGGTTATATATGTTTGCTGCAGTTTCCTTGTAGCTGCTTTTGTTCACATATAGTCGCTGCCAAGATACACCGGACATTAGCACAGTGTTAGGACATCCGCTTAGTAATCCGGAGGCCCAGGTTCAAATCTTGGTCAGGGTGAAGTTTTTTTTTATTTTTTTGTAATTATTCAATTTTTTTTTTTGTACTAAAATCTGACATTTCCATTTCCATTGCAAATGGAAATATGGATAATGTATCTGGCTGAGAGATTTGTTTCATATTTTCGCCCTGTCCCTGAGCTCAAATTTCCTTTGGGTAGCCATATTTAACTTGGAATTTGCTGAATGGTGTTACTTTTTGGAAGTGACCCGAGCGTTTAAAAGCGCTTGGATCAGCCGAGATCAGCTCTTTTCAGTTCAAAGTGATCTCCCCGACCAGAACCCCTGTCAGTAAAGTTTTTTTTTCTTTTTGCGTTGTTATTCGCTATTATAACTTTTGGAAGTTTTACCAACAATTTATAAAGTTCGCGAGTGAATATAATATTAGTTTTCACGACTTTTCTTTATAAGTAAGTTTGAATAATAATTCACGCGAGTGGTTACAGTATTTTTTTTTTTTAAGGAAATTCCTTTGATTTTATAGTCTGCAATAGCATTTGTTTTGCCACGAAAGAAATTTTATGCATATATGCACGGATCCTTTTCTTACTGTTAGCTGTTCAGAGAATTAAAATTTTCTTGGTAAGAGTGTGTCTAAGTTCTCTTATTATTTCCTGGTGGTGACGTTATGTATTTCATTATTCTTCAGCTTTGGAGTCTGTGACCACCAGACGAATGCTCTCTTCACCATCGATTGGCTTCGCTGTGATCAGTCCGTGTATTTCTGCCGTCGTGAGGTTGTGTAATCGGCGTACCCCCAGTAAAGCGTGGTTAAAAGGGAAGCGGGAGGAATTAATCCCCGGGGAAAATCTTGGTTTTTCGGCCTAGAAGGAGAATTTTCTTTTTGTACAAGTCTTTGACTCATCATAACCCTTAAAATCTGAAGGCTGTGCTGTGGCTAAATTAACTCCATTCCCGGACGGTAGAATTATATTCATATGGCCTGATTCGTTGTGCGAGAAAGAGACCATTGTGTGATTTTTATATTTTTGCTTAATGCCTACACTTTACGATTTACTAAAGAAAAAGACTCTAGAGTTAATAGTTTTTTTAAAGAAACCTTTATTAAAAGCACTTTGTAAGAAAAAAAAAGAACAATGAAAGTGAAATGTCAGTGTTCGCAATTTTACAATTAGTAAATCTTAAATTTTTGTTTCACGCTGAAATTAAAATTAAAACTAACCATATCTAAGTGTGCAAAAATCAAAATCGTTGTTGTCATAGCAAAAGACTATTTCATACCTAAAGGCAAGTGATTTATACAAACTATGTACATTCATACATACATAAAGGTTTTTGTGTAAAGCCCTTAAAAGAAGGGAACATCAAAGCATTGCAAGCAGCTTCGTGTACCAATCGCATTGAAAGGCCTTTCAACGAGGGAATCGAGCTACCAAGTAAGTGATCTTAACACTCTTTTTGTTATTACCTTTGGGACTCGCTCTCTTAGAATGTTAAAAGCAACCGTTACCCTTCTGAGAGAACTTTGTCCAGTAAATAATTAAAATCATTTAAATAAATTTACTTATTAAAGATTTTCCATTCAATGATTCGAATTAATAACCTAAAAATTTAAATTCGAATATGTGTCTGGATGGTCTTTAATATAGAGTTGCAAAAAGAAACAGGAAATATTAACTTTGCTTCCGAACGCATGCATACGAGATAGTCACGTATATACAGCTGACGTCTACGGCACAACAACAAACGCCCACCAGTTTTAAAGTTTTGAAGACACTGCTGCAATCATACATATTGTGCCTACAGCATCGCAACTAGTTTAGTGGAGCAGTGACCATTTCGTATGCACGCGTTACATAGCAAATATTTATATTAAACAAATTTAAATCCTTGTCGAGTGTTTATTTAACTATTAACAACGATGCTGATAGATATTGCACCCTCCAATGCATACAATTTTCTGTTTTGATAACGAACATAACTCCATTACTTGCTCACCGGAGACTGTAGAATTTAAAAACCAAATGTACAAACTCTGCGGTCATTGACCCAGTATAACTCAGCTGTTTTTGTACGTATGTCGGTATGTCTATATGTTCGCTTTGTTACAGCACAGCAAGACAATTTAATACGGGTTTCTTAACATAAAGAAAAAAAATGATCGCATGAGACTTCACTTTCATTTAAGAAAAAAAAAACCATTTATTTTTTTTCCTAAAAGGAGATTTATTTTATACCCCATATATTTTTCTTGGATAGCTATAATGTTCTACTATTATAAAATTTGTATTGTTAACTCTTAGCTACGAATTGAGGGAACTCTCGATAAGGTATTTTGAGGAGATATTTGGGAACCTGAGTTAACTAGAACACAATAGTGCTTTCTTGCTCTGTTTAATGAAATTTTAGGTTTACTCTTAGCTGTTAGGTTAAACTAAAATAAACCATGTTCATAAAAATGAGAAAAATGCTAAATTCCTGAATTAGAAATAAAACTTTGTATTTTCGGAATGAAACTTTTTGGTAGATATTTATTGAATAAAGGTCGTTTAGTCGCAGATATGTGCTAGATATACCGTTGTCGTTTGATTTCCTCTGACCGGAAGTGTAGAGGGGGTGTGGCGTAGAAGGGTCTACCATGAATTTGATGCTATTAAGGAAGCTAGGTAGACAGGTAGGGAGGGCGAATTGTGGTGAACACCATCTTAACCACAACCGAACTTACACCTGAATTTACTTTCCCATTTCTTTCGTTTAGGCCGTACTCTCTATTAAGAGTCGACCTCATACAAGCACGCAAATATCTTATTAAAATTTTACGGTAGCGAAGTGAGTGAGTGAAATGGCAAGATCCCAACCCACCGACGAGCAAGTAGGCCGGAAAAACATGCGTGCTTCCGCCATGATCACCCTCAAAGAACCCAGTGGTTTAACAAACCTACTATTTCCGGTACAAATCGACCGTTGTATGCTACAATTATGAAATTTTTGGCGCCCAACGTGGGGCCCGAGTGACTTTGAACCATTATGTTTGTTTTTCTCTTCTTGCGTAAGCTAGAATGTTGAACAGGTCTTCTTGATATTAAAGATATCGTAGTTAATTCACTCGGCTCCAAAACTTTTTTCCCCTCTTTCTCTTTCCCACTATTCTTTTTATTTCTTATCATTTTCTATTGTTGGTAACATTACTTATCATTGGATTTTGCAGTCTGTAGGAAGCAGTAGTGCTATCGGATGTAACCGGATAATGATTATCGCCAACCCTCTCCTTTTACTGTCTTAGTGAATATTTAGGCTGTTGATATTTTTAATGGAATTCAGTTTTTGGAATATATTTCTAAACCTGACTTTAAGATATCGATAATTTAAATAATTTACCCTTAATTTTTTTTCGTATTTGGAGTATTTTCATGTTATCAAGGACATGATTATCCAAAGTGAAACCGCTTTCTTATCTTTGTCTGTATCTCTACGTTTACTTCTCCTAATTTTTCCTATTCGGGGATAGGTTATTTACAAATTATGTTCCACCCCACATCTCCTTCCGGTAACAGTTAAGGAATCAAACGATTTTGTTTATGAAAATCTGTTTTTTCGATTTAGTTATTATTTTTTTAATATTATTACTAGATGCTTTATCTTGGGATAATTTTCATTTGATATTTTGGATTTGATTGATGTATCATTGATTAGTGTTGAGTTTTTTTTTTGGCGATCTCATATATTGTTTTTTTTGCGATTCGATTGTGATATTTTTATTAATTCGGTCTTGAGGCTTCGGCACTTATTTAATGATGTCGGTTCGTAGAAGTACGGAGGATATCCATGCTGCATCGACTGCTGCATTAGGCGAGGATACTTGTTCTATTTGTAGGCAGACTTTGGCAGACACAGCGTCTATGACTGAAACCGTGTGTAGGCACCGTTTTCATAAGACATGTATTTCTAATTATGCTCGCACGAATCAGAATTGTCCAGTATGTGGTGTTAGAGTTACGAAGGATGTTGGTGCTTTGACATCAAAATCCTCACAGAAAGTTAATTCTCCGGTTACTACTAGATCGGTTGCGAAAGCAAAGAATTTTGATGCTGGTAGGTCCACTGATGGTACGGCTCCTGGTCAAAATCCGCTCAATAGTAGTCCAGCAGATACATCACCTGCTAGTTCCACTGTTTCAGTATCAGCTCTCAAGGAGGTGGTTACCACGATTGTTTCCGAACAGCATACACAATTACTTTCCGTTTTGAGAACACAAATTTCTGCGTTGGTTGAGAAAAGTGTTGAGGCTGGCATATCGCGCTTGAATTCAGTGAATTCTATACATGCTTCGCACTCGTCGTCACCTCAAACCGGAGGGAATCCTCGAATGCATGCTTTGCCTGACGTGGAGCAGCGTACTTTGGAACAACTTTTGGGGATCCAACCTCGAAATTTGAATCAAAGTCACAATGCTAACCTGCACGGAAGTTCAAACGCTGGTCAAGAGGCACTTGATGTTCGCCCTAGCCATAATGGCACAATGACAGATTTATTGTTCCGACCTGATAGGATTAGCCAGATTTTGCATAATTGGAAACTTAAATTTAATGGAAGTTCGAATTGTTTGCCAGTGGACAGTTTCATTTACCGCGCTGAGGCGTTGACAAAACAGACATTGAATGGTAATTTCGAAATTTTGTGTGGAAATGCCAGTATGTTATTCGAAGGAAAGGCTAGTGACTGGTTCTGGCGTTTTCATAAATCAGTAGGTAATTTTCAATGGTCTGACTTGTGTAGAGCACTGCGTGAACAGTATCGTGATTCTCGTACTGATATGGACTTCCGAGAATTGATACGCGATCGTAAACAAAAGCCGAATGAATTGTTTGATGTTTTTTATGAGTCAGTGATTGATCTTGTTGATCGCCTTAATCAACCCCTGTCTGATCGTACCCTCGTGGAGATCTTAAGAAGGAATCTGCTCCCCGAGATACAACATGAGATTCTCAACATGAAGATAGATTCTGTTGGACAATTGAGAGAGGTTTGTCGCCGCCGTGAATTCTTTATTCAGGATATGAAAAATAGGCACAGTGTAGTGAGCAATAAGTCCCATAACTTTTCGAGGCGTGTTTCTGAGCTGGATGTTGCAGGCAGCGAGGGTCCTGAATTGTTAGAATTGGATGAAGTTGCTGAAGTCAACCTCACCTGTTGGAACTGTAAGCAATCCGGGCACCGATATCAAGACTGTGTTGCTGATAGAACCATCTTTTGTTATGGATGTGGCATGCCCGACACCTATAAGCCCAATTGTCGAAAGTGTGCTTCAAATTCAAAAAACTTCCGCTCGAATCCACCGAAAGGTGCATCCAGGGTGAACAGCCCTGCCGACAATTAAAGTTACTTACTAACACTATTGAAGAATTTCCCAAATGTGACTCCCCTATTTCGTCTGCTTCCTCTAAAACAATTTCTTTAGCTCCTTCTGATAATATAGCATCAAAATTGCCAGTTATTCCTGCCAGACTTGGTCCCAGACCATTAAAACCTCTCCACGAGCGTATAAAACTTTATTACGAGGCTCGCGCTAGAATTTTTGGTGAAGAGCATAAGCCTGCTCGATCTGCGATACGAATGAGAAACTTTTGGAAGAAAGTTAAAGCGGTGAAGAAACTTTTTGCAGTCTCAGTCATTAATAGGCCTGGTGATGTCCGTCCATATGCCGAGGTTCAGTTATTGAATAAGAATATGATCGGGTTATTAGACACAGGTGCCTCTGTATCTTGCCTAGGTTCACAAGCAGCTAGGAACATTTTAGTGTCTAATGAGAAGGTCCGAAGATTTAATACCTCAGTCAACACGGCTGATGGCAAACCGCAGGATGTGAAAGGTGTTCTGACAACCGATATTGCATTTAGGGGAAAAGTTGTACCCATATCTTTATTTATTGTGCCTAGTTTGTCGCAAGATTTAATTCTAGGAATGGATTTTTGGCGAATTTTTGATTTGTTCCCATCATCTTTGCTACCTTGTATTGCCCCTTGTATTCCGAATGTGTCCGAAATTTCGAATAGACGTTTCCTTACTAGTGATCAAGAAATGAGGCTTCGACTTGTTGTGGATGCTTTTCCTTCATTTTCCAAGGAGGGACTTGGAAAAACTACCGTTCTGTGCCACGTTATCGACACTGGCGATGCCAAGCCTATAAAGCAGCGCCATTTCCCGGTTTCTCCCGCTATTGAGAAACTTATTTACGATGAACTCGACCGGATGTTGGCAATGGGGGTCATCGAGGAATCGACTAGTGCTTGGTCATCTCCAGTTGTTCTTCACAGGAAACCTGGAAAGAATAGGCTCTGTCTGGATAGCAGGAAAATAAACTCCGTGACTATAGGCGACGCTTATCCTCTTCCTCATATCGACGGCATATTGAGCCGTCTGCCTAAAGCTGAATATATTAGCAGCATTGATCTTAAAGATGCATTCTGGCAGATACCCCTCGACCAATCATCGAAAGATAAAACAGCCTTTACCGT
This sequence comes from Stomoxys calcitrans, assembly GCF_963082655.1. NCBI lineage: Eukaryota > Metazoa > Arthropoda > Insecta > Diptera > Muscidae > Stomoxys > Stomoxys calcitrans. The sequence continues at coordinate 159,398,796 of NC_081553.1, read as the reverse complement.
ACCTGGAAGACCGCTGTATCACTTCAAAGTCATGCCGTTCGGATTGTGCAACGCACCTCAAACAATGTCCCGGCTGATGGACAAAGTGATACCAGCTACTCTCAGGACGGAGGTATTTGTTTATCTGGATGATCTCTTGGTGGTATCTGCTACATTTGATCGTCATATGCAAGTGTTAGAGGAAGTGGCTAAGTCTTTGCGTGCCTCCGGACTGACAATTAATGTTGAAAAAAGTAGATTTTGTGTGACGGAGGTCCGATACTTAGGTCATGTGGTTGGTGACGGGGTAATTCGCACAGACCCAGAAAAAGTTTCCGCAATAACAGATTTTCCGACACCAAGGTCTGTGAAGCAAATCAGACGGTTTTTAGGGATGTCAGGTTGGTATAGGAAATTTATTCGGAACTATGCGGCCATATCAGCCCCTTTGACTGATATGCTGAAAGCAAATCGTAAGTTTATATGGAGTGAAGAAGCTCAAAGGTCCTTTGAAGAGTTAAAGTCTATCCTGAGTTCAGCCCCTGTTTTGCATAGCCCTGATTTTTCGCAGCCTTTTTATATACACTGCGATGCTAGCAAAACAGGTATAGGAAGCGTATTGGTGCAAAAGAATGCGGAGGGTGAAGAGTTTCCCATTGCCTTCATGTCAAAGAAACTCAATCAAGCCCAACGCAACTATAGTGTCACCGAACAGGAATGCTTGGCCGCAATGGTGAGCATTAAAAAGTTCAGGGCTTATATCGAGGGACATGAGTTCACGGTGATAACAGATCACGCGTCGTTAAAGTGGCTCATGTCTCAAAGCGACTTAAGCACAAGGCTGGCTCGGTGGGCTTTGAAACTTCAAGGGTACCGCTTTAAAATCGAACATCGTAAAGGATCGCAAAATATAGTTCCGGATACCCTTTCCCGTGCCAACACGGAAGATTTGTCCGAGGTCTATGGTTTGTCTGAAATAGGGACTGACAGAGGGATTTTTGTAGATTTAAACTCTACCCCTTTCTCCTCAGATGAGTATAAAGACTTAGTTAAAAAAGTTGAAGAAAACATTAACTCCACTCCTGACGTAAAGGTAATTGATGGATACTTGTACCGCAGGACTGAACATTCGGTTGGGGAACAGACGACTGATGACTTGACTTGGAAACTGTGGATACCCCGGAGTTTGGTTCCGGAAGTTTTGAGACGACACCATGATGATCCCATGTCGGCCCATTCTGGTATGAATAAGACTTTAGAGCGCATTCGCCGTTACTATTTTTGGCCCAATTTAGTGAATGATGTCAGAAGTTACATCAATGCCTGTGAAATCTGTAAGACAACGAAGCATCCTAACCACGTTATGCGTCCGCCAATGGGTAAGACCAGTGAAACGTATAGGTTTTTTCAAAAACTTTATGTTGACTTCTTAGGTCCTTATCCCAGACCGAGATCTGGTAATGTTGGAATTTTTGTCGTTTTGGACCATTTTTCAAAGTTTTCGTTCCTTCAACCTGTTAAGAAATTCACTGCCGAGGTGGTGACAAAGTTTTTAGAGGAAAGTCTTTTTCACGTTTTCGGTGTGCCAGAAACTATAGTGTCTGATAATGGCACACAATTTAAAGCCCATAAATTCAATGACCTTTTGCAAAGCTATGGCGTTTCCCACGTTTACACTGCCGTTCATTCGCCTCAGGCCAATGCGTCTGAGCGGGTAAACCGCTCAGTAATTTCTGCGATAAGATCTTACGTCAGGTTGGATCATAAGGATTGGGATGAACAATTAAGTAGAATTTCTTGTGCATTGCGTTCAGCCGTCCATTCTTCTGTGGGTACCTCTCCATATTTTATGGCCTTTGGACAACATATGATTACAAATGGGTCCACTTACAAGCTCTTGAGGACGTTAGGCATGCTTGATGATCGTTCGATTCAGTTTAACCGGTCTGACTCCTTTGATATAGTCAGGACTAAAGCCACGGAGTGCATGCGCAAACAATTTGAACGCAATGAGAAGGCTTATAATACGAGATCTCGCGAGGTGTTGTATGAAGAGGGTCAGGAGATATTCCGTAGAAATTTCCGACAGAGTGACTTCGAAAAAGGATACAATTCTAAATTGGCTCCTACATTTATTAGAGCACGGATTAAACGTAGACTGGGCAATGCATATTACGAGCTTGAGGACTTACAAGGAAGGCCAATTGGTAAATATCACGCTAAAGATATTCGTCAGTAGAAACATCTACCAGCGTGATCATCTTTCGGTTCATTTCACTCCCCGAAATCTGATTTTTGTGGGGGGTAAATGTAGAGTGCGCTCGTAGATGTGTTTTTTTCCGTTTTTTTATGTGTGAGTGAGACATATAGGTGATTTACTTTCTCAGTCCTTTCTTTTAGCCACAAACCTTCTTTCACAATCCACTGTGTGAGTGAGGCAGGTATAGCATGGTTATATATGTTTGCTGCAGTTTCCTTGTAGCTGCTTTTGTTCACATATAGTCGCTGCCAAGATACACCGGACATTAGCACAGTGTTAGGACATCCGCTTAGTAATCCGGAGGCCCAGGTTCAAATCTTGGTCAGGGTGAAGTTTTTTTTTATTTTTTTGTAATTATTCAATTTTTTTTTTGTACTAAAATCTGACATTTCCATTTCCATTGCAAATGGAAATATGGATAATGTATCTGGCTGAGAGATTTGTTTCATATTTTCGCCCTGTCCCTGAGCTCAAATTTCCTTTGGGTAGCCATATTTAACTTGGAATTTGCTGAATGGTGTTACTTTTTGGAAGTGACCCGAGCGTTTAAAAGCGCTTGGATCAGCCGAGATCAGCTCTTTTCAGTTCAAAGTGATCTCCCCGACCAGAACCCCTGTCAGTAAAGTTTTTTTTTCTTTTTGCGTTGTTATTCGCTATTATAACTTTTGGAAGTTTTACCAACAATTTATAAAGTTCGCGAGTGAATATAATATTAGTTTTCACGACTTTTCTTTATAAGTAAGTTTGAATAATAATTCACGCGAGTGGTTACAGTATTTTTTTTTTTTAAGGAAATTCCTTTGATTTTATAGTCTGCAATAGCATTTGTTTTGCCACGAAAGAAATTTTATGCATATATGCACGGATCCTTTTCTTACTGTTAGCTGTTCAGAGAATTAAAATTTTCTTGGTAAGAGTGTGTCTAAGTTCTCTTATTATTTCCTGGTGGTGACGTTATGTATTTCATTATTCTTCAGCTTTGGAGTCTGTGACCACCAGACGAATGCTCTCTTCACCATCGATTGGCTTCGCTGTGATCAGTCCGTGTATTTCTGCCGTCGTGAGGTTGTGTAATCGGCGTACCCCCAGTAAAGCGTGGTTAAAAGGGAAGCGGGAGGAATTAATCCCCGGGGAAAATCTTGGTTTTTCGGCCTAGAAGGAGAATTTTCTTTTTGTACAAGTCTTTGACTCATCATAACCCTTAAAATCTGAAGGCTGTGCTGTGGCTAAATTAACTCCATTCCCGGACGGTAGAATTATATTCATATGGCCTGATTCGTTGTGCGAGAAAGAGACCATTGTGTGATTTTTATATTTTTGCTTAATGCCTACACTTTACGATTTACTAAAGAAAAAGACTCTAGAGTTAATAGTTTTTTTAAAGAAACCTTTATTAAAAGCACTTTGTAAGAAAAAAAAAGAACAATGAAAGTGAAATGTCAGTGTTCGCAATTTTACAATTAGTAAATCTTAAATTTTTGTTTCACGCTGAAATTAAAATTAAAACTAACCATATCTAAGTGTGCAAAAATCAAAATCGTTGTTGTCATAGCAAAAGACTATTTCATACCTAAAGGCAAGTGATTTATACAAACTATGTACATTCATACATACATAAAGGTTTTTGTGTAAAGCCCTTAAAAGAAGGGAACATCAAAGCATTGCAAGCAGCTTCGTGTACCAATCGCATTGAAAGGCCTTTCAACGAGGGAATCGAGCTACCAAGTAAGTGATCTTAACACTCTTTTTGTTATTACCTTTGGGACTCGCTCTCTTAGAATGTTAAAAACAACCGTTACCCTTCTGAGAGAACTTTGTCCAGTAAATAATTAAAATCATTTAAATAAATTTACTTATTAAAGATTTTCCATTCAATGATTCGAATTAATAACCTAAAAATTTAAATTCGAATATGTGTCTGGATGGTCTTTAATATAGAGTTGCAAAAAGAAACAGGAAATATTAACTTTGCTTCCGAACGCATGCATACGAGATAGTCACGTATATACAGCTGACGTCTACGGCACAACAACAAACGCCCACCAGTTTTAAAGTTTTGAAGACACTGCTGCAATCATACATATTGTGCCTACAGCATCGCAACTAGTTTAGTGGAGCAGTGACCATTTCGTATGCACGCGTTACATAGCAAATATTTATATTAAACAAATTTAAATCCTTGTCGAGTGTTTATTTAACTATTAACAACGATGCTGATAGATATTGCACCCTCCAATGCATACAATTTTCTGTTTTGATAACGAACATAACTCCATTACTTGCTCACCGGAGACTGTAGAATTTAAAAACCAAATGTACAAACTCTGCGGTCATTGACCCAGTATAACTCAGCTGTTTTTGTACGTATGTCGGTATGTCTATATGTTCGCTTTGTTACAGCACAGCAAGACAATTTAATACGGGTTTCTTAACATAAAGAAAAAAAATGATCGCATGAGACTTCACTTTCATTTAAGAAAAAAAAAACCATTTATTTTTTTTCCTAAAAGGAGATTTATTTTATACCCCATATATTTTTCTTGGATAGCTATAATGTTCTACTATTATAAAATTTGTATTGTTAACTCTTAGCTACGAATTGAGGGAACTCTCGATAAGGTATTTTGAGGAGATATTTGGGAACCTGAGTTAACTAGAACACAATAGTGCTTTCTTGCTCTGTTTAATGAAATTTTAGGTTTACTCTTAGCTGTTAGGTTAAACTAAAATAAACCATGTTCATAAAAATGAGAAAAATGCTAAATTCCTGAATTAGAAATAAAACTTTGTATTTTCGGAATGAAACTTTTTGGTAGATATTTATTGAATAAAGGTCGTTTAGTCGCAGATATGTGCTAGATATACCGTTGTCGTTTGATTTCCTCTGACCGGAAGTGTAGAGGGGGTGTGGCGTAGAAGGGTCTACCATGAATTTGATGCTATTAAGGAAGCTAGGTAGACAGGTAGGGAGGGCGAATTGTGGTGAACACCATCTTAACCACAACCGAACTTACACCTGAATTTACTTTCCCATTTCTTTCGTTTAGGCCGTACTCTCTATTAAGAGTCGACCTCATACAAGCACGCAAATATCTTATTAAAATTTTACGGTAGCGAAGTGAGTGAGTGAAATGGCAAGATCCCAACCCACCGACGAGCAAGTAGGCCGGAAAAACATGCGTGCTTCCGCCATGATCACCCTCAAAGAACCCAGTGGTTTAACAAACCTACTATTTCCGGTACAAATCGACCGTTGTATGCTACAAATGCCAAATGCCGGCTGTGCAGCAGTATGTCTGCCGTGGTTAGAAGAAGAAAAAAGTTTAATTATTTTTCAGGCACAGAGAAATTCGTAAGTTATTGTTTTGTTCACCCCCCGATGAGGGCCAAGTTCAATGTGGTATGTCAGCATTTCCTTTCATTAACGAGACACCGCATTAAGAAATAGCAGCCGAATCAATTATGGAAACACTAAAATACGCATGTGAAAATTGTGATGGTGAAAACATGTAAACAGAATGTCTGTCATTACACAAAAATACATGCATTGGAAAAAGTACAGCTAATAAGCAGGGTTGTCGAGCTTGGTTTATGTGGTAATTGTATCATAGATGCGTTTTCGCTATTAATGGCCCTCACACCAAATATGGTTGAAAAATCTCCTAACCAAAGACAAAACGCGTCCCATAGTGGTTGGTGTGTGTTGCTATCTTTGGCTTTCCTTTTCCATTTGCATCTCCGATTTCCAGCTCGTCTCGAAAGAGAAACAAACAAAAATTGTAAAATTTAATGATCTCGCCCTAACAGGCAAAAAAATTGAAAAACTTTACTTTTTGAATATTTGATTTTCTTCCAAGAAAAACGTTTTACAATGAAAAGATTTTGCGAATAATGATTTCCTTATGTGTCATGTGCGAAAATTATTTATGAAATTCAACGAGTCAAATTGCATGCTCATAAAAAGGTGGGTTCAAGTTCGTGTTTCACAGAGAAATACCAATGTTCTTCACGATTACTTTTTTGAAAAACCAAAAAAAAAAAAAAAAAATATCACTGATAACATAACACTTTTATTACAATATTATCATAATTCATGGGAATGCCCTAATGAATGAAATCAGAAAGTCTTTTTGCTTCAAAATCCATTTTCTACAAAAAGTAATCGTGAAAAATTATTAATTTTCACTGTAAAACACGAAAATAATACTCTCCTTAAGTATGGAAATGTGTTAAAATAATATTATTCAGCACTTTTGTCAACGAGAGCAAGTTTTTTTTGCCGCTAGGTCATTTGACATCAATAAGGGAACAAAGAGAGAAAAACTGGTGTATCTGATTTGTACCACCTTTTCTTATTTTATCTCCAAAAAATAAAAAAATACTTTAGGACTTAGAAAGACACGATGGAAATTATAAGCATATACGACAATAGTTGGATGCAATTTTTACCGGACATCTTTTCCATCAAAAAAGGATTTTTTTTTTATAAATTTTAATAAAGTTAACATTTATTTTTTTTACTATTTAGCAATTATAGTTGCTTAATGTTTTCAGTTTGTTTTGTGGAAATAAAAGTCATTAAAAACCATTAGACCGACACAAACAATAACTTGTTGAAATCATAAATCTAGTTTGAGAGCAAAACTAAGCGCAAATTAAAAAAAAAAAATCATCAAAATACTGAAGCTGATTCCCCGAAACTTTCCCTATAAAATAAGCTTTTCACAAAGACAACCAAATGCAAATTTGCAAATTTTGCCCATTAACATTCCACTAAGGAACACGGGCAAATTTCTCACATATCAATGAGTGCAGTCCGATTCAAGTTTAAGCTCAATGATAAGGGACCTCCTTTTTAAAGCCGAGTCCGAACTGCGTGTCGCAGTGCGACACCTCTTTGTGGAGAAGTTTTACATGGCATAGTACCTCACAAATGTTGCCAGCATTAGGAGGGGAAAACCACCGCTGGGGGGAAGGGGTTGGGGGGCGGACCCTCCCCTTTACCCTAATTTTTAGAAATGCTCGATTTCGGAGATGGGTGGTGCGATTTTAGCGAAATTTTGTCTGCCCTCTTATAGTAACTTAAAAACAAAAATTTGATGTCCAAATTTCGGATGGAATACCCAGGGGGACCGCCCGCCCCACCCCAAAAAACTACCAAATATATAAATTGACCAATCACGGCAATATGGGACGCAAATGAAAGGTATTTAAGATAAGAAAATGTATCTGATATCCAATTGTCGGACCAAGTGTCTGGGGACCACACAGGGGGACGCCCCTCCAAAATCATAAAATATCAACAAAATAAGACATTGTAATTTTAAATTAAAGTTTCTCGGAGTTCATAAATGTGATTTTATTGAAATCCTAATCAATTTTTACATTTCAGAACGTTTAATCATTGAATAAATGTGTTGCCATTCGGATTGAATGTTGACAAAATTGAAAAATGGCGATAGTAAGCGACGATTACATTAGCCGCATTTTTCTAGCATTTTCCTCCATACAAACTAAGCGAGAAAATCCTCGAAATAGGTAAATAAAGGGTGATTTTTTGAGGTTAGAATTTTCATGCATTAGTATTTGACAGATCACGTGGGATTTCAGACATGGTGTCAAAGAGAAAGATGCTCAGTATGCTTTGACATTTCATCATGAATAGACTTACTAACGAGCAACGCTTGCAAATCATTGAATTTTATTACCAAAATCAGTGTTCGGTTCGAAATGTGTTCATTCACCGTTCAGCGATGAGGCTCATTTCTGGTTGAATGGCTACGTAAATAAGCAAAATTGCCGCATTTGGAGTGAAGAGCAACCAGAAGCCGTTCAAGAACTGCCCATGCATCCCGAAAAATGCACTGTTTGGTGTGGTTTGTACGCTGGTGGAATCATTGGACCGTATTTTTTCAAAGATGCTGTTGGACGCAACGTTACGGTGAATGAACACATTTCGAACCGAACACTGATTTTGGTAATAAAATTCAATGATTTGCAAGCGTTGCTCGTTAGTAAGTCTATTCATGATGAAATGTCAAAGCATACTGAGCATCTTTCTCTTTGACACCATGTCTGTAATCCCACGTGATCTGTCAAATACTAATGCATGAAAATCCTAACCTCAAAAAAATCACCCTTTAAAACACGGCAATTGAATAACGATTTTGCAATCTGGATTTAGAATAAGCTCAAACATCCAATTAAAGTCGTTATTAACTCTATAAACCAGTTATTGGAAAGTTGTCCTTTCTTTTAAGCAACGTTTGTACTGTTTTAATAAAAAAATTTTTATTTTTCACATGCATAAACAATTAAATATCTCCCTAAACTATTAAAATAAGACTATTATTAATATGTTATATATACAACGTTTGCATTCTACAATTTCCACCAATTTGTTGCGTTTGGAATTTGTCCATTCTGTTTGTTCGCATCTAAATTTTTCCGCTTTTTTCTATTTTAGCGTAAAATTTTTCACAACAAATTTTGTTTACTTTGCAAACATAATTAAATAAATTGTATTTTATGAAGAGATTAAAAAACTAAACTTGGCATTTTTTTGTCTACACAGAAAAAATGGAAAACTATATTCAATTAGGAAATTTGACGAAATCTGACCTACATATAAAGGAATTAGTATTATTGAATAACAATTTTGTATTTTGGATTTATGATAAGCTCAAAAATCCAATTAAAGTGGTTATTAACTCAATAAACCATTCATTTGAAATTTGTCTTTTCTTTTAAATAATGTTTTTACTGTTTTAATAAAAATTCATAGCTGATATTTTTCACATGAAAAAAAAAAATATTTGTTTGTATAAAACATGAAAAATATTGCTGAACATTTTTTATATTATTTCTTAATGGTTCCAGGCTTAAAAAAATTGTCGATACCATTTTAAGCCTCTCTTCGTTGTCGGCTGCACCGTCTGTAAACAGTATTATAAACATTATAATGTATATACATACAAATTTAAAATGAATCGTAATAAATACCAATCTTCGCATTTTGCGTGAAATACCACAAAATCTAGATCCACATATGTTATCTTCCATCCTCAGCGCCCAAGTCATATACACATAGCCCATAAAGTCTGCGTTCACCCGACAAACTTTTATGATTGGTTAAAGAACACAAAATAAAATTATAAATCAAATCAACTCTTACATATATTTTTTCTTCGTATTCCTAACAATAAAAAACAAAATTCTAAGTTTGGTTAAGCACTTTCACTCTAGAGCGATTTAAATATGATAACAATTAAATATAACACCACAAAGTCTGCGTTCAGTAATTAAAAATAAACAAAAGAGTTATTTAAACAAAAAAAAAACATTTTAACACATCAAATAAAAACATATTAACACATTCCTAATATTTGGTAGGAAAGCCACGTTGTTTTAAGACTGCACTTAGTCTATTTGGCATGGACTTTACCAACTTCTCTGTTTCCTCAGATGTTATTTTCGCCCATTCTGCCTGCATGACACTTCGTAACATCTCCTTGCTGGTTATAACGTGCTGACGAATTTTTTCTCCAATAGATCCCAAAGATGCTCAATGGGGTTGCGATCTGGTGATTGGGATGGTGTTTCAAGCTTTTTTGGAGTGATATATAGAAGCCAAAGCCTAACAACCTCCGATGTATGCTTTGGATCGTTATCTTGTTGAAACCAAAATGTCGTTGCTAACCCTAGTTTAGCAGCACTTGGTTTCAATTTTTTTTTCAAAATATTGAGATATCCCCATTTATCCATTTTGGACTCAATAAATTCTAATTGACCCACTCCACTAGCAGCCATACACCCCCACACCATAGCTCCACCAACACCGTGCTTCACCGTTCCAACTAAATTTTTTTTTCCAGCTCAGTCCCGGACTTGCGCCACACTATTTGCCGACCTTTAATGCCAACAAGTAAAAGCGTGCTAAGTTCGGCCGGGCCGAATCTTATATAGCCTCCACCATGGATCGCATTTGTCGAGTTCTTTTCCCGGCATCTCTTCTTAGGCAAAAAAGGATATAAGAAAAGCTTTGCTCTGCTATAGAGCGATATCAAGATATGGTCCAGTTTGGACTACAATTAAATTATATGTTGGAGACCTTTGTAATATGTCAGCCAATTCGAATAAGAATTGCGACCTTTGGGGGCTTAAGAAGTAAAATAGAGAGATCGATTTATATGGGAGCTGTATCAGGCTATAGACCGATTCAGACCATAATAAACACGTATACTGATGATCATGAGAGGATCCGTCGATCCGTACAAAATTTCAGGCAAATCGGATAATAATTGCGATCTCTAGAGGTTCAAGAAGTAAAGATCTCAGATCGGTTTATATGACATCTATATCAGGTTATGAACCGATTTGAACCTTATTTGACACAATTGTTGAAAGTAAGAATAAAATACGTCTTGCAAATTTTCAGTCAAATCGGATAGGAATTGCGCCCTCTAGAAGCTCAAGAAGTCAAGTCCCCAGATCTGTTTATATGACAGCTATATCAGGTTATGAACCGATTTGAATCATACTTAGCACAGTTGTTGTATATTATTACAAAACACGTCGTGCAAAATTTCATTCCAATCGGATAAGAATTGCTCAAGAAGTCAAGATCCAAGATCGGTTTATATGGCAGCTATATCAGGTTATGGACCGATTTGAGCCATACTTGCCACAGTTATTGGATATCATAACACGTCGTACAAAATTTCAGTCAAATCGGATAAGAATTGCGCCCTCTAGAGGCTCAAGAAGTCAAGACCCAAGATCTGTTTATATGACAGCTATATCAGGTTATGAACCGATTTGAACCATACTTGGCACAGTTGTTGGATATCATAACAAAATACTACGTGCAAAATCTCATTCAAATCGGATAAGAATTGACACTCTAGACATGGACGGACATGGCTAGAGCGACATAAAATGTCGCGACGACCAAGAATATGTATACTTTATGGGGTCTCAGATATTTCGAGTAGTCACAAACAGAATGACGAAATTAGTATGGTGGAGCGAATAAAAGTACAGAATTTGCTCTCGTCGGAGAAAATAATTTGTTTCCAGAATTCAGGAGGCTTATTGATGAAAGTTTTAGCGAATGCAATCCGCTTTTGTCTGTTTATGACTGAAATATACGGCTTTCTTCGAGCAACTCTTCCATGAAATCTAGCTCTATGTAATATTTTTCTGGCAGTTTCGGCACAGATGCTTTTTTTAAACATTGTTTTAATATTTTCAACAATTTTGATTGAGGGTTGTTGCTTGCCATATTAATCACTTTGCGCTCTTCTCTAACGGATAGTTTTTTTGGACGCCCAGGCCGAGGCTTTGAAGTTATAATGCCGCTTTCTTTGTATTGTAGTTATTAATTACGCGCAGGGCAGAAGAATATGTTCTTCCAACTGTTCCACCAATATTTCTAGAGCTTTGTCCTTCTTTCCACAATTTAATAATTATTTTTCTTTCAGATATGCATATTTCCTTTCCTTTAGTTTCCACGTGTAACTATCACTTGTTATGATAGTGAACTGAAACTAATCAAAAATAAGAACAAGCATCATAAAAAGTAACGGTACTTTCGAAGTAATCAAAGTGAACGCAGACTTTTTGGTTGTCATAATTTCTTCTTATGAGAAAAAAGTACCGTTAGAACAAAAGCAAAATCGAATTTGTATTTTTCGTTTTTGTTTTCTAATTTAAGAAATATAAAGAAACAACATATACAACAAAACTTAACTTTATTTGTTTTTTATGTTGTTAAAAAAGAAATTATCACATGAACGCAGACTGTATGGTCTATTTGTATATGGATTATAAAATATTAAAATAAGATAATATTAATAAAATGTATTTATAAATGTTTATATTCTACAATATCCTCCAATTTGTTGCGTTTTGTCATTTATCCATTCTATTTGTTCTCATACAGCATTTTTCTTCATTACACTACTTCAGCGCAAAATTTTGCACAATAAATTTGTTTAACTTTAAAATTATAACAAAAAAGTGGCATCCCTAATTTTCGTGAAATTTCTGTCTAGCCACGCCACTTTGTATATGTATGTGATAGAAGCTAGACATATATTTGACTCATTCGCACTTCTTTTCGCATACCATATGTGTGAAAGGGAACACAATTTAAACTTGGTCAATACACAATTCGTACAATTAAATAACAATTTAATTCGAAAAATTTAAAATATGTTCAATGCATGCTTTACTTGTCGTGTTACAAAAAATATCGAGTTTATATATCAAAAATAATTTAAGAAATAAACACCTTCCTTGAAAAGATTTTTATAAGTCAATAACATGTTTAATCAGTCAAATTTAATGGTATATTTTTCTGTGTAGCCACGCCAATTTTTGTATGTAAATATTTATATAACAGAAGCGAGGGATATATTTGACTCATTCTGACTTCTTTTCGTAATGGATGTAAGTGAAAGCGAACACAATATAATCTTGATCAATGCACAATTTATATAATTAAATAACAATTTAATTCATACAATTAAAAACGTATGCCTTGTTTACCAATCACTTCCCGTGATACAAAAAAATCGAATTTCTATGTCAAAAATTATTTAAGCACATAACAACTTGTTTGAAAAGTTTTTTATAAGTCAATACCATATTTAATTCTTATCCGATTTGACAAAATTTCAGTCAAATCGGATAAGAATTGCGCCCTCTAGAGGCTCAAGAAGTCAAGACCCAAGATCTGTTTATATGACAGCTATATCAGGTTATGAACCGATTTGAACCATACTTGGCACAGTTGTTGGATATCATAACAAAATACTACGTGCAAAATCTCATTCAAATCGGATAAGAATTGACACTCTAGACATGGACGGACATGGCTAGAGCGACATAAAATGTCGCGACGACCAAGAATATGTATACTTTATGGGGTCTCAGATATTTCGAGTAGTCACAAACAGAATGACGAAATTAGTATGGTGGAGCGAATAAAAGTACAGAATTTGCTCTCGTCGGAGAAAATAATTTGTTTCCAGAATTCAGGAGGCTTATTGATGAAAGTTTTAGCGAATGCAATCCGCTTTTGTCTGTTTATGACTGAAATATACGGCTTTCTTCGAGCAACTCTTCCATGAAATCTAGCTCTATGTAATATTTTTCTGGCAGTTTCGGCACAGATGCTTTTTTTAAACATTGTTTTAATATTTTCAACAATTTTGATTGAGGGTTGTTGCTTGCCATATTAATCACTTTGCGCTCTTCTCTAACGGATAGTTTTTTTGGACGCCCAGGCCGAGGCTTTGAAGTTATAATGCCGCTTTCTTTGTATTGTAGTTATTAATTACGCGCAGGGCAGAAGAATATGTTCTTCCAACTGTTCCACCAATATTTCTAGAGCTTTGTCCTTCTTTCCACAATTTAATAATTATTTTTCTTTCAGATATGCATATTTCCTTTCCTTTAGTTTTCACGTGTAACTATCACTTGTTATGATAGTGAACTGAAACTAATCAAAAATAAGAACAAGCATCATAAAAAGTAACGGTACTTTCGAAGTAATCAAAGTGAACGCAGACTTTTTGGTTGTCATAATTTCTTCTTATGAGAAAAAAGTACCGTTAGAACAAAAGCAAAATCGAATTTGTATTTTTCGTTTTTGTTTTCTAATTTAAGAAATATAAAGAAACAACATATACAACAAAACTTAACTTTATTTGTTTTTTATGTTGTTAAAAAAGAAATTATCACATGAACGCAGACTGTATGGTCTATTTGTATATGGATTATAAAATACTAAAATAAGATAATATTAATAAAATGTATTTATAAATGTTTATATTCTACAATATCCTCCAATTTGTTGCGTTTTGTCATTTATCCATTCTATTTGTTCTCATACAGCATTTTTCTTCATTACACTACTTCAGCGCAAAATTTTGCACAATAAATTTGTTTAACTTTAAAATTATAACAAAAAAGTGGCATCCCTAATTTTCGTGAAATTTCTGTCTAGCCACGCCACTTTGTATATGTATGTGATAGAAGCTAGACATATATTTGACTCATTCGCACTTCTTTTCGCATACCATATGTGTGAAAGGGAACACAATTTAAACTTGGTCAATACACAATTCGTACAATTAAATAACAATTTAATTCGAAAAATTTAAAATATGTTCAATGCATGCTTTACTTGTCGTGTTACAAAAAATATCGAGTTTATATATCAAAAATAATTTAAGAAATAAACACCTTGCTTGAAAAGATTTTTATAAGTCAATAACATGTTTAATCAGTCAAATTTAATGGTATATTTTTCTGTGTAGCCACGCCAATTTTTGTATGTAAATATTTATATAACAGAAGCGAGGGATATATTTGACTCATTCTGACTTCTTTTCGTAATGGATGTAAGTGAAAGCGAACACAATATAATCTTGATCAATGCACAATTTATATAATTAAATAACAATTTAATTCATACAATTAAAAACGTATGCCTTGTTTACCAATCACTTCCCGTGATACAAAAAAATCGAATTTCTATGTCAAAAATTATTTAAGCACATAACAACTTGTTTGAAAAGTTTTTTATAAGTCAATACCATATTTAATCGGTCAAATATAGGTGTATATATTTTTCCTGTACATGTCGATATATTCATATACAAATTCTAGAATTATCGCATTTTATTGTCAATAAAACTGAAAAACGTATGCAAATCTTCTATGATGGGTACATGTCATATTTGAACCGAAAGAACCTATCAAAATTTGTTGTTGCAGCCACATGTCTATATGTGGCGGTGACGATTCTCGTCTAGGTCTTATAGATGAGCAAGCTGGTTCCGGTCAAAGGACCGATCGCCGCGGGAACATGTAGACCATTGGTTGTTTAAAGGCGCCAATCACACGCCATGTCATATCGAGCATTATACGCACTCAGTGTTTATGAATGAGCCGGTGCCGCCGAACTCTCAGCTCGATACCGCAGAGCATTCCACTATCCGCAACGTGTAGATGCGCCCGGTAGCTCGCAGCTAAGCTTCTCGTGATAACAATGAACACCACACAGATCGAAGCTCAAAGTTCCAGCTGTGGTGCTCATAGTTATCCTGTGCAGGAACAAAATTTGATTTTTATGAAAAAGTGAAAAAATAATTTCCGTACATTTTAAATTGTTCGTAGAATTTTTGTTTAAACCGTTGAGTAGAGCGGTCGTTTTGTTACAATATTTCGCTCCGCAAGCATTTTTCTGTAACACATAATAGGTCATTATTTTCGGAATAAAAATTTAAGGCATTCAAGGATAGCTACGATAGAGATATCCATTAGGCGGTTGATGATCTGCGTGTGTTTCCAGTGGAGCGGCAGATCTAGTGCATGCAGGTAGGTTTGGATTGGACTCCAAAGACCCAACAGCTGCGGTGGTGGTATCAGACCGTAGCATGTTGTCTGCTACTGAAACCTTGACTGGTGAAGCGGCTGTTCCAGGCTCCACTAGCCGATAGACGACTGGTCAGCAGGGGCTTTTGACGAAGATTCCTAGTTCGAGTCTTGAGGATAAGGCCGAACATATTCTTCCTTCACATGCCTATAATTTGCTAAGGCCATCGGCTTTCCCCGGCAAACCAACACGATCTTTAAGACGTTGGAGTAATAGGAGACGCATCGCTCTCAGGTTTATTGAGAGGCTTGATGCAAATGATCCTAAGACTCTCACTAATAGGGAGAGAGTTTCCCTTAATTCGGCTCGAAGATTCGCTGCACAAGCTACCCCAAAGACTACACGTCTAGATTCAGAAACTGCACCGCAGTCAGCTAAAAGGCTGCGGTCACCTGGTGGGCATCTCATGCCTAATAGAACTAGAGCGAACAATAGTAAGGTGGGTTCAAGAACCTTTGTTTATGTCGCTAGGGACGGTTTGGTGATGGCAGTTGTCGACAAGGACGAAGAACAAGGCTGCATACTTAAGAATAATTGGAGTGGGATAGTCAATGGACTGTCATGAGTGTACTCCTATGTTCTTGCAGAATTTCCTGGTTCTCCTCCAGTTCGTGACGTGCAGACTGTTATCGGGGCCGATACAAATTAACTGCCTTCGGGCATCAATGCTCAATTGAAATGTATCGTTGTGCGCTAAAAAGATTGGTGAGATCTGGCCAGGTGCAGCACTAGATTCAGTCAAGAAGGACGATATTCCTTCTCGACTAATGGCGCATGCTTGGATACCAAGGATTCCCTCAGATCCTGAATCGATGCTTGGAAAACTGAGGGAATGTAATCTCAATCTTTCAACCACCGACTGGAAGATTGGTAGATTGGATAAGGCTGATGGTGACCGGAGACATGCAGTATTAGTACTAAACTCCAGCTGTCTCTCAGATTTCAACAAGTCTGAAGGAGTTGTATCCTACGGATTCAACAAGTTGAAATTGAAGGTCTATAGAAGGTGGGGTTGGGGAATCAAGAGACGACTCAGCAGCTATTGCTAAACACTTGCCTGAGGAACTGTCGCCCACATCGCTGAAGTTTGGCGGATTGCAGGAGACTTAAAATCCCCCTGTCACAATCGAGACAGGAGGGGATGGCATCGAAACGGGAACTGACAAGCCCTGTGTGAGTGGGTCACAAAGTTGGGCTCAAAGTGCGCGCCCGCGGGGAAGCACGGAACTCAGAAAGTACTTCGACAAGCAGTGAATAATCTAAGGAGAAATCGTTCACACCGCAAGTGCCCATTGTCCTGAGGAAGAATGGTTCCACAGCTTTCTCACCTGGCCCTGGATGCGTACGGAAGCTCATCATGACAAGTTCTAACGAATCTTGTGTGGATGAACTCCTGGTAGAGTCAGAAAGCGAGGCAAACACAACAGTGGTGGAAGTTATAAATCCTGACTATGGTCCGGTTTCTACAGATAAATGTCCACCATTGTAAGACCGCTGCGGCGCCACTAAAGGTCCTCTTGATGGCTGGGGGATTTGATGTGGTTCTTATCTAGGAACCATGGGTGTGTGGAGGAATGGTACGTGGACTAAGAACTCCGGGATTTAAACTTCTCAAGGGTACGGGGAATGGGAGACACAGAGCCTGTATTCTTGAAAAGGGTAGTCTAAATGTTTTTATTCTTCTGTCGTTAGGCACTGAAGATTTAGTAGTAGCCAGCATTGAAATAAACAAATCTCATAATTGGCTGGCTTCCCTATATATGGCACATGATTCAGAGATGCCGTCTTTAAACCTTAAGTCGCTGGTTAAAGCCGCTTCTTAGGGAAGAAGAGCCTTCTTGTAGGAAGTGATGCTAATTCACATCACCAGATATAGGAAAGTTCGGATGTCAACGATATGGGTGAGCTGCTTATTGAATATATTATAAGTTGCAATCTGGCGGGGGATTGTAATAAAGGGGATAAAACGACCTTTAATACCACAAACAGGCAGCAGGTACTAGATATTACCTTTGTATCGGAAGATATATGTGGAAGGATATGCGACTGGGAAGTGTTGGATGACCACAGCTTCTCTGATCATCTTTATATTTGTTTCAGCCTTGTAGAAAATACTGCATAAAGGTCCCTCGGCTAAACAGAAGAAAGGCAGATTTGGATAAATTTCGCAACAAATGCTGCACGTCTATCCCTTCTAGATCAGAAAAGGAAGTGGAAATTGCGGGGGATATGGACATAATGGTATAGCGGATCACGAAGGCCCTGAATGACTCGCTTGTGTCAGCATGTCCTAGTGCCAAGCCAAGGGCAAATAGCGACCGCCATGGTGGACCCCAGAGCTGGTTGGTCTAAGGAAGGACTGCAGAAAACTCTTCAAAAGAGCAAAAGCCATAAGAGCACCACACGATTGGGACATCTATAAGGCTGAGCTATAAAAATATATATAATACATCTGAGGCCTCTAGGCTGAGGGAGATTCTGTTCTCGAGACCTATTACGGTGGGGTATATTCAGAAGTCAGAGAATGTATGGACAATGTCTAGTGCGGAAACACTAGAACTACGTGTTGATACACATTTCCCAGGAAATTCTCCGAAATTCCTTTGGGCGTTAAAAAGTTTCGACTCCTTTAAGTCGCTAGGCCCTGATGATGAACCATCGGTTGAATTACAAGCTGGGTCTGATAGACTGGTTCCTTGGCTTAGGGAGATATACTCTGCGTGTATCAGAATGTCATATATAGCAGGAAAACCTTACTACACGAAGGCGAAAGATTTTCGTCCTTTTAGTGTAATAATATAATAATGTAAAACCGACGTCAATCATGAAGGAGTTGTAAGAAAGTTTATTAATAACTTACTTACTAAAAGATGCATTACGGCAGGTTTGGAATCTGTGGATCTAAAAAGATGGGTACTGTCTCTTCTACTTTGGAATATAGCCATTAACAATATATTATTGTCTATGACAGAAGAAAGTGTAAAAGTATGCTGATGACATGGCGTATGCTGATGACATGGCTATTGCGGTTAGGGTAAAGTTTCCCAGCACTCTAAGAGATATATTTCAGGAAGCTCTACGTGCTCTACAGTGAAGTGGGCTACCGAAAGTGGTCTAGGTACAAATCCGTGCAAGACAGAAGTAGTTGTTTTCAGCAGGAGATACAAGTTGGCTACAGTGTCTCCTTGGGAGGAGAGAATGTTCCATTTACAGAAAGCGCAAAATACCTGGGTAATTTGCTGGACAGGAAATTGAATTTCAGATCCAACATTTTCGAAAGGGCAAGAAAGGCAACTCATGCCCTATACAATTGCAAGAGAGCCATTTGCAAAAGTTTGGGGTTAAGACCGCGCGTCATGCATTGGGTATATACTGCATTTGTCAGACCTATAATGCAATATGGTGTTGTGGTCTGGTGGATGGCGCTTCAAAAGTCCACCTACTGTTCAATAGTCAACCGGATCCAAAGAATGGCTTGTTTGTGCATCACAGGCGCACTGAGGACGACACCATCTGATGCACTGAATTTAATGCTACATCTAATGCCTCTAGACATTGTGGCCAGACAAATTGCAGTGTTATCCTTGAACTGCTTTTTGATAAAAAGTACAGTACCACTATACCTGAAAGAACCTTATTGAAACTACGATATCCCTGGTAATAGAAGTTAAATGGACCTCTATACGAATGATTCCAAACTAGACGACCAGGTGGGCTTTGAGGTGTACTATAAAGATCTAGAACTGGTCATATCGAAAAGGTAACCCGACCACTGCAATGTGCATTAAGCTGAGTAGTTCTGCCAAAAACGATCCGGTAGATTCAGCCACCTTAACTTCTATTGGCAAGGAAAAACACCAACGTGGAGGATGTGTGTCCCGCATGTAACCAGGGACAACACGACACAATTATCTGTCTACCAGATCACTCTGGAAGCATCTCATTTTAGTCAACGATTGTTGGATGAAGACGAAAAGTTGTAAACACAACACAGATATATCGTGACAAGCTATAGGCCATAATTGTGCGCTATTAAAATACACAAAGCAAAACAAACATTATAAAAGTATTTTTGTAAACTTTATGACTTCTTTTTGCTTATTGTTTCATTTGATGTTCTTTTTGCAAATGTTTAACTAAAATAAAACGGCTGAAGCAAAACCGCTGTTTTCGAAAATTCGGAATTCCGGTCTATACGACCTATCGTCGCGGGAACATGATGCTCATTGGTTATTTAAAGGCGCCTATCAATTGCCTTTTCGTATCGGGCATCATAGGCACTCAGTATTTAAGCAAGAGCCGGTGCCACTCAGCCTCTCACTGAGACTCTTCCCTCGATACCGCTGATTGTCCGCGAATGCACTTGCAGCTAATCCGTATGAAGCATTCCACTATCCGCTACCTGTGGACGCGCCCGGTAACTCCCAGTAAGCTTCTCGTGATTGGAGCTCAAAGCTCCAGCCTGTATGATGCTCATAGTTGTCCCGTGCCGGGACACAAAATGGGAGACATAGAGTTATATCTGGTGATGTGCATTAGCGTCACTTCCTACAATGAGGATCTTTTTCCCTGCAGAAGCGGCTTCAACAAGCAACTTAAGGCTTGAAGGCGGCATCTCTGAATCGTGTGCCATGTATAGGAAAGCATTATTTATTTCAAGGCTTTCTTCTACTGAATTTTCAGTGCTTAGCGACAGAAGAAGAAAAACACTACTCTTTGCAAGAACACAGGCTCTGTGTCTCCCATTCCCCGTACCCTTCAGCGGTTTAAATCCCGGAATTCTTAGTCCACGAACCTTTCCCCTACACACCCATGGTGGAGATCTGAGTTCTGTTCTTCCCCACTGACGCACACCTTAAGCCAAGTCCAACTGGATGACCACCCACACAGGGCGTACCGGGTCCCGTTACGATGCCATCCCAGGGGGATTTTCAGTCTCCTGCAATCCGCCAGACTTCAGCGATGTGGTCGACAGTTCCTCAGGCAAGTGTTTGGCATTAGCTGCGGAGTCGTCTCCTGATTCCCCAAACCCACCGCTTCTATAGACCTTTAGTTTCAACTTGTTGAACTCGCAGGATACAACACCTTTAGACTTGTTGAGGTCTGCGAGACAGCAGCAGTCTATCTTCCTTCTTGACTAAATCCAGGGCTGCATCTAGCCAGACATCACCAATCTTTTTTTTAGCGCATAACGATAGATTTCAATTGAGCGTTGAACCCCAAAGGCAGTTAATTTGTATCGGCCCCGATACCAGGGCCTCAGTATGCAGCCTTGTTCTTCACCCTTGTCGACAACTGCTATAACCAAACTGTCCCTAGTGACATTAGCAAAGGTTCTTGAATCCATCTTACTATTGTTCGCCTTAGTTCTTTAAGGCATAAGATGCCCTCCATGTGACCGCAGCCTTTTGGCTGACTGCGGTGCAGTTTCCGAATCTAAACGGGGTAGCCTGTGCAGCGAATCCCCGAGACCAATTTGGGGAGTCTCTCTCTCCCTATTAGTAAGAGTCTTAGAAACATTCGCACCAAGCTTCCAATAAACCTGAGAGCGATGCGTCTTCTATTGCTCCAACGTCTTTAAGAGCGTGCTGGTTTGCCAGGGAAGGCCGATGGCCTTGGCAAGTTATAGACATGCGAAGATAAAAAAGGTTCGGGTTTGTCTTTAAGACTCGAACCAGGATCTTCGTCAAAAGCCCCTGCTGATCGGTCGCCTGTCGGCTAGTAGAGCCTGGAGCGGCCGCCCCACCAGTCGAGGTTTCAGTAGTAGATAACATGCTACGGCCTTATACTACCACCGCAGCTGTTGGGTCTTTGGAGTCCATTCTAAGCATACTCGCATGCTCTAGATCTGCCGGTCCACTGAAACAGACACAGATCATCAACCACCTAGTGGATACCACTATCGTAGCTATCCTTAAGTGACTTCCAAAAATAATGACCTATTACGAGTTATAGATAAATCGTAAAAAAGGTAGTAAACGTCATTAATCTCGAAAAAGCTCTGCTACATGGTTAGTTTCGATATTATAACACTTTTGGACTCATTGTTCTGCTATAGTCCCAGGCGTGAGGGATAGAAAGGACGCCAGGTGTGAGGGCAACAAAGGACATTCATTGGTAGGTTTTTTTGTCTCGAAGAATTTGCGAAGGAACCTCTATGAAATGCATACAATAAACTAGCCAATCCCGACGATTATCCCGCCTTTAGCCGTTGAGTGAAGAGAAAAAATATCCGTATCTCGGAATAGGTACTACCTATTACGAAAAATTTTAAAGGCCTTTTTGGAGTAGGCTAGAAATGGGCTCCAAAGACCCAACAGCTGAGGTCGTGGCGTCGGACCGTAGCATGTTATTTTCCCCTCCTATAGGTGTGCTTGTATCTGTAGTTGAGAGTTATGCTCCAAGCGCACAACTAGTCGTCAGACTAGTTAATGAGGAAGAGACGGATAAACCAGAGGAATGCACAGTTCGTCCCCAGCCTTTAAGAAAATGTGGTGTTTCCGACTCGGATTCAGAAAGCGACGGCATCAACGAAACAGTCATCGCAGCCGAATCGAGAGATGACGGCAGAAGTGAGCGATTGCTTTGCTAAGCTCACAATCAGACCGATAAAGTGGTCCGGGGCACGAAGTAGGAAACAGAGGAGAAAGCTGGAAGGGATAGAACTGACATTCCAAGCAATTCAACGGAAGTTGGGAAGAGAATCAGAATTCCCGAAGAGAATAACACTGCTAAAATGCTAAAGAAGAAAAGAAGCTCCCCGCTTTCAAGTACTTTGGGAAAACCAAGCCAGCCATCTCTAAGGGAGACTCCTGACAGTATCCTGCGCAGGTAGACAAAGTCGGAACAGGAACGAAGGAATCGCGCACGGCCGCTGAGTCTTCATGGAGGACTGTGACTTCACAAAGGTGGCCACTGCCATCACGGAAGGGGAAGATGGTCGCTGAGAAAGGTAAGGAGCCGCCTATATGCTAGAATGGCAAGGAAGCACAACAGATATGAACTGACTTATCAATATCGGCGGTGCATCGGGTAGGATTCCACCAGATCATCGATCCCAAGTGAAGGATCTGGTTAACGAGCGGATTTTCGAACAAATGATGAGCTGCGAGTATAGAGTGGGCATCTTTACGCTGTGTTGTGCGTCTGCGGAATGTATTGATATCGTCGAACAGCTCGTCAGATGTATCCGCGCTCCCTGGAAGTGCTCCAAGCTCAATCTGGTGAGATAGATGGAGATCCCCCAGCTCACAAAGGCCACGGTCTTTCAAGTTTTGGGGCAGTAATTTGGCGACGGAACGCATGTTGGGATTCTTCGGCAAGCAAAACCAAGGTTTGGTCGCAGAGAAGTGGGAGGTCTTCCACAGGGAGGAGAAGAAGGAAGGTACTCTCCTTGTGGTTGGCATTGATCAAATCTCCGTGAAGAGTTTGGGTAAGACTAAAGGCATGGCACACTACGGGAGCAAGGCTCTGATAGAGTAGGCAGAAATCCTCATATTGAGACATCAAGGCGTGCAGTGGCAGGTGACTTAATACCGCAAGGAACGAGGGGCTGACGGCGAGACAATCACCGCCTCTCTCAATATTGGAAAGACTAGGATAAGCAAAGATCCTAATACTAAAATATCATGCAGTGCAATGGCGAGAGACCCAACACAGCCTAACAAACAGGGACCCGACGACGGACCCATCACCGACTTATAGATTTGGAAGACTAGGATAAGTAAAGATCTTAATATTGAAACATTAGGCAGAGCAGCAACAGGAGTCTCAATGCAGGGAATGCGATGGTACCATCACCTACTCCGAAGAAACTAATTTACTTAAGATTTGGAAGACTAAGATAGGCAAAGATCCTAGTATTGAAACATCAGGCAGTACAGATTATGAAAACTCCATACAGCCTAACGAACAAGGACCCGATGATGGAACCATTACCGACTTTATGAAGATTAGGAAGACTAGGATAGGCAAAGAACCTAATACGATGACATCAGGCAGCGCAGTGACAGGAAAGGCAATGCAGTTTAACCAACAGGGAGCAGATGATGAGATCATCACCTACTCCCAAGATGCCCATCTACTGGAGGACCAATGATAGAGGTAATCTAGATAAACCTCCACCGGAGCGAGACTGCTACACATGATCTGTTGGAGAGAATCAGCAAGGGCAAGATTTATATTGCCTTAATTTAGGGGCCATGGACGACCGGAACAAAGTTTCTGGACTGAACCATATTAACTACCAATTGTTCTACACTAGTACTCGGCCTAGGACCTGCGTTATTTGTCATAGAAATTTGAATTATATATTTTCCCCAGAGTTGTCAACGTCGGATGCAACAGTGGTGAGACAGGGAGACGGTGGAGTATATCTGTCATCACTTTATCTGCCTTTCGGTCCTTGACACCGCCGCCCACATCGGAGCTGCAACGGCTGGTGAGGAAAGCGAAACAGACAGAAACGAGGTACTAATAGAGTGCGATGCGAACTCTCACATTTCGTGGGGTAGCACCAACACTAATAAGCGGGTCCAAGCCCCGGCCGGGTTCTTGAATACTAACGATCTAATAACACACTAACCCCGCTACCTTTGTTATAGGATTGGAAAGGAGGTATTAGATGTGACGATATGTTCAGAAAACCTAATCGATGAGGTTCAGGATTGGAGGGTCTCCAAGGAATACTCTTTCTCTGGCCATTGCTACATTAGGTTTGGAATCGCAAAGCGACGAATCCGATAAGGTTCCGGAATAACACCGCTACCTTTGTTAATAGGATTAGCAAGGAGGTATTAGATGTGACGATATGTTCAGAAAACCTATTCGATGAGGTTCAGGATTGGAGGGTCTCCAAGGAATACTCTTTCTCTGGCCATCGCTAAATTAGATTTAGAATCGCACAGCGACGAATCCTATAAGCTTCCGGAATAAGTTGAAAATCAACTGGATAAAATTCGGAAGGCTACCCTTGGGCAAGATATTTTAATTATCCAAGCATAGAAGACATTGGCGAATGTCAACAGGATTACGACTGCACTTGTGGGGCCTTTCGAAGATAGTTGTTGTAGTAACACCTGGAATATTTCAGGTGTTACTACATAAGGAGGCAGACTATCTGGCGCACCACCTGGCCAATATCTTTACAGCGTGTCTGCATATACTCCGAAATCCTGTCAAGAGGCATGGGTGGTATTTATACACAAGCCCGGCAAGGCAAGTTATGCGACACCAAGGACCTATAAGCCTTACGTTTTATTCAAAACCATAGAACGTCTTGTGGACACCATGGTAAAGAGTAGGACATCCAGCGAACTGCTCAAATACAAACAGCATGCCTATGTTAAGTGAAGTTCGGTGGATACTGCCCTGCACGAGGTCCTTAGAGACTGGGCCGAAAGGGTCATATGACTGGGCTAGACCCAGAGGTCTCAATGTTAACCCAGAGAAGACGGAAATATGCCTGTTCACGAGGAGACGAAGGTGGGCCATTTTAACGCACCATCTTTCCTCAACGAAACGATTTCAATATCTGACAAGGTCAAATACTTAGGTGTGATCTTGGACACGAAACTGAATTTGAAGTGTTACAATCGGGAGCGTACTGAGAAGGCTCACAGATGTTAGTCACTATGTAGACGGGCCGTAGGCTTGAAATGGGGCTTGAATCCGAGGATAGTCCACTGGCTCTACAGGAGCGTGATTAGACCAATACTTGCTTACGCCTCAATTGTTTGGTGGACTGCTATGCAGAAAAGTGCAACCTAAAGACCATACAACAGGTGCAGAGAACATGTTGTCTTGGCATAGGCGGAGAGATGAGGACAACGCTCACTAAGGCACTGGAGACTACTATTGATGTCCGACCTATTGGCTTACAAATTAAGTATGAGGCAGCCACTGCGGCTATGAGACTTAAGGCGATCGGAGAAAGGATTGAGGATGGGAGCAGCTCATACCATCGCGGTATAATCGAGGCGACGATAGGAAACTTGGAAGGAATGGGAGAGGCTTCCGATCGGATACCTGAAATGAACCTTGAGGTCGAGTGCGAGGCACTGCTGCCAGCGCCACAGTCTTGGATCATGTTACACGGATGTATCAAAGCTAGAGGACAGAGTGGGCCTGGGGGTCTACATTGAGAACTGAAATCTGTTTTAGACTGCCTGACCATAAAACAGTCCTGCAGGCGGAGATCCTGGCAATCACGGAATGCGTGAAGTGGTGCCATAAGGGCAATAACAACCAGGACGGTAAGGTCACGAACAGTCTTGCAGTGTAAGAAGGAGATAAACTCTTTCTTTGAGGATGGCAAAATCAAGATCGTTTGGTTGCTGGGCCATAACAGAGTAAGGGGGAATGAAAGGGCAGACGATTTGACGGTGAAGGCCAGAGGATTGCCGTCACTAAAATTGGTTAACCCGAAGCCTTTCTGGTCGACGCAGTCCGAGTTAAGGGCGTGGGCGACGAATGCGCATGTAACATTGTGGAACACCGAAACGGTCGGTAGGACGGCGAAAATCCTGTGGGGGAATCCAGATCGTGAGAAGAAGAGGCTATTACTGAAAGGAGGCAAGAAGGAGGTCAGTATAGCTATTGGTATCATAACCGGACACATAGGACTACGAGCTCACTTATGTAAAATCGGTGCGGCAAGTGATAGCATGTGTAAGGCATGTGGAAAAGATGATGAGACGTTGGTGCATTTACTATGTCATTTCCCAGCTTTCGCGTCTAACAGACACCGGTACTTAGATGGAGACACTATACCAGGCATGAACCAACTTAGGGGAGCGGTATGGAAAACTAACTAACTTAAAATTTTCTTTTTGGCGGTTAGTTTTTAGAGCGCACAACAAGACGATTACTGGCTTAGTTGTATGTCTATAGTGGCATGGGGCAGATGAATTCTGCACCCTCTTTTCAACCTAACCTATTCTAAACTAAAAAACATTTTGTAAAAATTTTACACCTATTTAAAAACTGTTTTCACTTTTTAATGTAGTTTCCTGGATGACGTTCTTCAATGAAAGGACCTAATATTGGATGAAATAAATAAAGTTTGAAAAAAAAAAACTACAATTTTAAGGGCTTGAGCTTGAGTTTTAATCAATACAATAAGATCTACCTACACAGCCCAAAAAGTAACAAGTAAAAGCGTGCTAAGTTCGGCCGGGCCGAATCTTATATACGCTCCACCATAGATCGCATTTGTCGGGTTCTTTTCCCGATATCTCTTTGTCGATATCGCATTTGTCGTGTTCTTTTCCCGATATCTCTTTTTTAGCAAACAAAGGACAAAAGAAAAGAATTGATTTAATATTGGAGTTATATCAAGTTAATGTCCGATTCGGACCATAATTGAATTGAATGTTGGAGACCATAGTAGTAGTAGAAGTCATTGTGTAAAATTTCAGCCAATTCGCGTAAGAATTGCGACCTTTAGTGGCTCAAGAGGTGAAATAGACAGATCCGTTTTCACAGGAGCTGTATCAGGCTATAGGCCGATTCGGACCATATTTAAGACGTATGTTGAGATAAAAGAAGAAGGCGTTGTACAAAATTTCAGCTAAATCGGATAAGAATTGCGCCACCTAGTGGCTCAAGAGGTCAAGATTCAAAATCGTTTTATATGGCAGCTATAACAGGTTATGAACCGATTTAAAGCATACATAGTTGTTTGAAGTCATAACCTTAGTTAGGTTAGGTTGAAAAGAGGGTGCAGAATTAATCTGCCCCCATGCCACTATGTACATACACCTAAGCCAGTAATCGGCTTGTTGTGCGCTCTAAAAACTATAAAGTAACCTCTTAAAAGAAAATTTTAAGTTAGGAATTCCGTGCTACTTACAAAATCCTTAATTGATTTCAATACCACTCCCCTAAGTTGGTTAATGTCTGGTATTGTGTCTCCACCTAAGTGCCGATATCTGTTAGACGCGAAAGCCGAGCAATGACAAAGAAAATACTCCAATGTCTCATCATCTTCCCCGCATGCCCTACACATGCTATCACTTGCCACACCGATTTTACATTAGTGAGCTCATAGTCCTATGTGTCCCGTTATGATACCAATAGCTATACTGACCTCCTTCTTGCTTCCTTTCAGTAATAGCCTCGTCTTCTCACGATCTGGATCCCCTCATAGGATTTTCGACGTCCTACCGTCCGTTTCGGTGTTCCACAATGTTGCATGCGCATTCGTCGCCCACTGCCTTAACTCGGACTGTGTCGACCCAAAAGGCTTCGGGTTAATCAAGTTTATTGACGGCAGTTCTCTGGCCTTCACCGCCAAATCGTCTGCCCTTTCATTTCCCCTTACCCCGTTATGGACCGGCACCCAAACGATGCGGATTTTCCCATCCTCAGAGAAGGCGTTAATCTCCTTCTCACACTGCAAGACTGTTCGTGACCCTACCGTCGTGGTTGTTATTGCCCTTATGGGAATTTTACTGTCGGTAAAGATGTTCAGACTCGACGTCCTCGCGTTAGCATCTAGCACCACACCACTTCACCCATTCCGTGATCGCCCGGATCTCCGCCTGCAGGACCGTATTATGGCCAAGCAGTCAAAAACAGATCTCGGTCCCTGGGTTCTCAATGTAAACCCCTTGGCCCACTTTGTCCTCTTGCTTTGATCCATCCGTGTAACATGATCTTCCGGATGGCAATACTAGGGTTCATTCAATCCAAGACTGTGCCGATTATACCGCGATGGTACGAGCCATCCCATCCTCAATACATTCTGCCATCGCCTTAGGTCTCATAGCCGTAGTGGCTGCCTCACACTTAATCAGTATATCAATGGGTCGGATATCTAGAATAGTCTCCAGTGCTCTAGTGGGCGTGATCCTCATCGCTCCGCCTATGCCAAGACAACATGTTCTCTGAACCTGTGTATGGTCCTTATGTTGCACTTTTTCTCCATAGCAGTCCACCAAACTACTGAGGCGTAAGTAAGTATTGGTCTAATCACGCTCCTGTAGAGCCAGTGGACTATCCTCGGATTCAGGCCCCATTTCGAGACTACGGCCCGTCTACATAGTGGCCAACATCTGTGAGCTTTCTCAGTACGCTCCTGAATGTGACACTTCCAATTCAGTTTCCTGTCCAAGACCACACCTAAGCATTTGACCTTGTCAGATATCGAATTCGTCTTATTGAGGAAACGTGGTGCATTAGTTTGGCCCACCTTCGTCTTTCTCGTGAGCAGGCATATTTCAGTCTTCTCTGGGTTACCATTGAGACCTCTGGGTCTAGCCCGGTCATATACCACATGCAAGCCCCTTTCGGCGCTTCTGCATAGCTCGTTCGGATCCTTACCCTTTAGAAGTATTATAACATCGTCTGCGTAGCAGACGGTTTGAAATCCCTCCTCAGTCAGCATCCGTTATAGGTAATTTATGGTGGTCACCCATAGGAGTGGCGATAAACACGTCGTGCAAAATTACAGCCAAATCGGAAAGGGAATGCGCCCTCTAGACGCTCAAGAAGTCAAGACCCCAGTTAGGTTTATATGCCAGCTATATCAGGTTATGGACCGATTTCAACCATACTCATGCAAAATTTCAGCCAAATGGGATAAGAAGGGCACACCCTTTAGTGGCTCAAGAAGTGAAGATCCAAGATCGGTTTATATGGCAGCTTCATCAAAACATGGACCTATATAGCCCATTTACTATCCCAACCGACCTAAACGAAAAAGAAGTATTTTTGCAAAATTTCAAGCGGCTAGCTTTACTCCTTCGAAAGTTTGCGTGCTTTCGACAGACAGACGGACGGACATTGCTAGATCGACTTAAAATGTCATGACGATCAAGAATATATATACTGTATGGGGTCTTAGGCGAATATTTCGAGGAGTTACAAACAGAATGACGAAATTAGTATACCCCCATCCTATGGTGGAGGATATAAAAACAGCTTTAATATTCATATTCGTAATTATTTAGTTTACATTCTGTGTGTTCTAACGATAATTTTTTAATTTTTATTGTGTTTTCTATTCCGTTTTTTCTTTTTCGAACACTTTAGCAACATCCTGGAACAAAGGTGTATAATTGCGACTTATTCAGTAATTGGAACAGTCTTGAAGGAGCTTGGAATCAAGTTGTGGAGTTCCGTCAATATTTAGATGCAATTGGTAAACAACACACGGAAGGTTTAGTTGTATTAGGTATAAATGATAAGTTAGTGGTTGAAATTGTAAGACTCAATGATACTCATATTATGCTTAGGCTATTCTCAGGGTGGCTTAATAGCTAGAGCAGCTATACAAACGATGCAAAATCACAATGTGAAAGTATTTATATCCTTGTCTTCACCTCAAGCAGGACAATATGGAAGTTAAGCAAACTATAAAATAAGAGAAAAAATTTAGATTTTTATTTTATTTTAATTTTTCAGCCAGCTTTCTTCATTTAATATTCCCCGACTTGGCTGCAAAAACTGCATATGAACTTTTTTATTCAAAAATTGGCCAGCACACCTCAGTAGGCAATTACTGGAACGATCCTCGCAAACAAGAGCTATATTTGGAGTACAGTGTATTTCTTCCATACATAAACAATGAGATCACTTCCTCAAATTCAACCGATTTTAAAAACGCTTTAACCCGACTAGACAAGGTCGTTCTAATTGGAGGCCCTAACGATGGTGTGATTACGCCTTGGCAGTCAAGGTTTGATACCATTCAAATCTGATTATCAACATCATGCTATATATCGCGTATATATATATATTTTTTTTTTTTAGCCACTTTGGGTACTACAATGACGATATGGAAGTCGTTCCCGTGAACAAACGCAAAATTTATACGTCGGATGATATTGGATTAAAAACTTTGGCCGATCATGGAAAGTTGTTAATTATTGTTAAACCCTTTGTTCACCACCTTATATGGCACACAAATAAACGCGTAATACAAGAGGTGATCATGCCACATTTAATATAGAATAATTATCTCAAATATACTTTAAGTACTATGCTACATTTTTTATTTGATTTTTCTGTACCAGTCCTTATATGCTATTATAAGGCATGAACATTTTTTGACAACCACAAAACTTTCTATTCGTTAACGGATTACACTTGGTAATAGTTGGCAGAAAAATGTCTGCTTAGAATGGCTATGATCGTTCTTGATATTTCACCATAACGGATAGATCGAAAACATGATCGGAAAAGTTGACTAGCTGTGTCGAGACGTGATTTGATCCTTGGCCAGGAGTGGTTCTGGATCAATCCCGATTACAGTGGGCATCGGTGTGTGGTGTCAATTTCAATCGTGTGGTTTATTACGAGGCCAATGGGACCTTGGTTTAAGTGGTCTGTATTGGCTTAGAACTTTACACTTTAAAGTGATACACTTAATTAACTTATTTCAATAAAGTGAAATGGGGAAAGAATGATAATCAAGGGAAAATTAAAGTAAATAAGAGCCGCTCTCCGCGAGCATAAATTCGGTGCTTGAAAGAGAGGAAAGTAAGTGAAAATCAGAGCGAATCCATGGATGTTCTCTGTGAGCTTAGTATTTGCAAAGTTGGGCATTTCAATGCCGTTGAACTTACTTCAACAATTAGCAAAATATGACCGGCGCACAGTGGGGTGAAGGAAAAAAGTCTGCCATTTGCGAACGACTAAAGATATCTTCATGAAATTTTATGGTTATGTGATATCCAGATTATGTGCTTAATTCTAAAAACTCGAATAACTTCTGAGTAACGAGTCAAACCTTAGCATAAAATGACGTAACAATATAGATTTAATTCGGTTTTCAAAATCCTTCACAAACAAAAAAAAAAAAAAATAAGTTATTCAAGCAAGTTTTTTCAATAAAGACTAATCAATGAAAATACTTGTTTTGGCCAACAAAACTGTAAAAATATACTTTTTTAAATTTGTTGACTTTCAAACTGTATTTTTGAATTCGCATAAAAATTAAAATGGAGCAACGAATGCCTTCGGTCAAATTTTTCAGTTGTATACCTAAACCTTTGTAGGGATTTTTGAGCACTATCCAGCAAAGCAAGAATTTTGAAAATCGAACCACAAACAAAGATTTGGCAGCCCGAACAATTTTTCCCAAAGCCGAGGTGACCAACTTTAGTGGCGCCCGGACGGACAACCTAGGGCCTTTAAGTTTTGCACACGATCTCGCTAACACCTCAGCGTTAACCATTTCCAATTTCAATGAGTTATCACAATCCTTTCTCAAATGGCATATTTTTTACTAGCTCTTTTCCGATTTTCTCCCACTGTGCGCTCCCGGTGGGCCGCTCGAAATCCATTAATTTCATGCCTATAGTGCTGTATATACGTTTTGGTTGGTACTATGTTCGTTTTTCACCGTTGGAAGCCCATTTTTTCGCGATTACTTTTTTTGAAACACTGGACATATAACAATAAAAAACAATGAAATAAAAGTTTTTTTTAAGATTTTACCATAAGTTATGAGGGAATATCCTACTGAATGAAATCTGCAAGTTTTTTGCTTTAGAATTTATTATCTAAAAAAAGTAATCGCGAAAAGCGAATATAATACCAACCTTTTGGCAAAATTTTCGTTACCTTAAGAAATGCATTGACATAAACGAAATTTTCATTACAGAAAATTTTCGGTGCAGGTACGCAGCTCAAACAAAATTTCTTTGCGTAACATGGTGACATAATAGGCATTGGAGAGTTTTTTCTTGCAATTACGATAAAAATGTATATTTTGATAGGCCCGTGCAACATGAAATTAAGTTACTTGGAAATAAAAAAGATTATTTTGTTGTTGTAGCAGTTTGTTGTGTTCTATTTTTCGTTATTATTTTGTTGTTGTCGCAGTTTGTTGTGTTCTATCTTTCGTCTGCTTTATTCTGTTGAGTGTTGAGATCAAGGAACTCGGCGACTATGATGGGGTGCGTCCACAGGGATCTGGATCTGAATCGAGTGGATCTGACTGGGCATTTAAAAAGGTGACGGGTATCGTGTGGTCCCAGGTTACAATCTTCCACGTCGGCATCAATCCTTGTTATGTAAGAGTTGAGGCGGCTGCATTTGCCGGAACGTAATTGATACAGCACTACTCTGGTGCAATTGGAGGCAGTCGTTCTTCAAGGACTACGTTCACTCGGTATTTATTTACCGCATCTGCTACCGTGTCTGCATGAATGTTGTCTATACCTGTTTGAACTGGAAATTCTAGATCTACCATAAGGCTTCTGGGCGGTGGATATCTATCCAAAATATAATGATTTGGATGGTCTCTGCGAAAACAGCCCAAAAGGTATTGCTTAGACAGCATGTAGTTATGTCTTCGCACTGGTAGGACCTTTGCCTCCTAATGGAGGTGGTCCACATGAGAACTAAGGAGACAGCCCGTTGCAGTTCGAAGGGCGGCATTCTGACAGATCTGAATATTATTCCACTGTGTGTCACAAAGCTGACGAGACCACATTGTCGTGGCATAACTTACCACAGACCGGCAAATTGCTTTGTACGTGGTCAACAAGGTATGTTTGTCTGCACCCCAAGTGCTGCCGGCAAGCGACTTAAGGACCTTGTTCCTACTTTTGACTTTATCGCAAATTTCAGTGACATGTGGGGAGAATGTGTAAGAGCTGCCAAGTATTTTGAGACACTTGATGGTCGGAATCATTTCTCCATCAACCATTACAGCCAGCTCGGCATTCGGCTCGGTAGACGTTCAACCTATTGCAGATGTCAACAATGGGTGGGCGCCCTGATGCCATGATCGTACAATCGTCCGCATATGATACGATCTCTATGCCTTCTGGAAGGGTGGAATGGAGGATAGGTAGAGGTTAAACCGTGTCGGAGATATCTCCCCACCTTGGGAAACTCCCTGTTTCACTCTACGGTGTTTCGACTTCTTATCCCTAAATTCCAATGACTGGCGACCACACAGATAATTCGCGACCCAGCGTCCAGTGCCACGGGCACCGTCCTATCACATGGCCTGGGCTGATTGAAGCCAAGGCAAATGTGTGTGGTGATGGCATGCAAAGCAGTTGTTGTGCTATACAGTATTCGAAATCCATGTTGATGCTTGGCGAATGGAAATTCTCCTACGAGGCTCGGGAAGAGTAATGCCTCAAGGGTCTTTGCCAATGGTGAGAGAAAGGACATCGGTCCGTACGACTCCCCCAAACTCAGGTCCTTTCCAGGTTTCAGTAGAGGGATCACTCTGCCCATTTTCGAGACATCGGGAACTATAAAAGTGTTCAAAGACTGGTTGAGGACAGTAGTAAGGTACTCAACTCCAGGTAAATCCAAATTCTTCAACATCAATGTATAGATTCCGTCGGGGCTCGGAGACCACGGATACGGCGAATGTCGCTTCTCCTTGCACTGTCACACTCGGGATGCACAATTTATTGACGCTTGATCAACATGGCGCATCTCTTCGGATCAGCCACTTTTACGTCGCCAAAAGTGACTGAGGTCTTGTCATCCCGTCAACCGGGGTTCGAGAGCTGATGCACCTTATCGTAATCCTAGTGAGGGCGTCCCCATTTACCGTGCAAAACGTGGAGCCTTCAATCTGCTCTGGGGAGAATGCCATCAAATGTGATGTGCATTAAAGTCCCCAAAAATCAGACGATTATGGCCAGATAGCAACCCACTTATGTCGGGGTTGTAAGCTTGGCCATTAATTGGGACACAGTTACCAACCGGCGGTATGTACACGTTGTAAAGCTCTATCTCTGCAGTACCGAACCTAACTGCTATCCCCATGCACTACATAGTCCGACGACGAGGAATCAGAAGGCGACGAGGACCCAGAAGGCGACGACGACGACGCTTGTGACCGACCCACTGCTGGCTATGTCATCACACCACCTTGCAACATATTCAGTATGACTATACTCCCGTAGTGAAGTGGGGCCAAAGCAAGATCGGAAATGTACCCATTCCGACGGATGATGGAAGCGGTTCTAGTAAACCGAAAAGAACCAGGGTCCGGGGTTCTTTTTAATTCCGGCACAAATAAGTTTGTGTGCATACCTGTGCGTACATGAGCAGATAATATGCGAGAAAGGAGATGACAACAAAGAGAATACAAACAAAAATCTGACATCTTAATACCGCCATACCTTGCCGGCTGTTAACAGCTGTTCGCGCAAGATCATCTTTTTCAATTCGCCTTGATTTCGGTTAAGGTTACACCTCTAACAAAATTTTCGGTTGCAGCCAAGACATTTATGTTGCCACTGAAAAAAAAGTTGTGTAGAATACAAGATGGCGACGCACAGCGATTTTTAATTTTAGCCTAGTACTGTACTGTAGTATTGACTTCGATTGTGCGGAAAATTTTGCTAAACATAAATTAAATTTTGTGAAATCTCACAATATTTCCAACAGTGTTGCTTATTTGTTTAATTGTAATAAAACTTTTTTTGGTAGAAAACAGTTGTATGTTGGCATAATTGTTATCATATGACTGTCAAACAAGCTAAAAACAAAATTTTCGCAGTTTTAAGCCATCCGTGTATAAGTCTATGCTACTTTTATTACCATATATTGTAGCTCCAATAGATTCTATCAGGAATAGAATACAGTACATTTTATGAATAACGGCTCAGGCAGTGTGTAATCCATATTGCCTGGTAAATCGGGCTTTGTATCTAGAATAACAGTGTCCGTGGACGCCGCATGACCAAAGGGAAAGCTCCCTTATCCTCACAGCAGTGGTCGCAGCAATTTGTCTAGCCGCGATCTCCAAAGGCATTGAACCGCGCGTCCAACAGACCACAACACCATATAACATTATAGGTCTGACAACTGCAGTATATACCCTGTGCATGACACGCGGTTTAAACCAATAGCCCTCTTGCAGGTGTATAGGGCAAAAGTTGACTTTATTGCCTTTTCCAAAATGTTGAATTTCCTGTCAAGCCAAACACTCAGGTATTTTGCGCTTTCAGTAAATGGAACATTCTCTCCTTCCAAGGTGACAGATGCCACTGTGACTCCTGCTGAAAAGACCTACTTCTGTCTTTTACGGATTTACGCCAACACCACTTTCGATAGCCGATTTCGCTGTCGCACTAGAGCGTCCTGAAGTGTATCTCTGAGATTGCTGGGAAACTTCCCTTAACCGCAATTATCACGTCATCACCATACGCCACCACTTTTACACCTTTTTTCCAAGAGACAATAATGTATTATTAATGGCTATATTACAAAGTAGAGACAGTACACCTCCTTGAGGTGTTCCTCTGCTGACCCATGTTTTTAGATCCACAGATCTCAAGTCCATCGTAATGCATTTTTTTGTTAAGTTAAACGCCCCATCGATGTCAATGCATACCGCCTGGGTGTGCGTTTTGGCATCGAAGGATTCTTCTATTTTATGCACAACCTCGTGCAGGACAGTCTCCACCGACCTGCCCTTGACATAGGCATGCTGCTTTTATTTGAACAGTTCGCTGGATGTCCCACTCGTTATCATGTTGTCTACAATGCTTTCCATGGTTTTGAGTAGAAAGGACGTAAGGCTTATAGGCCTTTAGTGTCGCATAACTTGCCTTGCCGGGCTTGGGTACGTTGTGAGTAAGTAAGTTATTAAGAAACTTTCTTACGTTAGTGTTGATGATGAAGAAAGTACAGGGTATTGTGGCGGTGCTGATATAGGGGAGCAGCACTGAATGCGATACTTCAGCTGAGACTTTTACACTTGTACGTGGAGGGCGTTGCGTTGAGTATAGTCTTTTGACCGAGAGTGTCAAGAACTCACCATCTTCGGATTTCGGTCATTCGTTTGTTCTGCGGTAGGCCAATGGCTTCGTGGGGCGTATACATGGCATTGGCATTGCCAAACTGATCTTTCGTAGATGGCGACTTGGAGTTTGTCTTCTCAGAGAGAAAGCTTTAGACTGGGGGCGCCCCGAACTTCTCTGGCGCTTTTACATACACGGATTGGTCCAATATGAATGGGGGAACTGGAGCAGAGGTTTTTTTAGTCAATTCATAGGGATTAGGGTGTCACATAGACTTCTGTTCGAGTGTAGTGTCTTTCATGTCCCCAATATCTCTACGCAAAATAAAAAGACAAAATTTCTTGAAAAATTTAAACTAACAATTTTTGTAGACATGTTCATTTAAATTCTACGAAATTTGACAATTTTGCTATTAACATGTTAAAATCATTTTGTAATAAGAACTTAGTACAGCTTATTTGTCATTTCACAAAACATTTGTTATAGTGCGTTTAGACAGCTGTTCGGGCGAAAATTCGAAGTCAGTACTAGGCTTTAGGTCGAATTTTAATAAATTTTGGTTGTACAAATAAGGCCACCTTTAATTGTTTCGGCATGGGCTGGTACTATTGTATTTTCTCACCGTTGAAACCCCATTTTTCGCGACTACTTCTTTGAAAAACTACTGCAAATTAAATATCGGCATGTATCGTCATATGTATTGTACTTTTTTTTATAAACATGTGTCGACATGTGCATATGTTCCATCAAATAAAACCTCGATTAATGGCTAGTACTACGTTCGTTTTTCACCGTTGAAAACCCATGCTTTTCACTATTACTTTTTTGCTTTAAAATCTATTATATAAAAAATGTAGCCCGCAAAAAATATCGCGAAAAACGAATATAGTACCAGCCTTTAATCGAAAAGTTGCATATTTATTCCAAAATCGATTTGTCATATTAAATTTTTCTTACGTGCACAACTTTCAGAGTTGATATTTTTGAAATTACATAAGACTTGTCTGATCGTTTAGTAGAAGCTTTATGGATCTATTACACTATGTGTTCTTGTCTTATGGCATGTATCATTTGTATTTCATTGTGTGTCAAAATTGCAAATTATTAATTTTTGTAAATATGTAATTTTTGTATGGCATAACCCAAGGCGGATTTAAGAAAGTGGTCTCACGCAAACAGCTGCTAACAGTCGGCCAGCTTTGACGGTATTAAGATGTCAGATTTTTGTTTGCATTCTCTTTGTTGTTCTCTGCGCACACGTATACACACACGCACACAAATTTCTTTGCGTGTGTTGGCAAAACGTCGACCAGCAGCTTACCTTTCTCCAGTTGTCATTATAAATGAAACCATCGACATCGAATCATCCCCGTCCGCAATGCCAGAATTTTTCCACAGGATATCGCCTTTTTTGTTATCTTCTTTCTCGCATATTCTTTGCGCATGTACGCGCACTAATTTCTTTGTATGTGTTGGTAAAACATTGAGCAGCTTGATGGCAAATGAGACCACATTTAAATGTTTCGCCATGAACATAACCTAAAATGTGAGTAAAAGCTGATTTTGTAGGGCTACAAATTGTTAAAGTTGTGAGAAAGCTGTTTAAACCATAAAGTTGTGAAAATAATTAATTTGGGGTTGCTTTTATTCAACTGACAACAAAAACAGCTGATTGTCTTTATGTTTTTGTCAGAAGAATAGAGAACCACTCTAATCGAAAAGCAAAAGCAACAGTGCTATTTTGAAAAGTAATTTTCATGTGTTAGTTTCATTCGTATCACACTATGTGTGCAACTTTAACAATAGCAAAATATGATATGTCATAAGACACGAACTTGTAGTGTGATGGCACCTTTAGCTTTTTAAACACAAGATTCACTGCCAAGACCGGTAACTTTTGTGAAACCTAAACGAATGAATGGGTGTCACTGACTCATTCACTCAAATGGCGACCACTTTGTTTAAAATGTTAAGTCGCATAGCTTTTAAAGCTGTGAGTGAGAAAAAGCTCGAATTTGCTAAAAAGCTCAAAATTTTCAAATGAAATTGTAATATCAAATAGAAACCCTAAATGTGTAGTATACTGTTAGTGGTTTCATATGATATTGCTGTACATACACATACAAATACATGTTCCCACTTTTAACAAATAAAGGTGAGTATGCACCTTAGTATGTATTACGTAGTCGACACTTCCCGATTTTTGCCCTACATTACTTGTTTACTTTTTTATCCTTTATTGCTGGTACTATGTTCATTTTTCACCGTTGAAAACCCATGTTTTTCGGGATTACTTATTTGAACACTGCACAAAGTAATCAGCGAAAAATATCCCAAAAAGTGAAAGTAGTACCCAAGATATATTCATTTACAGGTAGGAGCAGTTGCCCAACAACAACATTTTGTGTGCACTATCTGTCAAGATCGGGGATAAGTGCAACTCTTTGTTGTTGTTGTAGCAGTGTATTGTACACCGAGGCGGCAGCCCTTGCCGATGAAAAATTCCATCGGGTCAATCCGGTAAATACAACCAGCTGCCATGGGATTGACTCTGATTTTGTGTTTATTACTAGTTCGCGTCATTTTTCGTTATTTGGGTGTGATTGGCTCTTAACTATAATGCACACACATTCAAAACTCGTTGATAGATAGTGCATTTCGCGAGAAAAAATTGTACTCAGCTGTTTGCTGTTCACTACCTGGTCATTGTCATGGTAATACTAGCATTTAGTGGTTATGGGCTGGTACTATATTATCTTTACGCAATATTTTTCGCCGAATACATTTTTAAAATATAATAATAGGGTTTCAATGGTGAAAAACGAACATAGTACCAGCCCATGGCGAAACAAATAAAGGTGGTCTCATTTGAACAACAACCACAAATCACATAGGACAATCCGCCATCTTCTTATCAAGCTGATCGACGTTTTGCCAACACACACGAAGTCATTTGTTTGCGTGTGTGTACACGTGTGCGTAAATGAGCAGAGAATATGCGAAAAAGTATATAAGAACAAAGAGAATGCAAACAAAAAAGGACTTCTTAATACCGTCAAACCCGGCCAGCTGTTAACAGTTGTTCGCGCGAGACCACCTTATTAAATCCAATTTGGTATCAACCATAAACTACGAATGAACGACAAAAATAAAGTTAGTGGTCTAGGCAGTCAATGTACAGCCGATTGTACGTACCGGATTGACCTGTCTGTCTTGCACTGGATAGGACTGAACTAGGTCGCATCAAATTGGCACACAGAGTTCACCACAATTATTATACATCAGCTGAGCTTTAAACAATACCTGTCTTACGACATCCTATACGATACGTAACCAATATTTAGTGTTTTGGTTTATAATGTTGATCTGGCAATACTATATGTGCGACGAAAAGCAAAATGGTTGTTCTTTATTCTGAAGGAGGTGGACAAATATAATATAAAGAATAATTACAACTTTGAGAGCATAGAAAACAAAAAAGAAATTGCAAAATATTTTCATTTTAAACATATTAAGGAGGTATGGCTAATTTTGAAATTTAAAAATAATCTAAATTTAAAGGTTTTCTTCTGTGCAATACAGGAAAGTTCGCTGAATTATACAGCAAATGTCATCAGGCGTGTCAGATCAGGTATTTTCTGATTTTGTTGTGTATTTGCTGATGCAGGACACATAAGTTTCATTGTGCTAATAACTATTCAATTCGTTCCATTAACCTCCACTTTTGTATTAAAATATTTCAGATGAAAATACCCGGAAATACAGGTAATATATAATATACGAATTATTGCTTTATACTCATTACTGTTTTGACGCACATACACATCATATGTAATAAATTTCTCCGGTTTGTGACTTGGACATAACTGCGGATGAACAAGACTGATTTTTTTGGCACGTTAACGCTCTACTATAACTTTCTTTAAATTACTTCTTTCAATTAGGAAAAAATGCTGACCGAAACGTACCATGGATCCCGCATGAGGATGAAGCATCAGCTTATGAAAATTTAGCTTCCCCAATAAACGAAGATAATTCTTCCGGTATGTATTAGTTTATAAAGATCATTATTTTATTTCTTTGCCCTCAATAATAGGATGTGAGAGTATACATACTTCATCATTCCGATTCTATATTCAAAATATTTGGTATATAAAGATATATTCATTTGATATCTTCCTGACATTGTTATCGATCTAGTAATGTCCGTTCGTCCGTCCGCCCATCTTTTGGAATACGCTAATATTCGAATGAGTAAAGCTAACAGCATGAAATTTTGCACAAAAACTTACGGATTTAGGCCGGTTTGGATTGTAAATGGAGCAAATCGCTCCATGTTTAGATATAGTTTCCATACCGACCGATTGCCAAATTTAACTTCCTCTGCTTGTAGACGATGCAATTCTTATGTTATAAGTTTTCCAACCAATTCATAACCTGATATAGGCTATATATTCGGCGGTCTCCCATTTCACTTCTTGCGCTGCTATCGCTGAGAGCCATGTGTATACTTTTTATGTTTCTGCTATTTGACATATAATTAAATAAAAATAGTCCAAGAACTTGACAATTGTGGTATATTATACTCTAAATGAGGGGACCATTACTTAATAGAAAAACGATATGCTTAAATGTAATCTTTAAAGTAAATTTTTTTTGTTTTCAGCTGCTAATCAAAATTCATCAATGCAGTTTCAGTATCCTCCATTTAATGCTAAAGAGGCGCAACAGTCGTCTTTTAATAACTACAAGTCTCGCAAGTCTTCAGCTCCATCCTCATCTTCAAACTACGGTAAGATTTTATCTTTAATATGATACATATGCTAGGCCTGCTACGAATTTCGGTTTAATTTTTTTCAAATAAAGTGCTTGACAATTTTATTAAGTTAGGTTTAAGTGGCGGTCTACCATCAGACTTAATTAGACATTTTCGTCCATTGTGATACCACAGGAACAGAAAAAGGAAGATGCTTTCTAGTTCCTACCGTCGCTTTAAAAAACAAAACAACTTGCGAATGTTCACATCAGCTAAATCAAACAGGTTCTAAAAAAAATGAGAACCTAAAGTGGAACTCCTTCTGACTGCTAGTGCGGGACACACAGAAGGTGTTCTATTGTCTCTTATTTTTCGATGTCCTCACAGCTTTTGCAAAAGTCGTTGCTGACAACTTTCAGTCTGTCAGCATGTTTTCCGATTAGACGCAATGACTGAGACGTCTGTTCTGGCCAGTGACAGCAAAGCGGTATACCTCTTAGAGTCTAGATAAGGGCACATAGTTTTGGAATGCTCACAGCCTCCTCTTTGTGACCATCTGTCATTCTTTGTCTTTCGAGCCTTATCCTGAAAACTTAGCTTACATGTCGCCGGAAGTATACCCATAGATTCCAGTTTCTTTGGAATGTGTAACGTAGTTCCTAGTATCGCAATCGTAGTTCTAATCGGTTCTATCAAGAATAGTGGTACAGTACTTTTTATCAAAAAGCGGCTCAGGGTGTAATTCACACTTGCCGGAACATCTAGGGCAACACAGTGTCCGTAGCCGCCACCTGACCAAAGAGAAAGCTCCCTTAACCTCATGACAGTGGTAGCAGCAATTTGTCCAGAGGCATTAGATATAGCAATAAATTCAGTGCATCAGATGGTGT
This sequence comes from Stomoxys calcitrans, assembly GCF_963082655.1. Lineage (NCBI taxonomy): Eukaryota > Metazoa > Arthropoda > Insecta > Diptera > Muscidae > Stomoxys > Stomoxys calcitrans. The sequence continues at coordinate 159,356,735 of NC_081553.1, read as the reverse complement.
CGTCCTCAGTGCGGCTTTGATGCACAAACAAGCCATCCTTTGGATCCGGTTGAGTACTTCAAATTCGTTCAAATAGGTACATTACTTTCAAACTAGAAGGTTTCACATTTTTTTAAACCCTCGAATAGTTCTTTGTTTTGAATAGAACTCAAGCTGGAGGCAAAGATTATGTTCTTATTGGAAATCTATTATTATCCTTTTGGGTTAATAATAAAGCAGTGCAATTTGTAAATAATATTTAACAGGAAAATTATATTTGAATGTTTAAAATAAGATGTCAGACAACAGAATGAAAAAAATAAGCATGACAAAATTCAATTACAATGTCATAGATAATGTGATTAAAAATTATTTCCATTTTATAAAGTGATTTATAACAAGTAGAACAATATTCCAACACCCCTTCTCAATTTATAAGATAGAAACTCAAATAAGTCCAATCATATTATTGAATTTCGTTATTTTTATACGATGTAGTGGCTTTGTTAGCAAATCTGCCAACATTTCGTTAGTTGGACATTATTCAAAGATTACTTCCTTAGATTGTTTAAGTTCTCGAACAAAATAATATTTCACATCAATGTGCTTCGTGCGTGGATTTATTTTCTCGGCATCTAATAGTTTGAGACAGCTTTGATTATCTTCTTTCATACAGATATCGTTAACTTGAAGTTTAAGATCTTTGAAAAGCATTCTCAGCCATATGAATTCTTGTGCAGCTTCAGCTAACGAAACAAATTCTGCTTCTGTTGAAGATAATGTGACATTTTTCTGCTTACGACTTGCATATGATAATGTGGCGCCCCCGAGTTGGAACACATAGCCACTAGTAGATTTTCTTCCATTAATATCTCCAGCAAAATCAGCATCAGCATATCCAATTAATTTAAAATTTTTGCAATCAAGACAAAGCTTTAAATTCTTCGTACCATTGATATATTTTAAGAGTCTTTTTACCTCATTCCATTCTGCTTTAGTGGGACATGCAACTTTTCGACTTAAAATTGATGTCGCGACAGTAATTTCGGGTCTAGTATTGTTTGACAAATATAGCAATGATCCAATTGCTCGTCTATATTGTTCATTGGACTCCATTTTGTTCGATTCATTTGAAATTTGATTTATATATCCAACATCTAAAGGAATTTTAGATGTTTTGGATTCTGTCATACTAAATGCATCCAAAATCTTTTGGATTCCAAGATACTGCTGTAAAGGACCCAGGTTATTAATTCTGAATTTTGAAGATATGTCTTTTACAGTGGATTCAATGACTTTCTCGTCTTTGTTAAAAATCAGAATGTCATCAACATAAACAAGTAAATATATAATATTGTCTAATTCCCCTTTTGTATATAGACAACAGTCAGCATCACCCCTTCTGAATCCTAAACTTAACAAAAATTCATTAAGTTTTTGATTCCAGCATCGGGCCGACTGTTTCAAGCCATAAATGCTTTTATTTAATTTGCATACCAAATTCTCATTTTTGGTAGTTTTGAATCCTTCGGGTTGTTTTAAATATATTTCGTTGTCCAAATCACCATTAAGAAATGCAGTTTTTACGTCAATATGATAAACCAGCATATTTTTGTGTGACGCTACGGATAACAGTGTCCGAAAAGTTGAGTGCTTCATGACTGGCGCAAAAACTTCATCATAATCATAGCCATATTTTTGCGAGAACACCTTTGCAACCAGCCTGGCTTTATACTTGAAACTTCCGTCAGCTAATGTTTTCACTTTGAAAATCCATTTACTTCCAACAGCTTTTCTACCCTTTGGTAGTTCAATCAACTCCCAAGTATTGTTTGCATACATAGATTGCATCTCCTCTTCCATGGCGCTATACCATTTTTCTCTATTTGAACATTGAATAGCTTCATGGTAAGTTTTCGGCTCAAATATCGAAGTTGCTGTACATGCATATCTTTCCGGTAGTTTACCTTTTGTAGTTCTTGACGATTTTCTTGGCGCATGCTCGATTTCATTACTTTCCAAAACATTATCCGTCGATGAATCTTCTGTCAAATTATTTTCTTGTATCTCATCAGTTTCGTCAGCTGTATCATAATCTTCAGTGTCATCTTGACTTGGTTCATCTGTTTCCCTGATGTTTTGCTGACCTGAATAAGATAATACTAGCGGAACCTCGTTACACTCCGGTATAACTTGACAAACTTCATCCAAAAATCGTACGTCCCTTGAAATTATAATTTTGTTTGTTTGTGGATCTAAAATTCGATAAGCTTTCGATTCCTCTGAAAATCCTACTAATATACCCTTCTTGGACACTTCATCAAATTTTTGACGAAAATTTTTGTTTATATGGTAGAAGGCTTCACTACCAAACATCCTTATATGCTCCATTGAAGGCTGTTTATTGAACCATTTTTCGTAAGGCGTTTTATTTACAGCTTTAGAGGGTAGTCGGTTTTGCAAATAATTAGCCGCATTAATAGCTTCAGCCCAGTACTTTACATGTAGTCCCACATGTATGAGCATTGTCCGAGCCATTTCAACCAAACTCCTGTTCTTTCGCTCAGCGACACCATTTTGTTCCGGTGTATAAGGGGCTGTGAATTGGTGAAATATACCTTTTGCTTTTCATGTACTGATCGAATCCTCGACTTTTGAATTCTCCATCTCTGTCAGTTCTTAGAATCTTAACCCGCTTTCCAAAAAAATTTTCAGTATACTCCACGAATTCTTTGATTTTCTCAAATGCTTGATCTTTACTTGCTAGAAAATACACCATACAGTACCTTGTATGATCATCAATCATAGTGAGAAAATATTTGTTTCCGCTTGGTGTTGTTTTCTGCATAGGTCCGCACAAATCAGCATGAACTAGATCTAAAACATCATTCGCTCTGTTTTGAGTAATTTTGGGAAATTCCTTTCTTGACACTTTTCCCTTCAAACACGATTCACAATTATCAGAACAATTGCAGGGTTTCAATTTGACATTTCCAATCAAATTTTCTTTAATTACGGACTTTAATGCAATAACGTCACGGTGACCGAATCTTCGATGAAATGTGTGAATACATTCAACTGCTTTACTGGTTGCAAAATTAGCATGTTGGTCCTGTTCCAGTACGTATAAGTTATTCACAAGCTTCGCAGTAACTATTATTTGTTTGTCATTAAAAATTTCACATTTATTTGCCTTAAATGTCACTCCTAAGCCTTTTTGGGTTAATTTGGAAACTGATAACAAATTACCTTCTAGTTCCGGAACATACAGCACATTTTTGATAGTCAATTTATTGCCACAGCAAATCAGAAATCCTTCACCTGATCCTTGGGCTTTGATTTTCTTACCATTTGCTAAATAAATATCCCCGTTGGTGTTGTCATCGTATTTCTCGAAAAATTCATAATTGCTGCTCATATGACAACTTGCACCTGAGTCTATATACCAAGAATCGTGACATAACTTTTCGCTTGAGTTTAAGCAAAATTCATTCGAGTTTGAATCCTCTGATGTCTTCTTTACGTTGTGTTGACTTTGCTTGGTATTGACTTGCTTTTTGATTTTACAGTGTCGTTTAAAATGACCTGTCTTACCGCAATTGAAACATTTCAACGTTGTCTTCGCCTTTGACTTTAGCGCTAGATTCGACAAACCAGATTCTTGATGTGCCTCCTGTCTGCGCTTGAATTCTTGAATCAGCTTTTCTTTGACGAGCTCTAATGCCAAATCTGCATCCGAACGGACTTCCAAAGCAGTAATAATTGAGTTATACTCATCCGGCAAGCTACCAAGCAAAAATGCTACCTGAAGATGATTCGCCAATGATTCTCCCAAACCATTTAATCTATCCACAGTATCCAGCATTTCAGAAATATGACTTTCCATATCTTGTCCAGATTTTAACTGCATTCGGCATAACTTCTTTAGCAACATTACCTTGTTCGATAGTGTTGATTTCTCATGGAACTTCCTCAATGTTTCCCAGTACTCCCTTGCAGTCTTCAGATTACGTAGATGTACTAACTGAGAGTCTTCCACCAACAAACCTATAGTAGCTCTAGCTTTGCCATACTTTGATATCCACGATGCTGGAGCATTGTCCGGTTTATCACAAGAGATTGTATCCCACAAATCCTCTTTCATCAGCAAAAGCTCCAATTTATACTTCCAGATCTGATAATTCTCTCCATTTAATTTTTTGATACAGGATTTTACATCTTCCATTTTAGACTCAATTTTCTTTGCAGTTCACAATTATTCACAAATTCTCTCGCTGCACTGGGCCCTTAACCTATTGGAAATCTATTATTATCCTTTTGGGTTAATAATAAAGCAGTGCAATTTGTAAATAATATTTAACAGGAAAATTATATTTGAATGTTTAAAATAAGATGTCAGACAACAGAATGAAAAAAAATAAGTATAACAAAATTCAATTACAATTTCATAGATAATGTGACTAAAAATTATTTCTATTTTATAAAGTGATTTATAACAAATAGAACAATATTCCAACAGTTCTTTAGGGTGTCCAAAAAAAAAACAAAGTATTTTTTTGAACCACAAACTCTTTGATTCCGACAGGCAAAATATGACATAGTATGGCGATCTATTAACGATGCTTTTCTTTTTAAGAAATCACAGCATAAAATTTGTATAAAAACAAAAAAAAAAACATTTATATGGAATTTGTTATAAAAACACAATCTGTACTCTGCGCCACACTGTAATTATATATAGGTCGACTCAGAAGTTCCTCCTGATTTGTCTCAGCCATTTCGTAAGTCATTTTGTTTTATAATCGAGGTGTATCATATATCACCTTTTTAGGCAAACGCTGCGAATTTTAGTAAAAATCGGTTCAGATTTAGATATTGCTCCTTACTTATAGGAACTTAGTTACTACAACTTTCAACCGATTTGCATGAAATGAAATGGTATGAAATTTTGTTGTTGTTGTTTTAGCAGTTTGTTTTGTTCTATCTTTCGTCTGCATGTTTCTGTCAAAACCCAGGAACTCTGCGACTAAGATGGGGTGCGTCCACAGGGATGTGGGTCTGGCTGGGCAGTTAAACAGGTGACGGGTATCGTGCGGTCCCTGGTTACCATTGGGACATACATCTTGCACGCCGGCATCAATCCTTGCTCTGAAGGAGTTGAGGCAGCAGTAACTGCCGGATCGTAATTGAGCCAGAACGACAGGTCGATGGTTAGAATTATGGGGAGTTAGTCTGATCCCAATGATATGACGGCTTGCCAGGATACGTCACTCAGGAGATCAGGGGATGCAATGGAAATGTCTGGCGAGCTGCTGCACCTTGTCGTTATCCTAGTGGGGGCATCCCCATTTACCGTGTAAAACTTGGAGCCTTCAATCTGCTCTGCCAAAGCTTTGCCTCGCTGGTCGTTTTAAAAGGTAGAAATCCAAAAAACTTGATGCGCAGTCCCCTTATCATTGAACTTTAACTTTATTTGGACTGAACTCATTGATATAAGAGAAGTACCCCCAGTTCCTTATTGGAATGTTAGTGGGAAATTTAGTAGTTAGTAGTCCATCAATCCCGGCACGGACCAGAAGCATGCGGAGAAGGCATCCTGGGATTCGCCTCTCCCATGACGAAAAAACGTCGAACACGTACACAGAGTCAGCAGCCGTTGCCGATGAAGAATTTTATCGGTTCAATCCGGTGAGTACAGCCGGCTGCCGTGGGATTGTTACATTTTAATAAAAATATAAGTTATATCATGTCATACATATCATAAAAATACTATGTTATCATTGAGATTTTGTAGTGTCTCAAAAAATATTCGCGAAAAGTAATTTTTGAAATTTGACTTTATGAAAGATATTGTAGAAAAGATTGTGAAGACTGAGGTAACAATCAAGAAGCTTTAATGGTAGAAGCAAAGAAATTTTTCAAGCAAAGTGTGGACTTGTAAAACACATCCAACACTTTGCCTTGTTTTATAAGTTAGCACTAATTCAAATGTTCGCATAATAAATGCAACCTATCTTTTACAAGAGGTTTGGTCATCATATCAACAAGTTGATTTTCTGTAGATATTTGTGACATAAAGACTTTGCCTTCAGTAACCTTCTTCCTGATGAAGAAATGTTTTATTGAAATATGCTTAGTCATGCGATGAAATTTCGGATTTAGTGCCCGGCGAAGAGCTGCAGTGTTATCAATATAAGGGAAAGGAGCTTCTTTTAAAAGATTAATTTCCTTATATAACTTTTACTTGCAGTTATTATTTCAGATCAACGGTTGATGTTGAAACAATTTTCTATCGTTGACTTAACCATGACATAGAAGTTGCTAAAATAACTGAAGTTGATCTACCAATTGTTTACCTTCTCTTCGATATTTCAGACAGTTGCTGAAAGTTCCAGATATATATCTAAATACTCTCTTCATTTTCATAATGTCGTCATACTAAGAGGGCTTTAAATTCATAGATAGATAACCCACAATATAGGCAAGATCAGGCCTTGTTCCAAGCATTAGGTACATTAAGGCTCCAACTGCGTGTCTATAGATGATGTATGTGGTTGCTTTCTCATCTTTATATGGGGTTCCAGATTTTTCCATTGGCGTTGACACAGATTTAAATTCCATAAAGTTGAATCTTCTTAGAATTCGTATTGCATACACTTCTTGGTTAACTCTGATATAATCATTATTATTCACAATTTCAAGTCTAATAAAGTAATTGACTTCTTTTGTAGTAATTTTGAATTCAATGTTTAATTCTTCTAAAAATCATCTAGGTTCGTGACTCGACGTCCTCGCGTTAGCACCACACCACCGGATCTCCGCCTGCAGGACCGTATTATGGTCAGGCAGTCTAAAAGTAATGCCAGTCCCTGGGTTCTCAATGTACACCCCCAGGCCCACTCTGTCCTCTAGCTTTGATCCATCCGTGTAACATGATGGCAATACTAGGGTTCCGTCAATCCAAGACTGCTGCTGGCTGCAGTGCCTCGCACTCGACCTCAAGGTTCATCTAAGGTATCCGATCGGAAACCTCTTCACTTCCTTCCAGGTATCGTCGCCTCGATTATACCGCGTTGGTATGAGCTGCTCCCATCCTCAATCCATTCTTCCATCGCCTATAGTCTCATAGCCGCAGTGGCAGGCTCACACTTAATCTGTATGTCAATGGGTCGGATATCTAGAATAGTCTCCAGTGCCCTAGTTGGTGTGATCCTCATCGCTCTGCCTATACCAAGACAACATTTTTTCTGAACTTGTTGTATGGTCCTTATGTTTCACTTTTTCTCCATAGCAGTCTACCAAACTACTGAGGTGTATGTAAGTATTGGTCTAATCAAGCTTCTGTAGAGCCAGTGGACTATCCTCGGATTCAGACCCCATTTCGAGCCTACGGTCCGTTTATATAGCTCAACATCTGTGAGCCTTCATAGTACGCTCCTGAATGTGACACTTCCAATTCAGTTTCCTGTCCAAGATCACGCCTAAGTATTTGAACTTGTCGGATATCAAAATCTTTTTATTGAGGAAATTTGCCTACCTTTGTCTTCCTCGTGAACTGGCATATTTCAGTCTTCTATGGGTTAACATTGAGACCTCTGGGTCTAGCCCTATCATGTGCCATATGCAAGATCCTTTCGGCCCTTCTGCATAGCTGGTTTGGATCCTTAGAAGTAATATAACATCGTCTGCGAAGCAGACGGGTCCAAACCCCTCCTCAGTCAGCATCCGTAATAGGTCATTTATGGTGGTCACCCATAGGAGTGGCGATAAACTGCCCCTCTGTGGCTTGCTTTGTGCCACTTTCTCCCTTATATTTATGTCATGGGACACACAATTTATCCACCTGTTCCTTAGCATATGGTTTATCCAGTCTCTAAGGATCGGGTCCACCCGGTACTGGTCTAAGGATTGGATCAGTGTGTCGGTCCTCGATGTCAATGCCTACCGCCAGTGTGTACGTTTTGGCATCGAAGGATTTTTCTATTTTATGCACTACCTCGTGCAGGGCAGTCTCCACCAACCTTCCCTTGACATAGGCATGCTGTTTGAATGTGAACAGTTCTATGGATGTCCTACTCTTTATCATGGTGTCCACAATACGTTCAATGGTTTTGAGTAGAAAAGACATAAGGCTTAAAAGTCTGTAGGCCCTTGCTGTCTCATAACGGGCTTGGGTATAAATACCACTCTTGCCTCCTGCCAGGGTTTCGGAATATAGGCAAGTCCCAGGCACGCTGTAAAAATATTGGCCAGGTGGGGCGCCAGATAGTCTGGCTCCTTCTGTAGTAACGCCAGAAATATTCCACCAGGTCTGAGTGACTTAAATAATTTAAAGCTCCCCAAGGATTCCTTCACCATAAATTCCGTAATTATAAACCTTCGATCAACGTCATTATTCCAAGATTTCGGTGTCTCCGTTAGTCCCTTCATATCCTGTGGAAAATGGGTTTTCATCAAAAGCCTCAACACGCCCCCCGTTGTCTCTGCTCTCACTCCCATATCGTCTACTAAAGTTTCAGTTTGGAGATGGGTGTTTGAGAGAAACTTATTTTATCTTGACTGCGTCATTAATGTTATCGACCTGTTCGCAGAAAAGCTTCCAGATGGCAGGTTTTGGCGCTCTGGTAATATCATTGTATTCCTTGAGCCACACATCACAATAAACTTCCGCTTTTTTATGACGTGCACTGTTAACAAGTCTGCGGACCTCATTCTCAATATTGCGAATTTCTCCGCTCATCCAGGGTTTTTCTTGGGCTGATTTCCTTACCGAAGAGGACAACTATCTTCGAAGGACACCACCAGTGCAGTCGCAATCCTGCTGACATTTTCGTCAATGTCTTCTATGCTTGGACAATCTAAAATATCTTGCCCAAGTCTTCTTCTGAGTAGCCTTTCGAATTTTGTCCATTTAGTTTTCAACTTATTCCGGAAGCATACCGGATTCGGTGCTGGCCGTGCTATTCTAAACCCAATGTAGCGATGGTCAGAGAAAGAGTGTTCCATGTAGACCCTTCAATCCAGAAGCTCATCGATTAGATTTTTCGAACATATCGTCACATCTAATACCTCTTCCCAAATCCTATTAACAAAGGTGTTACCAATATTAAATGTTATTAGGTCGTTGGTATTCAAGAACTCTGCCGGGGCCCCGCTTATTAGTATTGGTACTACCCCACGAAATGTGATGGGAGTTCTCATCGCACCTCGTTTCCTGTCTGTTTTGCTTTCCTCACCAGCCGTTGCAGCTCCGACGTTGGTGGCGGTGTCGGAGAGTCGAAACGCAGATAAAGTGATGCCAGGTATGCTCTATCGTCTTCCTGTCTCACCACTGTTGAATCCGACGTTCCCTTTTAGTAAATACGCTGCCCGTGCTATTCTAAACCTAATGTATCACATCTATTAGATTTTCCGAACATATCGTCATATCCAATACCTCCTCCCTAATCCTATTAACAAAGGTAGCGGTGTTACGAATATTAAGTGTTATTAGGTCGTTGGTATTCAAGAACTCTGCCGGGGCCCCGCTTATTAGTATTGGTACTACCCCACGAAATGTGGTGAGAGTTCGCCCTATTAGTACCTCGTTTCCTGCCTGTTTTGCTTTCCACACCAGCCGCTGTTGCATCCGACGTTGACAACTCTGGATATAATTAGAATTTTTATGACAAGTTCCAATGACGAGAAAATTGCTCGTTACAAATTGGTTCATCATATATTTGTGCTTCTGATTCTTCAGACTTCTTGATCTAATTCTTCATGGAATTCTGTAACTGATTCAGTATTGTTTTCTGCGTCTGATCCCAATGATTAAATTTAAATGGGATTACTGCATGCAATATATTAGTAACATTGATTTCGTTTTAAAAGATCTTCTTGCATAGTAAAAAAAAACAAAAACACCTTCTTAAATATAAAAATGAATTAAAATTGAGTTAAAATAGAATGAAATAAAGCAATTGTTACAAACCATAGAAAGAGATATGTTGAGGGGCTTACAAAACTAGATAATGCTCAAATAAATTGTGAGAGAGGCATGAGTGAAATATGAAAGTTAAGCGAGAATGTTAACAAAATAGGACTGTCTGGAGGGACGTGTTGGCGATGCCCTCAAATAGTTGACATGGCTGACCGTGTCGAATGCCATCGATAGGTCTAGTGCCACGAGGACCGTCCTATCACATGTCCTGGGCTGATTGAAGCCATGGCAAATGTGTGCGGTGATGGCATGCAAAGCAGTTGTTGTGCTATGCAGTCTTCGAAATCCATGTTGATGCTCGGCGAATGGAAATTCTCCTAAGAGGCTCAGGAGGATTAATGCCTCAAGCGTCTTTGCTACTGGTGAGAGAAGGGAGATTGCTTTCCAAGCTTCAGTAGCGGGATCACTCTGCCCATTTTCCAGACATCGGGAACAATAAGAGTGTTTAAAGACAGGTTGAGGACAGAAGTTAGGTACTCAACTCCAGGTAAATCCAGATTCTTCAACATCAATGTAGAGATTCCGTCGGGGCCTAACGCCTTGGATGATTTGGCGCCACAGATGATAGACGTAACTTCGTCCACGGTAAATTGTGATGGCTGTCCATCGGCTCGGACACCACGGATACGGCGAATGGCGCTCCTCCTTGCCATTTCACTCTCGGGATGCACAATAAATTGACGGTTGATCAACCTGGCGCATCTCTTCGGATCATTTACGGTTACATCGCCAAAAGTGACTGAGGTCTTGGCATCCCGTCAAGCGGGGTTCGAGATTGACTTAACATTAGACCACAGCTTGCATAAACCGGTGCCTAAGTTACATTGCTTCAAATGTTCCAGCCTAAAATTCCACCTATTTTCGTTGACTACCCTGTTTATTCCCAGATTCAGCTCGCTGATTCTGGGGTTAGTAGGAACCATATTCGTCTGCGAGTACCAGTATTCGACCGGCCACTAGCACATCCGAGGTGGGTGGCTGTTCACTGAAGCGGCGATTGGTATACTCTCTGAAGCCAACCCAACCGGCCTCCTTCTGATTGATAAACGTCCAGCGCTCAGAGGTTATGAAGTCGGGTGGTCGGTCGATGGTGAGAATTATGGGGAGGTGGTCTGACCCCAAAGAGATGGCGGATTGCCAGGATACGTAATTCAGGAGATTAGGGAATGGAATGGAAATGTCTGGCGAGCTGCTGCACCTCCTCGTAATCCCAGTGGGGGCATCCTCATTCACTGTGCAAAACGTGGAGCCTTCAATCTGCTCTTCCAAAGCTATGCCACGCTGGTTGTTACCTAGAGGAGACTGCCATTAAGTGTGATGCTAGATGTGATGTGATGGAAGAGCCCGAGGATCCAAGCCACGCCCTCTGAGGTAAAATAAAAGAAATTGTTTTTGAATAGACTCAATCGCAATATTCTAAAATTCTGCGAGGAAATTGTTTAATTATCAAGGGATCTAAAAATTCTTTACTTCAACGCTTGATAAATTCCAGGCTTCTTTAGGCTTTATTCGTAATTAGAGAAATATGTTTCCGAAAATCTAACCGTTGGTCCAGCAGGATTCCCAAATCATGAATAGAATCCACATACTCTACTATACAATCATTCAAATAAAAATTTGTATCTATCTTCTTGAGCGGAAGGAAAGAGATATGTTTACATTTCAAAGTGTTAAGTTCCAACAAATTAGTATTGCACCATTTATAAAACTCGTTGTGATCAGATTGCAATATACATTGGTTTGCTTCCTCATTAAAAAAATCGAAAATGTTTGGTCACGAATAATCAGTTTTATAAGTTCAATAACAATAATCGTTTGATATCGACATCTAAAGCCTTCATTCACAAGTGTAGTTAATTCCAAAAGATTTGTTACAGTAGACCGATGTATCCGGAAGCCACGTTGAAATTTACAAAAAATAGATGAAACTTGAAAAGATAGTACCACGATCACCATCTTTTCAAATAATTTTGAATTTATGTTCAATTGAGCAATTCCTCTATAGTTTGACGCTTCAGTTCTATTACTCGATTTAAATAAAGGAACAATAAAATATTCTTTCCGAATTGGTGGTAAATAGCCAGTATCCAGGGACTTATTAAACATTTTATGTAGAGGAGTTGCAGTATGGACTGAAACAAGCACCTAATCGAAATAAGTTAATACTTGCATACATGTTTATGATGGCTTGGTTGCAGCAACATGCAGGGAACAACTACAATAATTTATGGACAATTTGAAGAAAGAATTCAAGATAATAACAAAGGAAGCTAGTTATTTCCTTCCTTTTAAAGAATCCAAGAATGAATCAAGACAAATTAATCGGCATTTGCAAAGCTCATATTACAAAAATATAATTTGCAAATTTATGATTTGCCGATTTGAATGCAAATCGGTACCTACACATATGGAAATATCCAAAGACAATTGCAAAAGAGGACATATTGTAACGAATTTTCCATATAGACAAGCTGTAGGTGCTTTGATGTATCAATGAGTGCTGTCCGATTTAAGTTTAAGCTCAATGATAAGGCGTCTCCTCTTTATAGCCGAGTCCGACATACCATTTTTTCAAACCGCATAGTTCCTCTCAAATGTCGCGAAAATTTTTTCTGATGTACTCGCCAGGATTCGAACCCAGGTGTTCAGCGTCATAGGCGGACATGCTAACCCCTGTGCTGCGTTGGCCGCCAAGAGAAAATGATCAAATTGAAAAGAGTGCTTAGATATATTTCTGGAACACTAAGCTATGGCATCAAATGCAAGAAGCAAAAAAGAAAAACAGTATTATATATCGATAGAAATATATGATTAATTTTTTTTATCCTATAAGACAAGGGGATGTGTTAAAGTTGTTTTACAAGTAACATGAAAGCTTCTTTATTATATAGTTATGTTAAGTTGTTATGTGCTATGATACCAACTTAGTGCTTTTCGCAGTAGATTTGGTGTTTTTTTAGTGACAAACGAATGATGAAGAAGAGTCTCAAATGGCTGAATACATCATTAATGTCACCAGTATTTCCACTGAACATGTTTTCTGAAGGTCCAACCCTGATTTGAACCCCAGTGTTATGGTGGTCAACTAAATCAACAGCAGGACGATAAAAACAAAAATATTCTATGGCAATGCCCTTTTATTTTGCGCCAATTAATTTCAAAATATACTCGAAAATCAAAGATAGTGCCTGCTTACTATTTTCTATGAGCATAATTTCAATCACGCAAGAAGAACTAAATTCAATCACGGTTACGCACCATCGCTAGATTGAAGTTGGATCTCACTCACGAATCACGTGGCTCACGCGTGTCATGACAGTTCAACTTCTGACTCTGTCATGAATTGCAATAGCAGGTTTAATAGTATATTGTGCAGTAAATTTTGCTTAGAACAACGTATTAACATCCTCTGTACTTTGTTCAATTATATACTTTATGCTTTGTGTTATCGTTTCTGGAAGGATTTCGATTCTAAAAAAATGTTACACATATACGGGACAACATTTTGAAAATGTCGCCCCAATCCTTTCAAAGTTGTGTCGTTTTATTTACCAGTTTAGCGGATCCGCTAGCTTATGGATAAATAAAACGCTCTTCCCGCTAAATGCTTTGTACCTTTAACGTCGGCAGCACTGATACACATCCGAAATAATCAAATATCAACAAAACAAACAAAATAAGTAATTTTAATTTTAAATGTTTCTTGGAGTTCATAAATGGGATTTTATTAAAATCCTAAAAAATTTTACCTTCCAGAACGTTTAGTCATTGAATAAATATATTTTGTTCTTCCTCTTTTAGTTTTGTCATTCAGATTGAATGAGTACACAACATGTTTTAATAAACGGCGATAATATTAGCCGTTTAACTAATCGGGGATAGAATTTTTCACCATACAAACTAAGCGAGAAAATTCGCTTAATGGGTAAATAAGAGACGGCAAGTTTTACACTTTTTACAATTTCAATCGAACATGTTGTCATTTCGACGAAATAATATGGTAAAAATCGCATCCTCGTCTTCGGATGAAGAACTTTTTTTTAGCAATGTATCTAATATGCCGTTAGCTAATATGCCGGACCCCCTCCGCTGTGCTTCTTTTACTTTATATGGAAAAAAATTATCTTTTGAATATTTATTTGCGAGCTTTTAGTGAAACACTATGAAAATGGTGTATGTATATCGCTTGACTAACAGTATAACAATATCTGAGTATCCTTTATCTAAATCCCATATGATCTTTATTGGTCTATAAATTTAGGTCATTTAAGTTTGGATGTTAGATGTTCTCTATCAGAAAAAACTTTATTTGAGCCCGATATTCTCATGGGGGTTCTGGGAGTGGGAAGGCCCCCAGGGTGGTGGTTGGTGGGTTTAGGGAGTGGTGTGGACCCCCAGAACCGTGGTCCCGAAAGTGGGTATGAATTTCGTGCTCTACTCCCAAGTGCCTTCATTTGAGTCCCATATTGCCCTGACCGGCCAATATGTATGTCCGATTTAGGCTTGTTTTCGGGGGTTAGGTGGTCCCCCAGACACTTAGCCCTTAAAAGTATCAGCATCGTGCTCTACCTTTATTTAAACCCCATATTGTTATTGGTTTAAGGGGAGTTCATGTAATGAGGCGTCTACATTTGACCCCAAAATTGGTTTTCAAATTTGTTTTCTAATCTCAAATACATTTTGAGCCACACATTGCCATGGTGAATATGTATTCTTTGTGGGTTGTTTTAAGGAAGGGGTGGTGCTCCAAATACATGGTCGCACATTTGGATATCAGATGGTCAGTAAATAATTGCGGTTTTGGGGAATGGGTAGATCCCCAGAAAATTGGTCTCGTGTTTTACTCCCCAATACTTTATATTTAAGCCCCCCATTGTTATGTTCGGTAAATATATCCGAGTTAGGGGAGTGGGTTGTCCCCCAAACACTAGGCCCTGAACATACGTCATCATCGTTCTCTACTCTCAAATATCATTTATTTGAAACCCATATTGCCACTGGCTTAAAAATTGGGTATCAAATTTGTTTTCTGTTTTCAAATACCTCTCATTTAAACTCATGTCCGCGAAGATAAATTTGAATATAATTTAGCCAAGACATAAACCTGGCATTTTAACAGAGCTACGTTAAATGATTAACAGAGCACTGTTAATAGATTTTCTTTTATATTTTAAAAATAAAATAAAAAATAATTTTTAGCAATTTCTCACCTAATATTTTCTAAAATCACTTGCTGACGAATTTATCTACAACTATAAAATGCTTAATAATAACCAAACCCTCAAACGTCTATGCCAAAAATGTTTTTTGACGACCTATATGACCCATTTTTAAAACGGCATTGCAGTGAACTCGTCATAGATAGGTGATACAAACAAATACCAGAAATAGCCCCCACCAAGAACTTTTAGAATCAGAAGTCCCCATATTCAAATTATATTTCAGATCGGAGAAATGGGCTGGGCTCAAAGTGTGCGACAGCGGGGAAGCACGGAACTCAGAAAATACTTCGACAGCAGAAGTTAGTGAAGCATCTAAGGAAAAATCGCCCACACCGCAAGTGCCCAGTGTCATGAGGAAGAGTGGTTCCACAGCTTTCTTCACCAGTTCTTGGATGCGTACGGAAGCTCAACGTGGTGGAAGTTCTGAATCCTGACTATGGTCCAGTTTCTACAGATAAATCTCCACCATTGTAAGGCCGCTCCGGCGGCACTAAAGGTCCTCCTGATGGCAGGGGGATTTGATGAAGTTCTTATCCAGGAACCATGGGTGTGTAGAGGAATGGTTTGTGGACTAAGAACTCCGGGATTTAAACTTCTCAAGGGTACGGGGAATGGGAGGCAAAGAGCCTGTATTCTTGCAAAGAGTAGTCTAAATGTTTTTCTTCTTCCGTCACACATCACATCTTCCGTCCGCACATCACCAGATATGGGAAAGTTCGGATGTCAATGAAAGGAGTGAGCTGCTTATTGAATATATTATAAGTTGCAATCTGGCGATTTGTAATAAAGGCGATAAACCGACATTTATTATCAGGAACAGGCAGGAGGTACTAGATATTACCTTTGTATCGGAAGATATAAGTGGAAGAATATGCGACTGGGAAGTTTTGGATGACCACAGCTTCTCTGACTAAACAGAAAAAAGGCGGATTGGGATAAATTTCGGCAGAAATTCTGCACGTCCACTGAAACAGCCCTTCACGACTTAGTCGACTATATAGAGGGTTCTATCGCTGTCAAGGAATATACAATTGTAGCATTTCTTGACATTGAAGGTGCTTTCAATAACGTTAGAAAGTTCATTAATAACTTTCTTACTAAAAGATGCATTAGATATAATTAGATCCGAAAAATGGTTATATATAAATGTATCTTATTTTATCAAATTAGATCTAACTGGATTCATTCTAATACAATTGGATCTCGAATTTGTCCCAGATATAAATGGATCCAATTACATATAACATCTAATTGGATCCTAAATCTTAAATTAAAAAATTGCTGTTGTTTTTTTTTTGTTTATCTTACATCTAAATGTTCTTGTTTTTAATTAAACTCTTATTTTTTACGATTTTTCCATATAAGTGCTACCTTTACTTTCGCCAGTGGGGTTTGAACATGGGTCCTCTCGTTTGCTAGTTAGATGCTCTACCAACTCAGCCAAACACTTGTTTATAATGTGCGCGGAAATTTGGAACAGTGAGTTTTGGTAGACCCCCACATCTTTTTGTTGAATGTGACCCAGATCGGACCATATTGGGATATAGCTGCCATATAGACCGATCTGCCGATATAGAGTATTGAGCCCATAAAAGGAGCATTTTTCATCCGATATCGATGAAATTTGAATCAGTGAGCTTTTGTAGACCTCCACACTCCTTTGTGGAATGTGGTCCAGGTCGGACCATATTTGGATATAGCAGCCAAATAGTCCGATCCCTAGATTATTGAGATTATATATCAAATATTAATATTACCAATTGGTAACACCAATAATCAGCTGTTGCTCATATTTTAAAAAATTACAAAATATTTCACTTTTTGAGAATTGGAAACTTTGTTAGTAAAAGCCTAATATTTTAGAATTAGTACTGTGAGTATATTATTTGCTGTATAATTTAAAATAAAATATAAACATTTCTACTTTAAAACACTGAAATAACAAAATTCAGTTATTTATAGCGCAAGCTATACATATAAATAGTCCTTATATCTTATAACTATACCTAAGGCCAGGTATAATTATATCCAAGGGCAGATACAGTTATATATAGCATTTCTTTTTAAATATAATTATATATATAGCATTTCTTTTTAGATATAATTATATATATAGCAGATATATTTATATTTGGTCCCATTTCCAATTATATCTACTATCAGATATAATTACATATAGCATCATATATAATTTTATATAATTGGATATGGCAGATCCATTTGGATCTAATTAGATCCAACTCTATCTTATCCCAGATCCATTTGGATCTGACCATATGAATGTTTTTTACTCAGGATGACAAAGGAATTTTCAAATACATATGCAACTTTTCGATTAAATCGAGCTTAATTTCATTGATCATACATGTAGGTAATGAGTTTTTTTTTCTCAAAAATTATTTGCTGTTGAACAAAAGAATGAACTTTTGCCTATTAATGACTACAATAAAATGTATTCCATTTAAATATTGAAAAAAGTTGCGCCCAAACCGCTTATATTCTTATATATATCTTATATATCTTATATTTAAGATTTTCTATAATCTTAAATAAAAACTCATCAAAATATGATACAGGTAAACTAAGTTGAATAAAAGTCATAATCCTAAATGTATTCAATAAGGATTCTTTGCCTACACTTTGTTTCTACCCGGCAAGTCAATTTAGGACCTTGTTCATTTGGGGTAATGACTTTTTGATTTTTTTTTAATTTATTTCCTGTTGCACGAGTTAATGAAGTTTTGTCTTTTAAACACTTTAATAACACTTATTATAATAAATTATTAAAAAGTCACGCACAATCCACATTGAAATTAAATTTTTGTGAATTTTGTGCGCAAAGTTTTTTTTCACAAACCACTTAATATGTAAGATTTATCTATTAATAAAAGCTCATCAAAATATGATATAGGGATATGAAGTTTTAAAAAATCATCATTCTAGTAGACACCCGTCTATAAAAAAAAGTTCAATGCATATGAGAATACATGCCGATTAGAGCGCGGTCTATTCATATTCGACGTACATGAGACATGCCTCATATGACTTGTCTGGTAGGTAATAGCATCTTCACATCAAAAGATATGCAAAAATCTTTTTTCTTCAAAGGATTGAAGATGTTAAATGAATAACCAAGTAATATTAAGTCAGAAGCCAATATTTTGTTTGGTTTTTATGAAATCATGTTGTTGTTGTTGGACTCCATCATGTCAATCCGGTACATATAACCGACTGCTATAGGTTTTTTTTTATGAAAAATGTAATGTAGAAATAAGTATTTCAACAAACTAAATAAATATCAACCAATCATTACCAAGCAAGAATTTTATACTGCAGCCCTCGTATATACATGCTATTATTCTGCAAATTTTCAAACCATAAGTATGGATTAAAAAATCATTATTTTTAATTGCCTTTCAGACTCAAATAAAAAATTTAACAAGCCAGCTTTTTATAATAACAAGAAGGATGACCATCACCCTGTGGCTTGGGGTTCCAACAGTCGAAAAGGGGCTACACTTGAATCTTCTTCCGGAAATTATGCTAAGGTATGATATAAACATTAACTTGTCTGCATATGTTATTATTCGGTGTACTAATTTGTTTAGGGAAGCCGGTACGATGAGAACTATGGAGCGGAAAAATTGGACAACAGATCGAATGCAACCGGTGTATCGGAAGAAAAAAAATCTGCATCTGTTGCTCCGAAGAAAACTACTTGGGCCTCAATAGCTTCACAGCCGGCGAAACTGACGTCCAGGGTAAGCATTATTGAAAACATCTAAATACAAAAGTATGTTAACAATTCATTTATTTCAGACTACGCTAACTACTTCCAGTCATAAAAAGAAAGGTCCGGGGATGCCCCCGCCCCCAATGGTGCCAGGAAAACATAATTTGGATGCTAACATTTGGGATATGCCAAACAATAATCCACCGCCAGTGCCGTCGCCTCCGCCACCCATAGATTTGGGCGCAAGCGAACTTAAATCGGACTTTTCACCAGTTATGGGGACAGATTTCGAAATAGGGTCGCGATCCGAAAATGCTGGTCAAAACAGAGCACCAGACAGCGTAAGAGATGAAAACAAAAGCAATTATGGCAATAACTTTGGACGTGTAAGAAATTCACCAAATGGTCATTCTCGGAAGAATTGGTCTACCCAACATCCTTTACATCCCCATCAAAGCGGAAGACAGCCAGGACATAACCGCCATGGCGATGGTAAATTGGGTGGTGGAGGGGGAAGTGGCAATGTTGCTGGTAGTATTGATGGAAGCACCACTGGCTCAGGCCGTTATGGGGATCGAAGACCTCATTACCCGACCTCGCGACAAGAAAGCGCTTCAACTGATTATCAAGATGAAAATGCTCCAAAAATGATCGAAGCTAATAATTATAGTAGGCCTGTGGAATCGCCTCAAGCTGTTTTAGAAGAATTGCGCGATAAAAATAATTACAATCCAGCCGAGTTTGATTTGGAAAATGCAGCATCAGCCAGGTAAATATTAGCTTATTTTAAGAAATATCTAATTTTGCTCTATCAAAATTCAATTCAAGACGCATTTGCTTTAAAAGATGTTAATACATCTTAAGAACTACATTACATCCAATGAGGGCTCTTATTTATTGCATATATCATTTATAATATTGTGAGATCGAATTCTATGAATCCGCAACTTTCATAAGTACAGTACCACCGATTTCATTCTTTCCAACCTCTTACAAGCTTGGGGGCAAGCTCTCCTTGGATTACGAATCGCATGCGAACCATGATCGGAATCATATAGTGCTAGTCCTAAAGATTTTTTGGATATATTTTAAATTTTCTTACATTGTTTGAACCGTTTCGTTATTTCGATCCGCAAAAATATTTTGCAACTCGAGGTTGTTGTTTTTGTGACAGTTTGTTGTAGTCTATCATTCGTCTGAATGATTCTGTTGAGTGTCCAGATCCAAGAACTCTGCGACTAAGATGGGGTGCGATCAGAGGTATCTGGGTCTGAGTCGTGTGGGTCTGGCTGGGCAGTTAAACAGGTGACGTGTGTCGTGTGGTCTCTGGTCACAATCGGAACACAGATTTTGGACGTCTGCATTAATGCTTGCTCTTTAGGAATTGAGGCGGCTGCATCTGCCGGATCGTAATTGAGCCAGAACTATTCTGATATGCCGAGGGAGTTCAATTTTTAAAGTGCAATGGGAGGCGGTCGTTCTCCAAGACCCACATTCACCCGGCATTTATTTACCGCATCTGCTACTGTGTCTGCATGACTATTGTCTAGACCCCCGTGATATGCCCCGTGATCTAGAGTTTCTCTCTTGTAGCGCGGAACCTCACGCTCTAGATCATGTAGATCTACCTTATGGTTTCTGGGCGGTGGACACCTATCCACAAGATGATAATTTGGATGGTCTCTGCGATAACAGCCAAAAGGGTATTGCTAAGACAAGATGTAATTATGTCTTCGCACTGTCTAGAATCTTTGTCTCCTGATGGAGGTGGTCCACATGAGAACTGAGGAGACAGCCCGTCGCAGTTCGAACGGCGGCATTCTGTCAGATCTGTATATTATTTCACTGCGTGTCGGAAAGTTGACGAGACCACACTGGCGCTGCATAACTTACCACAGACCGGCCAATTGCTTTCTTTGTGTGCACCCCAAGTGCTGCCAGCAAGTGACTTGTGGACCTTGTTTCTACTTTTGACTTTATCGCGAATTGATGTGGCATGTGGAGAGAATGTCAAATGTGACACCAAGTATTTTGGGACACTTGATGGTCGGAATCATTTCTCCATTGCCCATCACAGTCAGCTCTGTATTCACCTCACGCGTGTTTGTAGTGAACGATGTGGCTGTGGATTTGGTGGCAGATATCTTCAGATTTCTTGCAGCGAAATATGAGTCAAGTTTGTTGAGGTAGACGTTCAACCTATCGCAGATGTCAACAATGGGTGCGGGCCTGTTGCCATCATTGTACCATCGTCCGCATATGATACGATCTCTATACCGACTGCATGAAAGATAGGCAGAGGTTAAACAGTGCCGAAGATATCACCGCGCCCTGGGGAACTCCCTGTTCCACTCTACGATGCTTTCACTTCATATGCCTAAATTCCACAAATGACTGGCGACTACAAAGACAATTCGCGACCCATCGTTTCAAGCCTGGCTGGAGGGACGTGTTGGCGAAATCCTTAAAATAGTTTGGCATGGGTTTCCGTCTCGAATGCCTTCGATAGATCCAGTGCCACGAGGACCGTTCTATCACATGGTCTGGGCTGATTGAAGCCATGGTAAATGTGTGCGGTGATGGCATCCAAAGCAGTTGTTGTGCTATGCAGTCTTCGGAGTCCATGTTGATGCTCGACGAATGGAAATTCTCCTATGAGGCTCGAGAGGAGTAATGCCTCAATCAAACTCGGGTCCTTTCCAGGCTTCAGTAGCGGGATCAGTCTGCCTATTTTCCAGACATCGGGAACTATAAGAGTGTTCAAAGACAGGTTGAGAACAGTAGGAAGTTACTCAACTCCAGGTAAATCCAGATTCTTCAGCATCAATGTAGAGATTCAGTCGGGGCCCAACGCGCCACAGATGACATTCGTAACTTCGCCCACGGTAAATTGTGATGTAAGCCTATCGGCTCGGAGACCACGGATACGACGAATGGCTCTCCTCTTTGCCCTGTGACTCTCGGGACGCACAATAAATTGACGATTGAACAACCTGGCGCATCTCTTCGGATCAATCACGGCTACTTCGCTATATGATGTCAGTTCACTGAAGCGGCGATTGGTGTACTCTCTGAAGCCGACCCAATCGGCCTTCATTTGGTTGATAAACGTCCGACGCTCAGAGGTTATGAAGTCGGGTGGTCGGTCAATAGTGAGAATTCTCCTTGGAGTCTCCTTGGAGCAGAGGATTATGACCAGACAGTAGCCCACTTATGTCAGTTTTGTAAGCCTGGCGATTAACTAGGTCACAAGTACCTACCGCCGGTATGTACACTTTGTATAGCTCTATCTCGGTAGTACTGAACCATGCACTCCATGTTGGGGTCACTAGCGCCAGGTGCAGGCGAGATGGGAGTGTACTGCAACTTGTATTTCATTTTATTTATTTCAACACTTGTAATGTAAAGTCATCTGGCCCCTTAAACAATTACACAATTCATATAAAGGGTTTTTTAACAAGAGGTGTTATTTTGAATCACCCAGTATTTTGGTAGCTGTCCCTATTAAAGCTGTTATTCTTTGACATTTGACAAGAAGAAACTATGCGATTATTAAATATACACGCTTCAACAACGCACTGAAATTATTAAAATTTAAAAATAAAATGGGGAAAAACTTGCAGTCACAGTCCGTATTCGAAAAAATAAAAAAATTGTCTGATAAGGCCCATTTTTACCTCGATGGCCACGTCAACAAGCAAAATTGTCGCACTTGGGTCTTGGAAATCCCAAGAATAATTGTTGAGAAGTCTCTCCATCCTCCTCCGCGGGGTCATTGGACCTTATTCAGTCCTTGGGTTCTCAATGTAAATCCCCAGACCCACTCTGTTCTTTAGCTTTGATCCATCCGTGTATCGATCGATCTTTTCTGAGTTAACATTGGGACCCTTAGGTCTGGCCCAGTCGTGTGCAATCTGCAGGACCCTTTCGGCCCTTCTGCACAGCTGGTTCGGATCCTTTACCCTTAGGTTAGGTAGAAAAGAGGGTGCAGATATTAATCCGCCCCTATGGACATACACCTAGGCCAGTAATCGGCTTGTTGTGCGCTCTAAAAACTATAAAGTAACTTCTAAAAAGAAAATTTTAAGTTAGGAATTCCGTGCTACTTACAAAATCCTTAATCGTTTTCAATGCCACTCCCCTAAGTTGGTTCATGTCTGATATTGTGTCTCCACCTAAGTACTGGTATCTGTTGGACGCGAAAGCAGGGCAATGACAAAGGAAATGCACCAACGTCTTATCATCTTCCTCGCATGCCCTACACATGCTATCACTTGCCGCACCGATTTTACATAAGTGAGCTCGTAGTCCTATGTTTCCCGTATGATACCAATAGCTATACTGACCTCCTTCTTGCTTCCTTTCAGTAATAGCCTCGTCTTCTAATGATCTGGATCCCCCATATGATTTTCTCCATCCTACCGACCGTTTCGCTGTTCCACAATGTTGCATGCGTATTCGTCGCCCACTCCCTTAACTCGGACTGCGTCAACCCGAAAGGCTTTGGGTTAACCAAGTTTATTGACGGCAGTACTCTGACCTTCACCGCCAAATCGTCTGCCCTTTCATTTTCGCTTACTTCGTTATGGACCGGTACCCAAACGATGCGATTTTGCCATCCTTAGAGAAGGCGTTAATCTCCTTCTTACACTGCAAGACTGTTCGTGACCTTACCGTCCTGGTTGTTGTTGCCCATATGGCAATTTTACTGTCGGTAAAGATGTTCAGACCCGACGCCCTCGCGATAGCACCACACCACTTCACGCATTCCATAATCGCCCGGATCTCCGCCTACAGGACCGTATTATGGTCAGGCAGTCTAAAATAGATCTCAGTCCCTGGATTTTCAATGTAAACCCCCAGACCCTAGCTCTAGCTTTGATCCATCCGTGTAACATGATCTTCCAGATGGCAATACTAGGGTTCCGTCAATCCAAGAAGGTGTCGATGGCAGCAGTGCGTCGCACTCGACTTCAAGGTTCATCTCAGGTAACCGATCGGAAACCTCCTCCCTTCCTTCCAGGTTTCCTATCGTCGCCTCGATTATACCGCGATGGTATGAGCTGCTCCCATCCTCAATCCTTTCTCCCATCGCCTTAAGTCTCATAGCCGTAGTGACTGGCTCACATTTAATCTGTATGTCAATGGGTCGGATATCTAGAATAGTCTCCAGTGCCCTTGTGAGCATGGTCCTCATCATCATCCGCCTATGCCAAGACATGTTCTCTGAACCTGTTGTATGGTCATTATGTTGCACTTTTTCTCCATATCAGTCCACCAAACTACTGAGGCGTAAGTAAGTATTGGTCTAAACACGCTCCTCTAGAGCCAGTGGACTATCCTAGGATTCAGGCCCCATTTCGAGCCTACGGCCCGTCTACATAGTGCCCAACATCTGTGAGCCTTCTCAGTATGCTCCTGAATGTGACAATTCCAATTCAGTTTCCTGTCCAAGATCACACCTAAGTATTTGATCTTGTCAGATATCAAAATCGTCTTATTAAGGAAACGTGGTGCGTTTTATTCGCCAACCTTCATCTTCCTCGTGAACAGGCATATTTCAGTTTTCTCTGGGTTAACATTGAGACCTCTGGGTCTAGCCCAGTCATATGCCATATGCAAGACCCTTTCGTCCCTTCTGCAAAGCTTGTTCGGATCAAATCCCTTCTCAGTCAGCATCCGTAATAGGTCATTTATGGTGGTCACCCATATTGTATTCATGTCATTGGACACACAATTTATCCACCTATTTCTTAGCATATGGTTTATCCAGTCTCTAAGGACCGGGTCCACCCGGTGCTGATCTAAGGATTGGATCAGTGTTTCGGTTCGCATATTGTTAAAAGCCCCCTCGATGTCAATGTATATCGCCAGTGTGTACGTGCAGGCAGTCTCCACTGACCTTCCCTAGACATAGGCTTGCTGTTTGTATTTGATTTCATACTCTTTATCATGGTGTCCACAATACGTTCCATGGTTTTGACTAGAAAGGACGTAAGGCTTATGGGTCTGTAGGCCTTTGGTGTCGCATAATTTGCCTTGCCTGGCTTAGGTATAAACACCACCCTTACCTCCTGCCAGGCTTTCGGAGTATATGAAAGTCCTAAACAGGCCTGAAAATTTAGGCCAGACGAGGCGCCAGATAGCCTGCCTCTTTCTGTAGTAACGCTGGAAATATCCCATCAGGTCCGGGTGACTTAAATGGTTTGAAGCTCCTCAAGGATTCCTTCACCATAAATTCCGTTATTATCAACCTTCGATCAACGTCATTAGTTCAAGATTCCGGTGTCTCCGTGAGTCCCGTCGTATTCTGTGGAAAATGGGTTTTCATCAAGAGCCTCAACATGTCCTCCGTTGTCTCTGCTCTCACTCCCATATCGTCTACTAAAGTTTCAGTTTGGACATGGGTTTTTGAGAGAAACTTTTTTATCTTGGCGGCGTCATAAACGCTATCGACCTGTTTGCAGAAAGGCTTCCAGGAGGCACGTTTTGCCGCTCTGGTAATTTTATTGTATTCCTTGAGCCGTGTGTAATACACATCCCAATAAACTTCCGCTTTTTTATGACGTGCTCTGTTAAAAAGTCTGCGGACCTTTTTCCTAATATTGCGAATCTCCCCGGTCATCCAGGGTTTTTCTTGGGTTGATTTCCTTTCCCGAAGAGGACAACTATCTTCGAAGGATCCCACCAATGCAGTTGTAATCCTGTTGACATTCTCGTCAATCTCTTCTATGCTAGGACAATCTAAATTATCTTGTCCAAGTCTTCTTCTGAGTAGCCTTCCGAATTTTGTCCAGTTGGTCTTCAACTTATTCCGGAAGCTTATCGGATTCGGCGCTGGCCGTGCTATTCTAAACCTAACGTAGCGATGGTCAGAGAAAGAGTGTTCCATGGAGACCCTCCAATCCTGAACATCATCGATCAGATTTTCGAAACATATCGCCACATCTAATACCTCCTTCCTAATCCAATTTACAAAGGTAGCGGTGTTACCAATATTAAATGTTATTAGGTCGTTAGTTGTTGTTGTTGTAGCAGTTTATTGTGTTCTATCTTTCGTCTGCTTGATTTTGTTGAGTGTCAAGACCCAGGAACTCCGCGACTAAGATGGGGTGCGTCCACAGGGATCTGGCTCTGAGTCGAGTGGGTCTGGCCGGGCAGTTAAACAGGTGACGTGTATCGTGCGGTCCCTGGTTACAATCGGGACATACATCTTGCACGTCGGCATCAATCCTAGCTCTGTGGGAATTGAGGCGGCTGCATCTGCCGGAACGTAATTGAGCCAGAACTACTCTGGTTTGCCGGGGGAGGTCGATTTCTTCGGGTGCAATGGGTGGCGGTCGTTCTCCAAGGACTACATCCACCCGGTAGCCCATTAACGCGTCTGCTACCGTGTCTGCATGAATGTTGTTCAGACCCGCTTGATATGCCGCTTGATCTAGAGGTTCTCTCTTGTAGCGCTGAACCTCACGCTCTAGATCGTGTAGATCTACCTTAAGGCTTCTGGGCGGTGGGTATCTATCCACAAGATGATGATTTGGATGATTTCTGCGATAACAGCCCAAAAGGTATTGCTTAGACAGCATGTAGTTATGTCGCACTGGTAGGATCTTTGTCTCCTGATGGAGGTGGTCCACATGAGAACTGAGGAGACAGCCCGTCGCAGTTCGAAGGACGGCATTCTGACAGATCTGAATATTATTCCACTGCGTGTCACAAAGTTGACGAGACCACACTGGCGCTGCATAACTTACCACAGACCGGCCAATTGCTTTGTACGTGGTCAACAAGATTTCTTTGTCTGCACCCCAAGTGCTGCCAGCGAGTGACTTGAGGACCTTGTTTCTACTTTTGACTTTATTGCAGATTGCTGTGGCATGTGTGTCGTTAGTATTCAAGAACTCTGTCAGGGCTTGGTCCTGCTTATTAGTGTTTGTGGTACTCCACGAAATGTGGTGAGAGTTCGCATCGCACCTCGTTTCCTGTCTGTTTTGCTTTCCTCACCAGCAGTTGCAGCTCCGACGTGGATAGCGGTGTCGGAGAGTCGAAAGGCAAATAAAGTGATGCCAGGTATGCTCCACCGTCTCCCTATCTCACCACTGTTGCATCTGACGTTGACAACTCTGAGGAAAATATATAATTAAAATTTCTATGACAAATAACGCAGGTCCTCGGCCGAGTACCAGTGATTGCATATAATTGGTATTTGATATGGTTTAGTCAAGAGACTTTGTTCCGGGTAGTCCATGGCTCCTGAATTAAGGCAATATGAATCTTGCTCTTGCTGATTTTCTCCATCAGAGCATGTGTAGCAGTCTCGCTCCGGTGGAGGTTTATCTGGGTTATATCATTG
This sequence comes from Stomoxys calcitrans, assembly GCF_963082655.1. Lineage (NCBI taxonomy): Eukaryota > Metazoa > Arthropoda > Insecta > Diptera > Muscidae > Stomoxys > Stomoxys calcitrans. The sequence continues at coordinate 159,329,469 of NC_081553.1, read as the reverse complement.
GTCCTCCAGTAAATGGACATCTTGGGAGTAGGTGATGATCTCACCGCTCCCTGTTCTCTAGACTGCATTGACTTTCCTGTCACTGCACTGCCTGTTCGTTTTAGGTTCATTGCCTAGTCTAGTCTTCCTACTTTTTATAATGTCGGTAATGGTTCCATCGTCTGGTTCCTGTTCGTTAAGCTTTACTGGGTTGCAATTCCCTGTTCTGCCTGGTGTTTCAATAATAGGATCTTCCAACTCTTAAGTAAATGGGCTTCTTGGGAGTAGGTGATGGTACCATCATCGGCTTGACTTGATCAAACCCCTCTAAACTCGCCGCTCATCATTTGTATGGGTGGACCCTCTACAGAGTTTCACACATGTTAAAAAATCCGATCGTTAACCAGATCCTCCACTTGGGACCGATGATCTGGTGGAATCCTACCGGATGCGGATGATGACTGCATAAATCAGCTCATCTCTGTTGTGCTTCCTTGCCACTCTAGCGTAAGAGGGCGGCTCCTTACCATTCTCAGCGACCATCTTCCCCTTCGGTGATGGCTGTGGCCTCCTTTTGAAAGTCACAGTCCTCCATGAAGACTCAGGGGCCGTGCGCGCTACCTTCGTTCCTGTTCCAACTTTGTCCACCTCCGCAGGACATAGTCTGGAGTCTCCATTGCGAGATGGCTGGCTTGGTTTTCCCAGAGTACATGAAAGCGGGGAGCTCTTCTTCAGTATTTTAGCAGTGTTATGCTCTTCGGGAGATATGATTCTTTTTCCAGCTTCCGTAGAAGTGCTTGGAATGTCAGTTCTATCCCTTCCAGCATCCTGCACTTTTGCCCGATTACGCTGCCGGCACATACTCCTCTGTCTCCTTCGTCGTGTACCGGATCGCTTTCTCGGTCTGCTTGTGAGCTTAGCAAAGCCATCGCACACTTCTGCTGTCATCCCGATACCCTCATCTCTCGATTCGGCTGCGATGACTGTTTCATTGACACAGTCGCTGTCTGAATCCGAGTCAGAAACTCCACCTTTACTTAAAGGCTGGGGACGAACTGTGCATCCCTCTGGTTTATCCGTCTCTTCCTCATTTATTAGTCTGACGACTAGTTGTGCGCTTGAAGGTACCCACACCTATAGGAGGGGAGGACAACATGCTGCGGTCTGACGCCACCACCGCAGATGTTGAGTCTTTGGAGTCCATTTCTAGCCTACTCCAAAAGGCTTTAAAATTTTTTTTCGTAATAGGTAGTACCTATTCCGAGATACGAATATATATTTATTTTTTTTTTTTTGAGGAGCGAAATAAAATCACGTCCGCTTCACTCAACGGCTACAAATAGAATAGAAATTGTGTATGTATTTGAAAAAAAATTTATTCAATTTTGTATCACGGGACAAAAATTGTATCAGTGAAATTTTCACATTTTAGTTTTTCCTTATTTATCCTGTATATCCTGCAGTTGATATTAAAAATTTTAAAAACTTTGACACGTTTTTTGAATAAGCTCAGTTTTTGAACAGTTTGAAACCCCAGTTCAGGAAAAAGTTGGCCCATTAATCACCTTACAGACGTACGTACTACGAATGAATTGTTAAGTACTCAGTTTAATTTTTTGTATAAATTAAAATCAATCTACCCAATATGGCCAATATTAAACAGCAAACGATCCAAAATGAGAAGTATCTACGCAAAATTTCATTCGTTCCGACGGTATCGCGATTGCGTCTACTTCTTGAACTGATGAACGGATATTGCTAGATCGACTTCGAATACTCAGACGATTGAAAATATTTATTATAAATATTTCGAGGTGTTACAAACGAAATGATGAAATTTGAAAAAAAGTGACTATAGGGTACACCCTTAGTTCTGAGCCCAGGAAAGAAATTCTGAAGTCCGTTTCTGGAGGCATTTTGGGTCGATTCCTAGCGACCCAAAATGTTCCCAGGAGGGCATTGTCGTTGGCGCTACCCAGGGATTGCCTCGTGGATGTGGCAATCACATTTTAATGCCCTCAAGATTATATTTAATAGGCTCCCGTTAACGGCCACGATGTGATGTCTTCATACTCATCATCATCCTCCTCTTCATCCTAAAGTTTGGCTAAAAATTAAAATTGTAAAAAACGCCGTAGTCTACTCCTTAATACCTTTTATTTGGTACCCATATTGCCCAGGGTTAAAGGAGTCAAAAATTCTCAAGATCCCGTAGGTCCTTCCCAGGTTCAATTTTTATTCTTTGTTCTTATATATTCACCCCCATTGTTTAGTGGTGGGTATACAATATAGCATTTTTAAGTGCCCGGAGTCAACTTCGTAGTCTGAGTCGGAGTCGAGCAATTTGCCTGGAATCGGAATCGAATCAAAATTGCTCGACTCCGCAGACCTGCATGCAACATATAAACTTTCCTGCCTCTGTATCTGTAATTTCAATGAGAATATTTCTTCTCCTATGCTCTTGATTTTTTGCATGCCGTCTCTACCACAGAAATTCTTTCACATAACGTTTTATTGTTTCTTCAACTTTGCCGATCTTGCATACTTACCAGCTTGGCCTCAATTTCGCCGTCTGTCTCGTTGAAATGTGAGACAACTCTCCTCGCTTTCCTTCAAAATTGCTTTTATTAGTTGCAGATGTTCTATGCATTGGTGGTTTTGGCGTACTCCCGACATACGTGGATCCTCTCTCTCCCCTTTTTGATTGATGCCGTTAGTTTCTCCATGATTTCATCGTGTAGCTTGTGGTTTGTTGCATTTTCTTACAGAGAGTATTTGCTTTTGGTTTTCACTCTCGCCTATATTTGACATTTTTATTTGGATCTTATGTTTGTTGAGAAGAGATGACTGATTGGGTGAGTATGTGTTTGAACGATAAGGTTGGTTTATTAGAAAATAAACAATGCTTTCTTTAGAAATGACGGTAATGTCGTTAAAATATTTTTTTCTGATTTTGCCACGAACAACAGTTGAATCCAGAAAACATTGATCTGTTGTAGTGATAAATTTAATGATAAACTGATAACTTGAAATTAAAATAATAGCAAATAAAAACACGCCTGTTTTTCTCAACTGCAACTTACATTGTAATTGGGGATTTTTGAGGGCAAAGGTTTCGAAATTTGGGGACAAAGGCGGGATAAATACTCACAGCCGTGCCATGAAGTGAATGCCTGGGTTCAAATTAAGGCGAGAACATAATACAAAAATTATTAGCTGTGGCTAAAATATCACTAATGCTGGCTCTGAGTTATTCAGCCAGACAAGGTTAGTTTTAAGTGGCACTCTGCCATCAGGCTCACTTAGACGTTTTCGTCCATTGTGATACCACAGGAACAAAAGAAGAAAGATGCCTTCTAGCTCCTACCGTTGAACCATCCAGATCGCTTTTAAAAGCCCAATAACTTGCGAATGTTCACATCCTCTAAATCACATAGGTTCTCAAAGAAATGAGAACCTAAAGTGGAACTCCTTCTGACAGCTTCTGTAAAAGTCGTTGTTGGCAACTTTCATGACGGACACAATGACCTGTCATGACGGACACAATGACCTGTCATGACGGACACAATGACCTGTCATGGCGGATACAATGACCTGTTATGACGGACACTATGACCTGTCATGAAGGACACAATGACTGAGACATCTGTTCTAGCCAGTGACAGCAAAGCGGTAGATCTCTTCAAGTCTAGATTAGATTAGTTTTGGAATGCTCACAGCCCACTCTTTGTGACCATCTATCATTGTCTGTCCTTCGGGCCTGGTCCTAACAACATAGCTTACATTTCGCTTGAGGCATGCCCACAGATTTCAGTTTCTCTGGAATGTGTAAGGTAGTTCCTAGTCTCGCAAGCTCTTCCGTTTTACAATTCCCTGGGATATCTCTGTGGCCCCGCACCCAGAACAGGTGAAATTTGAACTGTTCGACCATCTCGTTGAGAGATCAGCGACAGTCAAGGATGGTTTTTGTGTTAAAAAAATACGTTCTCTAGAGATTTGATGGCTGTCTGAGAAAATTTTTATGCCAATCGTCGTAATGACATTATATCTTAGCCATTCCAACATTTCCATAATTGCAAGGATATCCGCTTGATACAAACTGCATTGGTCGGGTAAACTTTTCGATATGTCTAGTTCTAGATCCTTAGTGTACACCCCAAAGCCCACCTGGTCGTCTAGTTTGGAACTATCCGTATAGAAGTCTATGTATTTTCTATTGCCAGGGATACCGTAGTTTCAATCGGTTCTATCAGGAATTGTGGTTCAGAACTTTTTACCAAAACGCGTCTCAGCCGAAGAAAAAGGTCCCTCAGCCTCACGGCAGTGGTCGCAGCAATTTATCTAGCCACAATGTCCAGAGGCATTAGATGTAGCATTTAATTCAGTAGGTAGACTTTTGACGTGTCATCATCCACCACACCACAACAACATATTGCATTATAGGTATGACAACTGCAGTATATACCCAATGCATGACGCGCAGTCCAAACCCCAACTTTTGCCAATGGCACTCTTACAGGTGTATAGGGCAAGAGATACCTTTCTTGCCCTTCCTAAAATGTTGGATTTGAAGTTCAATTTTCTGTCCAGCAAAACACCCAGGTATTTTGCGCTTTCTGTAAATGTAACATTCCCTCCTCCCAAGGAGACGGGTGCCACTGTAGGCAACTTGTATCTCCTGCTGAAGAGAACTACTTCCGTCTTTCACGGATATATACCTAGACCACATTCGATAGCCCACTTCGCTGCAGCACGTAGCCCACGTCGCTGCTTCCTGAAGTACTTCTCTAAGAGTGCTGGGAAACTTTCCCCTAACTGCAATTGCCCCGTCACCATCATACGCGACCACTTTTACACCTTTCTCTTCCAGAGACAACAATATATTGTTAATGGCTATATTCTAGAGTAACGGAGACAGTACACCTTTTTGAGGTGTTCCTCTGTTGATCCATCTTTTTCGATCCACAAATCCCAAGCCTGCCGTAATGTTTTTTTTAGTAAGTAAGTTATTAATAAACTTTCTTATGGTAGAGTTGAAGCCTAGAAAATCCAACTCTTTCGGTTTTACATTATTGAAAGCACCTTCAATGTTAAGAAATGCTACCATTGTATATTCCTTGACTATGTAGCCAATTAGGTCGCGAAGAGCTGTTTCAGTGGATTTGGCTTTACTATATGCATGCTGCTGCCGTGACAGGCGATCTCCAGGGGAGCTTTGCCCTAAGCTAAGTTTCTATTGACCTGTCAAGAGTCTTCAGCACAAAGAATGACAGACTAAAAGGACGAAAATCTCTTGCCGTCAGCTTGTAGTTCAACCGGTGATTCATCATCAGGGCCTGGCGACTTAAAGGAGTCGAAACTTCTTATCGCCCAAAGGACTTTAGGCTCTGACACAATTTCCCTAATAATCTCCGACGAATGCATACCAGTGACAATTTCTTCTGGCGCCACGTTGTCTGTTGGAGAATTTCTCCGGAAATGTGTATAAACTCGTAGTTATATTTCTGAATATACCCCACCGCAATAGGTCTCGAGGGCAGAATTTTCCTTAGACTAAAAGCCTAAGATGTATCCTCCACGGAGGTACAAAATTCTACCCAGGATTTGTTCTGAGCCTTTCTCAGCTCGCCCTTATATTTTCTTAGCTCAGCCTTATGTGTGGTGCTCTTGTGGCTTTTGCTCTGTTAAACAGTTTACTGCAGTCCTTCCTTGCACCAACCAGCTTTGATGTCCACCATGGCGGCCGCTGTTTGCCCCTTGGCTTGGCTTGGCACCACTTCCTTTTCTGGACTAAAAGGGATAGACGTACAGAATTTGTGCCGAAATTTATCCCAATCAGCCTTTCTTCTGTTTAGCCGAGGGACCACTTCTGCAGTATTTTCTCCAAGACTTGAAACTAATATAACGATGATCAGAAAAGCTGTGGTCGTCCAGCATTTCGCAGTCGCATATTCTTAAGCTTATATCTTATGTTTAAAAAATAAGATATCTTACATTTCATCAGCATTGGCCAAAAATCAAAACAATTTATGGATAAAAAACAAAATTTGACAATTTCAAGGATTTGGAAATCATTTAAACAATTTTGCTTTGGCAGATCTTAGCAGCTAGTTTTTCAAGAAAGAAAAATATATATCTTAAAGCTGCTGAAACAAACTTATTGCGCTCGATTCCTTTAGGTAAATGTTTTGTTAATGTTTTAAAGAGTTTATTTGAAAACATTGTCTAGTTACCCTAAATGCAGTTTTTAATGCTCCTGTAAGCCCGCCACACAGTCTGAAGTGGTTGCAAAGAATGATAATTTTTTAAACTGTTCTAAGTTTATTTGCTTATCATATACGACTTTTTTTAATGTCCTCATATGTTGTTCATGTATTTTCAGGTTTTTTGTCATTAAATCATATTCAGAAGATGACATTCACCGTAGTATAAAGTACGAAATATGGTGCTCTACAGATCACGGAAATAAGAGACTTGATGATGCCTTCAAAGAACGTCACAAGGATGGCGGTAATATTCTTCTGTTTTTTTCGGTCAATGGATCTGGTCATTTCTGTGGGATGGCTCAAATGATGACTCCCGTTGATTATAACTCAACATCGAGTGTATGGTCACAAGATAAGTGGAAGGGAAAATTCAAAGTTAAATGGATTTACGTGAAGGATGTGCCCAACAACAAATTGCGCCACATAACATTAGAAAACAATGAAAATAAGCCTGTGACCAATTCCCGTGACACGCAGGAAGTGCCCAATGCCAAGGGAATAGAAGTTCTACAAATACTACACTCCTACAAGCACACTACATCCATCTTTGACGATTTCTATCATTACGAGAAAAAACAAGAAGAAGAGGTTTCCTCAAAGAAACCATTAGGCAGTTATGATGGTCCACCAGCTAGACCTCACTATAACTCACGCCAAAATGATGATCGTGATCGTGATCGGGACCGTGATGGTCGAAGTGGTGGGGGCTTACCCCCAAAGTATTTCGGATCTTCTTTCCGTGAAAGAAACAACTCCTACCGTAGTGGAAGTTTCAACTCGTATAATGACCATCGCCGTTTCGACAGCTATCGAAGCGGAGACCGTAGTGAGTTTAGAGAAACCGAAGCTGACAGAGAAAACAATGAATACAATAATTCCAGTAGGCACATGCCTAAGTATGACTACAGCCGAAGAACAGATGATAGAGCGTCATCTAAACACAGTAATAGAGAGCGGGACTTTCCAGAAGAACAGCATGCTAAAAACGACTCTTCACGAATTCGTTCCGGAGCAAGAGAAACCCAAAAAGTCAATATTAATCCAAATTTATCAGAGTAACATATGTTGGTGCATGTTTTTTTTTAAGACATTTTTCTAAGATATTTTTGAACTACAAATTACCGAGCCGATATATTTGCATCTTAAGGCCTAAAATGCCAGATGTGTGTGCATGTCCATTCTCAACAAGGCGAATATATAGTCACTATGAGCCTCTGGGATGCATGCATATTATTTTACTCTTAGTTATAAGGTTGCAACTTACTTAATCCCATAAAAACACGATTTCCAAGCGTATCGATCTTCTGCGCTTCGCCAATTTCTAACCCACCTACTGTTAGAGCCGCCATGTCATGTGTCTGCATGTATGTTCGATGAAATAAGAGCGCGCTTTAAGAGTTGCATATTTATTCAAAAACCAATTTTTCATATTATATTTTTCGTACGTATCATACGATATGTACAACTTTCACACTTGCTATCTTTGACAATACATATCGTGTGGAAGCAGCTTAACACCCATTCTCAATAACATAAACCTCCAAGCGCTCGAAGAGTACTCAATTTTATATTTCCTAATGGCTTATTTATTCGTAACTTATATCGTTAAAATTCTTGTTGTCTTTCATATAAAAATATTTGGTATCGATATACTTGCTGCGGGAATTGATCTTTTCTGTCTCTAAAATCTTCAGACAACATTAATTGTCTTCAGCTGCAACTGAAGTCGCGGACAATCAGCGGTATCAAGTGCAGAGTCTCAGGGAGAGACCGGGTGGCACTGGCTCTTGCCTAAATACTGAGTGCCTATGATGCTCGGTACGACAAGTCGAGTAATTGGCGCATTTAAATAACCAATAGATCATCATATTCCCGCCGCGATTGGTCGTATAGGCTGGAATGAGCTTGTTCGCCTATAAGAGCTTGCTGAGGATCACCCCATCCAAATGCAAATGTGGCTACAACAACAACAACATTGTCTGTCAAGTCCAATTGCAAACAAAAATCATTCTTGGTTTGCTTCTGCAAGTGAATCTAATGCCACTTCGGACGATGAAAGAGTTGTTGTTGTACACTGAGGCAGTAGTCGTTGTCGATAAAGGTCTTCATCGGGTCAATCCGGTAGTTACAACCGGCTGCCATGGGATTGACGGTGAAAGAGTGACAGTGTTTTGATGCCGGCTACCATGGCTAATGATAGCTTGCCCAGATTTGAATAGGTATACTGGTTAATTTTCGAGTTTTGGAATCCCCAGCCCAATATACTGGGGTTTTTGTTCTCACACAAAGTTTTCCATCTCGCATACCTTTCAGATATCGAAACAAATGTTAATGCCAATCTTTCTTTGACAGCAACTGAATTGTCGGATCTGGTACTTCCGGCAAGATAAAGAAGAGATCCAATGGCTATTCGATACATGTTCTCATTTTCGAAATCTTCGGATTCTATCCTTAAAGTAGCCTGTATTCATTGGAATAGTTGATGTCTTTGAGTTAGCAATATCATATTTCTTTATCATTTTGTCAATATATCTAGCTGAGGACATTTAAAAGAGTCTGTCGGAATCTTTTTAAATTTCAATCCGTAGATGGAGTTTCAGTTGAAATAGTAAAGCACATAAATGTAAGTCCCATCAGCTTCTTTAACATACATGCAATTCTCTGTATGTCCCCTTCTGAATCCGAGTTTGTGATGCACTAAATAAATTCGTTGATTCCAACATAGTCCAGACTGTTAGTGGCCATAAATACTTTTGTTCAATCGGCACACAAGATTCTCTTTATCGTTTCGTTCAAATGCTTGAGTTGGTTTATAAATATACTAGGTTAGGTAAGAGTGGCAGTCCTTTACAGACTCACTTAGACAATTTTAAGTCCACTGTGATAGCACAGTAGCGACATATCAAGGCTTCTGGCGGGAATCGAACCCACGACCCCTGCGCTCGTTGTTGTTGTTGTAGCAGTTTATTGTGTACTATCTTTCGTCTGCTTGATTCTGTTGAGTGTCAAGACCCAGGAACTCCGCGACTAAGATGGGGTGCGTCCACAGGGATCTGGGTCTGAGTCGAGTAGGTCTGGCCGGGCAGTTAAACAGGTGACGTGTATCGTGCGGTCCCTGGTTACAATCGGGACATACATCTTGTACGTCGGCATCAATCCTAGCTCTGTGGGAATTGAGGCGGCTGCATCTGCCGGAACGTAATTGAGCCAGAACCACTCTGGTTTGCTGGGGGAGGTCGATTTCTTCGGGTGCAATGGGTGGCGGTCGTTCTCCAAGGACTACATTCACCCGGTAGCCAATTAACGCGTCTGCTACCGTGTCTGCATGAATGTTGTTCAGACCCGCTTGATATGCCGCTTGATCTAGAGGTTCTCTCTTGTAGCGTTGGACCTCACGCTCTAGATCGTGTAGATCAACGTTAAGGCTTCTGGGCGGTGGGTATCTATCCACAAGATGATGATTTGGATGATTTCTGCGATAACAGCCCAGAAGGTATTGCTTAGACAGCATGTAGTTATGTCTTCGCACTAGTAGGATCTTTGTCTCCTGATGGAGGTGGTCCACATGAGAACTAAGGAGACAGCCCGTCGCAGTTCGGAGGGCGGCATTCTGACAGATCTGAATATTATTCCACTGCGTGTCACAAAGTTGACGTGACCACACTGGCGCTGCATAACTTACCACAGACCGGCCAATTGCTTTGTACGTGGTCAACAAGGTTTCTTTGTCTGCACCCCAAGTGCTCCCAGCGAGTGACTTGAGGACCTTGTTTCTACTTTTGACTTTATTGCAGATTGCTGTGGCATGTGGGGAGAAAATGTAGGAGCTGTCAAATGTGACGCCAAGTATTTTGGGACACTTGATGGTCGGAATCATTTCTCCATCGACCATCACAGTCAGCTCAGAATTCACCTCACGCGTATTTGTAGTGAACAGTGTGGCTGAAGATTTGGTGGCGGATATCTTCAGATTTCTTGCAGCGAAATATGAGGCAAGCTCGTTGAGGTAGACGTTCAACCTATCGCAGATGTCATCAATGGGTGGGGGGCCTGATGCCATGATCGTACAGTCGTCCGCATATGATACGATCTCTATGCCGTCTGGAGGAGGTGGGATGGAGGATAGGTAGAGGTTAAACAGAACCGGAGATATCACCCCACCTTGGGGAACTCCCTGTTTCACTCTACGGTGTTTTGACTTCTTATCCCTAAATTCCACAAATGACTGGCGACCACACAGATAATTCGCGACCCAACGTTTCAGGCCTGGCTGGAGGGACGTGTTGGCGATGTCCTCAAATAATTTGGCATGGCTGACCGTGTCGAATGCCTTCGATAGGTCCAGTGCCACGAGGACCGTCCTATCATATGGCCTGGGTTGATTGAAGCCACGGCAAATGTGTGTGGTGATGGCATGCAAAGCTGTTGTTGTGCTGTGCAGTCTCCGAAATCCGTGTTGATGCTCGGCGAATGGAAATTCTCCTACGAGGCTCGGGAGGCGTAATGCCTCAAGCGTCTTAGCCACTGGTGAGAGAAGGGAGATCGGTCTGTACGACTCCCCCAAACTCGGGTCTTTACCAGGCTTCAGTAGCGGGATCACTCTGCCCATTTTCCAGACATCGGGAACTATAAGAGTGTTCAATGACAGGTTAAGGACAGTGGTAAGGTACTCAACTCCAGGTAAATCCAGATTCTTCAGCATCAATGTAGAGATTCCGTCGGGGCCCAACGCCTTGGAAGGTTTGGCGCCACGGATGACATTCGTAACTTCGCCCACGGTAAATTGTGGTGGCTGTTCATCGGCTCGGAGACCACGAATACGGCGAATGGCTCTCCTCCTTGCCCTGTCTCTCTCGGGATGCACAATAAATTGACGGTTGAACAACCTGGCGCATCTCTTCGGATCAGTCACGGTTAACTCGCCAAAAGTGACTGAGGTCCTGTCGTCCCGTCTACCGGGGTTCGATAGAGACTTAACAGTGGTCCACAATTTGCCTGCACCGGTGCCTAAGTTACATTGCTCCAAGTGTTCCAGCCACAAATTCCGCTTATGTTCGTTGACTACCCTGTTTATTTCCAGATTCAGCTCGCTGATTCTGGGGTTAGCGGGGTCCATAGCACGAATCCCATCACGCTCGTCTGCGAGTACCACTGCTTGCGCCGGGAAATTGGGTCGCACTTAGTGTATTCGACCGGCTGGTATAAAGCGAGCGGCTGCTGCGTTGATGATGTCTCGGAATTTCCTCTCGGCCACAAGCACATCAGAGGGGGGTGGCAGTTCATTGAAGCGGCGATTGGTATACTCTCTGAAGCCAGTCCAATTGGCCTTCTTGTAATTGATGAACGTCCGGCGCTCAGAGGTTATGAAGTCGGGTGGTCGGTCGATGGTGAGGATTATGGGAAGGTGGTCCGACCCCAAAGAGATGACGGCTTGCCAGGATACGTCACTCAGGAGATGCGATTGAGATGTCTGGCGAGCTGCTGCACCTCCTCGTAATCCTAGTGGGGGCATCCTCATTCACCGTGCAAAACGTGGAGCTATCTATCTGCTCTGCCAAAGCTATGCCACGCTGGTCGTTACCTAGGGGAGAATGCCATGACGAGTGATGTGCATTAAAATCCCCCAGAACCAGACGACTATGGCTAGATAGCAACCCACTAATGTCGGGGCTGTAGGCCTGGCCATTAATCGGGACACAGCTACCAACCGGCGGTATATACACGTTGTATATCTCTATCTCGGCAGTACCGGACCTGACTGCTACCCCCATACATTCCATGTATGGGTCACTAGCGTCAAGCGCAGGCGAGATAGGTCTATACTGCACGGAATGGTGTATAACGAAGGCCAATCCCCCACCTCCATTCCTTGAGCGATCCTTACGTAGCACATTGTAGCCGTGACAACTGTGCAAGCTGCAGGTGTTAGTCAGCTTTGTCTCCTGGATCGCTGCGACCGATATGCTCTTCCGACTCATAAAATCTACAATCTCATCAATCTTGCCTCGCAGTCCATTGCAGTTTAACTGCAAGAACGCTACATTTCCCGACACTGGCCTGGCAATAGTAGGGCTAGGGTGCTGTCGTTGCATAAATTGCCGTACGGGAGAGGTCGTGGGGGTCACATAGTCCGACGACGAGGACGCCGAAGGCGACGACGGCGACGCTTGTGACCCACTGCTGGCTATGTTCGCACAGCACCTAGCGACATAGCCAGTATGACTATACTCCATTAGCGAGGTTAGGCCAGAGCAAGAACGGAAATGTACCCACTCCAAGCACCGGTTACACCTCACCGACACTGACCGATGATGAAGGCGGTTCTGGCAAACGGAACAGAACCAGGGTCCGGGGTTCTTTTCAATCCCGGCACGGACCAGAAGCATACGGAGAAGGCACTCCGGGATGTGCCTCTCCCATGACGAAAAAAGATGAACACGTACACTGAGGCGGCAGCCCTTGCCGATGAAGATTCCATCGGGTCAATCCGGTGCGCACAACCGGCTGCCATGGGATTGCGTACAACCGGCTGCCCTGCGCTCGTAATTCAAACACGCTACCAACTCGGCTACCGAGGGCCGCTCCATGAACATTCTACTCAGGAACAGGGGATACTTCTCTCATATCAATGAGTGCAGTCTGATTAAAGTTTAAGCTCAATGATAACGGGTCTCCTTTTTTATTCAGAGTCCGAACGGCGTGTCGCGTAGAGAAGTTTTAACATGGCAGGATACCTCACAAATGTTGAATGCATTAGTAAGGGGATAACCATCGCTGAAAAATTTTCTGATGAGGCGGAAGCCCTTGCCTCATTGAACAACACGATTGTACATACCGGATTGGCCCGATGATGCCTTCGGAAAGGGTTTTCTTATCATCTTCCCTCCTTTGTCACAACTGCATATATCAAGGCGTATTCCATTCATCAATTTCTTATTAATACCTTACTGCTTCCAAGCCGCCAGTGCCATGTATGAATCAGAGAACTTCATAAGACCCAAAATTTGACAATCAATAGCCACTTTTGCCAAAGCAATTCTCTGTTACGCATACCACCTAAAAACAAAGTTAGCTAAAAACACACACTCATATGACAATAGAGTGAGAGTTGCCCAAACGTTTTTTTAGTCGTTCAGTGCATGTGTTTTTCAATTTGATCGTCGGACATCATGTGTTATTTGCAATAAGCACGACTCAGACGAGTGTCTGGCTAGAAGGGGAGTGAGACATCAAGTGTTGTCGAGCGACGTAGAAGTAATCCGTTGTTTTTTGCACTTACTTCTTTATTTTCGAAGATTGTTTTTATCTGTGACGTACAGCACGTCCGTCTCCGTCTGTTTAAAAGTGACAGACTTACTTTTACAAAGCATGCGAATTAATTTCGATGCTCATAACTTTAAACGGTAGCTGTGTGTGTGTGCAAAAAAAAACCAGGGGGAAAGCTCAGGAGTAAAAATTGCTTCTAAAAGGCTTTATTTTGTAGACACAAGACATGTCAGGGGCCTTGTTGTTGTTGTAGCAGTGTGTTGTACATTGAGGCGGCAGCCTTTACCGACGATCGACTCCATCGGGTCAATCCGGTGCGCCGACGGCCACAAGGCTTCCCTACTTGCTATTTAACAAGGCGTGTCCAAAATTATAATGCATTCGCTTCTCATATCTAAAAGTAGGGCTTACAGAAGGCCGAATGCAGAAGAAGGTTTTGAACGTGTAGGACAACAAGAAAAAACAATAATGCTCTCTCAATTTTACTTATGAAAGACAACTTAAATTAAAAATTTTTCTCTTTTTCTCTGTCTCTGAAAATCTATTTTTAGAATGACAATTTTATTTTTATTTTACGTTTACATTTTCGAAAACATAATTTGCATTCGCCGGTATTTGACCCACTGACCCTCTGTTTGCTAAGTCGATGGGTTATCGCACAACCATGACGTCGTCAAAAGCCTAATATGTGTCGACTGGCTTTTTGTTTGTATTTTCTTTTGTTTACTTGTGCAAAGACAAGATGAATTCATAGCTAAGAATTGCCCTTATTTAAGGTGTTTTTGAATGAAGTGAATGTGAAGTGAAAAAGATTCAATGCAAAGTAGAGGTTGTTTTGGGGTTGAATTTTAGGCCTTATCGAAGGTTTCTAAATGTGCGTCCGTCTCAAGTTTACCGCTAGGCTCATCGGCAAAAACACTTATTATTTTTTTTATTTATTCATTTAAAACATGTAACAAAAAGCCACAAAAATGGCCAATGTAGATAATTACAATGGGCTACTCATTAGGGTGTTTTACAATTAATAACAATAATTGAAATAATTAATTAACTATGAAATATTTAACAACAATAGTGGGCCAAATGGTTCACTATCTTCTTGAAAGACATTTTACATTTTAAATGTTATATTGCACTCCCACCTTAAAATTTTACGGTAAATCCCTCGTTAGTTTATATACAAATAGACAGTAAGCTTCATTCAAGAGTTGGCATGAAAAGCACATTCGTTACCATTATATCTTTTTGTAGACCAAACAATTTTCCTTGCCACCATCTAAACGGTACACACTGTAGTGGTCGCGTAATCTTTTCGATATGACCAGTTCTAGATCTTTAGAGAACACCCCAAAGCCATAATTCTGTAACGTATAACGAACATCGTTTAGTTAAATATGTCGTCGTTTGCACTAACGATTATGTTATTCTTTAATTCCTCATTTACGGAAATTGTTATCTATTTTTGCTATTTGGCAACTCTACCCAAAAACAAAACAAATAATTCTTCTCATAGCCGGAGATTCTTCTTTTATTAATTTAAAAACATCACAAAACTAAATAAAATGCGTAATTATTTAGGAAAAGTACTAATCTATTCGTATAAAACTTTATTTATTTCGTTAAAGTAAACAACAACAAAATGTCCTGGCTGATTGTGAAAACGGCTGATTTTAACGATGTCGATTATCGTTGAAAGAGGCTACTGAATACCAAATTCTTGACTAAACGATTTTCGTTAAAACACTACTGAATTCCCCCACTGGTCGTCTAGTTTTGAACCATCCATATAGAGGACTATGTAACTTCTAACTTGTAAATGAGTGAAATTTTTTGAAAATTCCTATTAATTCCTATTTTGGGTAGGCGGATGTATACCTCCTGGAACATAAATCTAATTTACTTAAGCACCATTGTGGAATTTTTTCAATTAATTTTTTTAATTGAAAATTACTGAATTTCAGATTCAATTCAAAAATACTAGATTAAATACTAATACTAGATAAAAATACTAAATTTCAGGTTAAATTAATTGAATCAATTAATTTTTTAATTGAAAATTGCAAAAATTTCAAAATCATTTCTAAAAAATATTTGAATCAGTAATTTTTAACTGAAAATTTTTGGCAATGATGGTGGCCTAACCAACCACCGACACGTCCACTATTGGTGTGTTTGTCTAGTGTCTGATCCGCATGTATGTCTGGCACTTTTTTTTTGTATTCAACAAAACCTTTCATTTTAGTGATATTCATTCTCATAGTCAATCAGCCCGTATCTCTCCTAACCGGCGAATAATAAAAAAGTAATTTTAATTCAATTTCATTTCAGAACGTTTAATCATCGAATAAATAGGGTTATTTTATTTACCCCCTAAGCGGATTTTTTTGCTTATTTTGTATGGAGAAAAATGTTTATAAGTCAGCTTATCCCCATCTATTATCGCCGATTATAAATGACGTTACACAGAGGGCCAAACGGTAACAAATTGAAAATAAGTCTACTACTTTTTATCTGTTGATCTTAGCATTTCAAAATGTTCTAGACATTTTTAGATAAGCTTTCAGGAAAGTACTACCGTGGGTGCTTATCTTTAATACAGGGTGAGATATAGGGTGTCATAGTACTTTTGACTTCTCCAATCTTCAGGGGGTCATAACTTTTGATCTACTGAATTGATTAACATGATTTAGTACTCTAGAGAAAGACGAGACGAGATGTAAAAAAATACGAATAATGCGTACTGTTAACCCATTTTGGCCTAGACAAGTAGTATAGTATACCCCTAGTAGTATATAGGTTAGGTTAGGTTGAAAAGAGGGTGCAGATATTAATCCGCCCATGTCACTATGGACATACACCTGGTTGTTATTGCCCTTATGGCAATTTTACTGTCGGTAAAGATGTTCACCCTCGACGTCCTCTCATTAGCATCACACCACTTCACGCATTCCGTGATTATACCGCGATGGTATGAGCTGCTCCCATCCTCAATCCATTCTCCCTGTGGCATGCCCTGTGCCAATTTCCCCCTTATATTAATGCCATGGGACAACCAAATTTATCCACCTGTTCCTTAGCATATGGTTTATCCAGTCTCTAAGGACCGGGTCCACCCAGTACTGGTCTAAGGATTGGATCTGTGTCGGTCCGCACATTGTTAAAAACCCCCTCGATGTCTATGCATACCAGTGTGTACGTTTCGGCATCGAAGGATTCTTCTATTTTATACACAACCTCGTGCTGGGCACTCTCCGCCGACCTTCCCTTGACATAGGCATGCTGTTTGTTTTTAAGCAGTTCGTTGGGTGTCATATACTTTATCATAGTGTCCACAATACGTTCCATGGTTTTGAGTAGAAAGGACGTAAGGCTTATGGGTCTGTAGGCCTTTGGTGTCGCATAATTTGCCTTGCCTGGCTTGGTTATAAACACCACCCTTGCGTCCTGCCAGGCTTTCGTAGTATATGAAAGTCGTAGGCACGCTGTGAATATTTTGGCCAGACAGTTTGCCTCTTTTAGCAGTAACGCCGAAAGGTTTCCATCAGAGCCGCGTGACTTAAGTGGTTTGAAGCTCCTCAAGGATTCCTTCACCATAAATTTCGTTATTACAAACCTTTGACTAACTTCATTATTCCAAGATTCCGGTGTCTTCGTGAGTCCCTTCGTATCCTGTGGAAAATGGGTTTTCATCAAAAGCCTCAACATGTCCTCCGTTGTCTCTGCTCTCACTCCCATATCGTCTACTAAAGTTTCAGTTTGGACATGGGATTTTGAGAGAAAATTTTTTAACTTGGGGCGTCATTAACGCTGTCGCGTTTTGCCGCTCTGGTAATGTTATTGTATTCCTTGAGCCGTGTGTAATACACATCCCAATAAACTTCCGCTTTTTACGACGTGCTCTGTTAAAATGTCTACGGATCTCTTTCCCAATATTGCTAATCTCCCTGATCATCCAGCGGTTTTCTTGGGCTGATTTCCTTTCCCAAAGGACCCCACCAGTGCAGTCGTAATCCTGCTGACATTTTCGTCAGTTTCTTCTATGCTTGGACAATCTAAATTATCTTGCCAAGTCTTCTTCTGAGTAGCCTTTCGAATTTTGTCCAGTTGGTTTTCAACTTATACCGGAAGGTTATCGGATTCGGCGCTGGCCGTGCTATTCTTAACCTAATGTAGCGATGGTCAGAGATAGAGTGTTCCATGGAGACCCTCATATCCTGAACCTCATCGATCAGATTTTCTGAACATATCGTCACATCTAATGCCTCCTCCCTAATCCTATTAACAAAGGTAGCGTTGTTACCAATATTAAGCGTTATTAGGTCGTTAGTATTCAAGAACTCTGCCAGGGCTTGGCCCCGCTTATTAGTGTTGGTACTACCCCACGAAATGAGGTGAGAGTTCTCATCGCACCTCGTTTCCTGTCTGTTTTGCTTTCCTCACTAGCCGTTGCAGCTCCGACGTTGGTGGCGGTGTCGGAGAGTCGAAAGGCAGATAAAGTGATGCCAGGTATGCTCCACCGTCTCCCTATCTGGGGAAAATATATAATTAAAATTTTTTATGAAAAATAACGCAGGTTCGCGGCCGAGTACCAGTGATAGCATAGAATAATTGATAGTTGATATGGTTTAGTCCAGAGACTTTGTTCCGGGTCGTCCATGGCTCCTGAATTAAGGCAATATGAATCTTGCTGATTTTCTCCATCAAAGCATGTGTAGCAGTCTCGCTCCGGTGGAGGTTTATCTGGATTACCTCAATCATTGGTCCTCCAGTAAATGGACATCTTGGGAGTATGTGATGATGTCATCGTCTGCTCCCTGTTCTTAAGACTGCATTGACATTCCTGTCACTGCACTGCCTGATGTCATCGTTTTAGGCTCATTGCCTAGTCTAGTCTTCCGACTTTTTATATAGTCGGTAATGGTTCCATCGTCGGGTCCCTGTTCGTTAGTAGTATATAGTAGTAAAAAGTATACCCCTGAATTAAAACCGAGATTTCTACGAAACTAGACACAGTAAAAAGTACTGGTTGATTCAATATGAAAAATATTTTTTGTCAAAACTTTGCAAAATTTTTCAAAAAAAATACTCCCATTTCCTTCAAGTTTTCGATGATTTTGGCCATGAAAGCATTATCATTTATTTCCATTTTCACAAAGTGATAGATATAGATAAGGACGATCTCGATGTCATTCTAATTAAAGAGCTTTACAATTTTGATACTTCATATTATTTTGTAGAGAATAATATAAAATAATACAAATCGAAAAAGCTTTTTTATTTTGGAGGTAACTAATTTACACGCCGATGCGAAGTTTTTGTTTAGGAGAGCTTTTTGAAAATTTACCATAAAATACGGTATATAGGGTAAATAGACCGAATTGGAACGTACTTGGCGCAGTTGTTGAAAGTCATAACATTACACTATATGTAAAATTTCAGCCAAATCGAATAAAAATCGCAGCTTGTAAGGGCTCAAGAAGTCAAATCGGGAGATCGGTTTATATGGGAGATATATTATGGTCTTGACCGATTTGAACCATACTTAGCACAGTTGTTGGGAGTCATAACATAACACCATGTACAAAATTTCAGCCAAATCGGATGAAAATTGAGGCTTCCAGGGGCTCTAGAAGTTGGAAGTCAAAAAAGAACACTATGTTCAAAATTAAAAAAAAACGTGAATCTTTTTTGCCATTGTGAAACTTTTGAAATTTATTAAAAAATTGGACCACATTGGTCTAAAGATAACGGGATAATTTGGTTTCGAAATGAGTCAAATTAGCACTTAAATTGTTTCTTAACACATCCACTTTGTGAAAATATTGGGTTGCCCAAAAAGTAATTGCGGATATTTCATATAGTCGGCGTTGACAAATTTTTTCACAGCTTGTTACTCTGTAATTGCATTCTTTCTTCTGTTAGTTATCAGCTGTTAATTTTAGCTTGCTTTAGAAAAAAAGTATAAAAAAGTATATTTGATTAAAGTTCATTCTAAGTTTTATTAAAAAAGCATTTACTTTCTTTTAAAAAATCCGCAATTTTTGGGCAACCCAATACTATTTTGATTATAGAACCAAGACATATTCATTTACAGGTAGTAGCAGTTGCCCAAGAACAAAGTGTTGAGTGCACTATCTGTCAAAATCAGTGATTAGTGCAACTCTGATTTTGAGTATGTTAATAGTTCGCGCCATTGTTCGTTGTTTGTGTGTGTTATGGCTCTTATCCTAGCAGTCCGCGTCGTCAAGATGTCTTGAAAGAAGGGTGCATGAACTTGTTAAATCGTTGAAGACATATAGTCGTCAGCCCATACAAATCGTAGATGACATTTTCATATAGTTGTCGCGATAACATGTCATCACTGAATATGTAGATGACAGAACCCCTCATCTATTCGTTAATAACAATATTACAAAATGTTTGCAAGTTTGTCTTCGACATCAAAAAAGAGGAAAGGATCCACAAAATTGTTATTGATATTTCTATATATAAAAAATAATTAAATTTTTATAGGTTATAATTGAATTTTGGTTATACTTTTGTTTTAGGGAATTTTGGTATGGCTGGTGTTAGTTTTTCTAATTAATAAATGCAGTTTTCTCATCATCCAACGCCTAGTCCTTTACGGCTTCTAATAAAAAGAAATAGACATTTATGAACATTTATCTGAGCGTAATATAAAAAGAATACTTACTAACATTTTAAATATGACCATATTTTTTTAGGTTTGTTTTATTATTCGTTTTCACTTTTGTAAATTAATATAACAAAAGTTCTGGTCACATTCCATAACATTCTTCTTTGTTTTGCTATTTGGTACAGTTAGATATTTTTTTCGTAATCTACCAAACAAAGTTTTTTTGTCAGATGAAGGTTTATGCGACACGGTCTGCTAAGATGTCCTCTACAGAGTAAATTGTTTAAATTTTGTATGAGAGTGAATAAAAAATGATTTGCTGACTTTCTATGGACACGGTTAGTAAATTTGTCGATCATAACATTTTATAACAGATATTATGCAAGACATGTCGGCAAAAATGCCATATCGGTGACAAAATTCAAATTGTCTTAAGGAAGTTTTTGAAGACAATGTCATGACTTCTGGGTAACTATAATGCACACAACCGGACATTATGAAAACTCGTTGACACATAGTTTACTCCACGCCACAAAATTGTACTTAGCTACCTTTAATGAATTTATCTTGTATAGAACTCAGTACCACTTCTACGGAATTGTTCCCATTTTCTTCGTCACCATTTTTTTTCATAATGCATTTTGACAGTTGTTTGGCAGAAAAGTCGAAGGCTTTATGGATAAATAAAACGCTCTTCAAGCGGGAAGATTCCAAAGACCTTGAATATAATAAGATACGAGATTTGCAAAGGTCGATTAGGGATAATCTTGAACGCATATCACATACAGCGGTCAAAAAAAGTATTCATCATTAGCAAAATTGATAATAAATTCACTTTTTTTGGGTAATTGAAGAAAATTTAAAGTAAACAAATAATGCAGTTTTATGCAATAGTTTATTTTTCGTAATATGTTTTAAAATAAATTCAAAAAATAAATTTAATTAGCGCAAAAAATGCAATTTTATATAATAACACCAAAAACAGAACAAAAAAAGTATTCATCATTGATGTGCTATCATCAAAGTCAAATTCAAATATTATTTGGGAATCCCCCTTTTCTGTTTTATTTAGTAAAGGAGGCTTTGCCCTTGACTGCAAATATTTAATTTCATTGAAAATATAGTTTTTGTCAAAATGGGTCGTAAGCAAAACGAGGTTTCTGATGAGGTAAAAGTTTTGATAATAAAACACCACAGGAATGGTTTAACTCAAAAAACTATCAGTGAAATATTAAATAGACCACGATCTACTATACAATCCATCATCAGAAAGTGGACAGAAACGAAAACTGTTGACAATAAACCAAGATCTGGTCGACCAAAAGCACTTTCAGTTGGAGATGTGCGTTGGCTAGTGCGGCAAGTTCAGAAAACTCCGAAGACAAATGCGACCATTCTTCGTAAAAACACTATGGAATATTTAGGGAAGGAAGTTACTACACAAACAATTCGAAATACACTCAAAAGGCATAGTTACAGAGGAAGAACTGCACGTAAGAAGCCCTTTATAAATAAAATAAACCGAGTGAAAAGGCTAAACTTCGCAAAAATGTATGCAAAACAGCCCGAATCATTTTGGAAAACAGTCATTTTTGCAGACGAGAGCAAGTTTAATCTTTTTGGGTGCGATGGAAAGGTCATAGTGTACAGAAAACCAAATACAGAGCTTGAAGAACGAAACACAGTTGCTACTGTAAAACATGGTGGAGGTGGTTTAATGGTTTGGGGGTGTATGGCGGCTTCAGGAGCGGGAAATCTTGAAATTATTAATGGAGTAATGGATCATAAGTATTACATTGACATTTTAAAGAGGAATTTAAAAGATAGTGCTGTAAAACTTGGGCTTGGTAATAACTTTCAATATTATCAAGATAATGACCCCAAACATTCTGCTTTAAATACCAAGATGTGGATGCTGTATAACTGCCCCAAAGTCATTAAAACTCCTCCTCAAAGTCCCGACTTGAACCCAATTGAACATCTTTGGGAACATCTCGAACGCAAATTGAGAACGCGCAATTTTTCGAGCAAGAGTCAAATGCAACAGGTGATAGTGGAGGAATGGACTAATATAGACCAAAATATAACCGCTAAATTAGTCCAATCGATGTCAAACCGTTTAAAAGAAGTTATAAGACGCGGTGGTCAAATAACAAAGTATTAATTTTTTTAAATTATGTTATTTATTTTTTTGTTTTTTTGCAATGATGAATACTTTTTTTGTTTAATTTTTTGTGTTCAGCTGTAAAATGGCCCTTTTTGTTCCAATAAATACTATTTTTTTCTTTAAAAACAATGAAATTGTGTACATATATATCACACAAGCACTACTGCATCATTAGTTTAATATGTTTTTATTCCAATTGTCTTTTGTAGACTTATTAAAAAAAAAACATTGAATGATGAATACTTTTTTTGACCGCTGTATTCTATAAAATGTACAGCGGTCAAAAAAAGTATTCATCATTAGCAAAATTGATAATAAATTCACTTATTTTGGGTAATTGAAGAAAATTTAAAGTAAACAAATAATGCAGTTTTATGCAATAGTTTATTTTTCGTAATATGTTTTAAAATAAATTCAAAAAATAAATTTAATTAGCGCAAAAAATGCAATTTTATATAATAACACCAAAAACAGAACAAAAAAAGTATTCATCATTGATGTGCTATCATCAAAGTCAAATTCAAATATTATTTGGGAATCCCCCTTTTCTGTTTTATTTAGTAAAGGAGGCTTTGCCCTTGACAGCAAATATTTAATTTCATTGAAAATATAGTTTTTGTCAAAATGGGTCGTAAGCAAAACGCGACCATTCTTCGTAAAAACACTATGGAATATTTAGGGAAGGAAGTTACTACACAAACAATTCGAAATACACTCAAAAGGCATAGTTACAGAGGAAGAACTGCACGTAAGAAGCCCTTTATAAATAAAATAAACCGAGTGAAAAGGCTAAACTTCGCAAAAATGTATGCAAAACAGCCCGAATCATTTTGGAAAACAGTCATTTTTGCAGACGAGAGCAAGTTTAATCTTTTTGGGTGCGATGGAAAGGTCATAGTGTACAGAAAACCAAATACAGAGCTTGAAGAACGAAACACAGTTGCTACTGTAAAACATGGTGGAGGTGGTTTAATGGTTTGGGGGTGTATGGCGGCTTCAGGAGCGGGAAATCTTGAAATTATTAATGGAGTAATGGATCATAAGTATTACATTGACATTTTAAAGAGGAATTTAAAAGATAGTGCTGTAAAACTTGGGCTTGGTAATAACTTTCAATATTATCAAGATAATGACCCCAAACATTCTGCTTTAAATACCAAGATGTGGATGCTGTATAACTGCCCCAAAGTCATTAAAACTCCTCCTCAAAGTCCCGACTTGAACCCAATTGAACATCTTTGGGAAGATCTCGAACGCAAATTGAGAACGCGCAATTTTTCGAGCAAGAGTCAAATGCAACAGGTGATAATGGAGGAATGGACTAATATAGACCAAAATATAACCGCTAAATTAGTCCAATCGATGTCAAACCGTTTAAAAGAAGTTATAAGACGCGGTGGTCGAATAACAAAGTATTAATTTTTTTAAATTATGTTATTTATTTTTTTGTTTTTTTGCAATGATGAATACTTTTTTTGTTTAATTTTTTGTGTTCAGCTGTAAAATGGCCCTTTTTGTTCCAATAAATACTATTTTTTTCTTTAAAAACAATGAAATTGTGTACATATATCACACAAGCACTACTGCATCATTAGTTTAATATGTTTTTATTCCAATTGTCTTTTGTAGACTTATTAAAAAAAAAACATTGAATGATGAATACTTTTTTTGACCGCTGTATGTATAAACTCACAGTGCATGAGCCGGTTAATTTAATCGATAAATATATTTATCACTGGTGTATAATTACACTTTTAATATCCAATTTTAGGAAAATCGCAAAAAAATAGTTGGGCCCGTTTTGACCAACGAAACCTGTTGACCACTACTTGTAACTAAAATAGAACTAAGATGGGTTTCATATTTGAAATACTGCATCTTTACATATTTAATGCATCTTTGGCAGCTCTGACACCCTTCGAAATAATCAAATATCAACAAAACAAACAAAATAAGTTATTTAAACATATATTTCTCGGAGTTCATACATGTAATTTAATTAAAATCATAAGCAATTTTGCCATTCCAGAACGTTTATTCATTGAATAAATATGTTGCGTTCTTCCTCTTTTAGTTCTGTCATTCATATTGAATGATGATACCATATTATTTAATAAAGGGTGATTTTTTTGAGGTTAGGATTTTCATGCATTAGTATTTGACAGATCACGTGGGATTTCAGACATGGTGTCAAAGAGAAAGATGCTCAGTATGCTTTGACATTTCATCATGAATAGACTTACTAACGAGCAACGCTTGCAAATCATTGAATTTTATTACCAAAATCAGTGTTCGGTTCGAAATGTGTTCAAATTTTGACAAATTTTGTTCAGCGATGAGGCTCATTTCTGGTTGAATGGCTACGTAAATAAGCAAAATTGCCGCATTTGGAGTGAAGAGCAACCAGAAGCCGTTCAAGAACTGCCCATGCATCCCGAAAAATGCACTGTTTGGTGTGGTTTGTACGCTGGTGGAATCATTGGACCGTATTTTTTCAAAGATGCTGTTGGACGCAACGTTACGGTGAATGAACACATTTCGAACCGAACACTGATTTTGGTAATAAAATTCAATGATTTGCAAGCGTTGCTCGTTAGTAAGTCTATTCATGATGAAATGTCAAAGCATACTGAGCATCTTTCTCTTTGACACCATGTCTGAAATCCCACGTGATCTGTCAAATACTAATGCATGAAAATCCTAACCTCAAAAAAATCACCCTTTATATGGCTATCGTAAGCGGCGATAAGATTAGCCGCTTAGCTATTCGGGGATACCATTTTTCTCCATACAATCTAAGGGAGAAATTCCGCTTAGTGGGTAAATAAAGCACACCTAATATAGACCTATATATAACCGATTAAATATGGTATTGACTTATAAAAAACTTCAAATAAAGGATGGTACTATTTTCGCTTTTCGCGATTTTTTTCGCTGATTACTTTTTCTAGATAATAGATTTTAAAGCAAAAAAAAAATCTTGCTTATTTTGTTCAATTCCCTCAATACATATTGTAAAATTTTAATAAAATTGTTGTTTTTCGTTATGTTTCAAAAAAGTAATCGCGGAAAAAATGTTTTCAACGGTGATTAACAAACATAGTACCAGCCAAAAGGTGATAATTGCTTTAATTATTTTTGAAATTCGATTTTCTTTTGTATCACGCAAGTGATTGGCAAACTAGGCATACGCTGAACATATTTTTAATTTTATGAATTAAAATGTTATTTTATAGCAGCTGTGTTTTATTTTAGTATTATATAGTGAAGGGCAATGCAATTTGTATGAACATGATATCTATCCAGGACAACAAAGTTCTGAAAAAACCAGTGCAGGCTTATGTAAAACATCTGTTGTCAGCATTGCCATGATATGTGTGGCCACAAATAAGTGTGGCCATAAATACCTCTACTGTGAATAGTAAAATACAATTAAAAGCAATTATTTTTTGTGCACAATTCTTAATAAATTTTATTTGATGCACATGTTTTGCAAATCTTAAGGCGCTATTACACGGCATGTACATTTCTTATGACATGTCACTTTTTGTATTCACATGTAATTGAAAATGTTTGTCAAAATTGTCAATTTACATACGATTAACCATTTTTGCTATCACACCTCTGTGTTATTTTCGTATGATATAACCAACAAATTTTAGCAAAAGGTGTTTTTTTTATGCGTAAAAATTAAGAAAGTTGTTAGAAATCTGGTTAAATCATAGATTTGTGAAAACAATATTGGGATACTTTTATTCGATTGACAACAAAAACAGCTGATTTGTTTGTTTTTGTCAGAAGAAATAGAGCACGCTCTAATCGAAAAAATTTACATGTGCTATTTTGAAAAGTGGTTTTCATATGTTAGTTTCGTTTGTATCACACGACATGTACAACTCAGCATGTGCTAAATTTGACATGTCTAAGACAACTACATGCCGTACAATAGAGCCTTTAGCTGTAAATTTCACACATTTTTATTTACATATTTGTTTATTATGCAATTATAAGCCACAAGTGGCCGATTAACAATCACAATATTTAGCATGTATAATAACTACTTCATCAACTGCATTTCTTTCATCGTATTGTTTTGACAGGTTAGTAAATGGCGATACCACCTCTAAACACAAACAGACTTGCACTGGAAACTTTTTTTGCGTTTTATTTTTGCCCTTCATATCTTATCGATCGAGTACTGAAATAAAACCCATCAAGTATAAATTGTGCATTGATCAAGATCATATTGTGTTCCCTTTCACACATATATGTAATGCGAAAGAAGAGAGAATGACTCAAATGTTTGAATCAAATATCAAATTAAAAAAATTCTTGTGAAAACTGTTACGCTGAAATAGTGAAAAGCGGAAAAAATTAGGATGTGAACAAATAGAACGGATGAATTCCAAACGCAACAAATTGGAGTACATTGTAGAATGCAAATGTGGTATTTATAAATCTCTAAATAAAAAATAAAAATTTATTTCATGTTTTTTTACGCAATATAATGAAATAAAAAGTTTTTATTCATGTGAAAAATATCAATTATATAGTTTCGTTGCCAGATGATAAAACCATGAAACAAAAATTAGTATAAAGTTGATAATTTTTTTTCAGTTTCATTTGATATTAGTGTTGTGAAGATTCAGCTATTAGGTACATTGTAGAAAAGTTTGCAATTCAAAACAGAAATAGTAATCTCTATAAAAATTTGCCCGTTAGCAACTCAATTGATGTTGGGTTGCAATCCATAATCGACGCATTATTTTTATTAAAGTAGTAAAAATGTTGCTTAAAGGAAAAGGCAATTGTCAATTAATTGATTTATGGAGTTAATAACCATTTAAAATGGATTTTTGAGCTTATCCATAAATCCCATTGCAAAATTGTTAATCAATAACACAATAATTAATAATTTGTTTGAAAAGTTTTTATAAGTCAATACCATATTTAACGGCCAAATATAAATCTATATATTTTTTCTTCGTGCATAGGACTGATTTCAGCAAATTTTTTAATAGAATGTACACATTTCTTAATTGAACCTAGTTTTTAATTTTTTCTGTGTATGAAGAAATATGCTTGCTAAGCGTCTTGGGTTATCCCCGTTTATTAAAACCTATGTGCCATCATTCAATCGGAATGACAAAACTTAAAGAGGAAGAAAGCAACATATTTATTCAATAGTTAATGCAAAAATTGCTTAGGATTTCACATTTATAAACCCCAAGAAACATTTATTTAAAATTAAAATGATTTATTTATTATTATTTTTTTTTTTTGATATTTCGGATATGTACTATTGTCAGGCAATGTAAAAATACAAAGCATTTAACGGGGAGAGCGTTTTATTCATCCATAAGTTCGCGAATCCACTAGATTGGTAAAAAAACAACTCGTTTGTTGCTTTGAAGTTGTGAAATTTATTAAAATTTTTTCGATGTAAACACCTGCGCTACATTTGCCATAAGCCTAAGCCTAATGAATACGATACATTTTGTTTTTGCGCCTCGTGTAAAATTCCAAAAATTTTCCAATGGAATCTTGGCAAAATTTGGTGAACTTTTCACTTCTTGAAGTCACACAGTTTTTTTGGCATATATATATATATATATATTAGAGAAAAATATGTTATGGCAGACACAAATTCAAATTCAAATAGTTGGCCTAAACGTACAAACTCGTATATTAGTAGATATGAAATGTCTTGTAATTGCTGTTTTATTTTAGTACTAGGTACACAAGCCGTGTAGGACAAAAATAAAACGCTAAAGCTATATCCAGTGCAAGTCTGTTTGTTTGACATCACATGGTAACACCGATTGGCAATGTGTCAAAACCATGCGAGGAAAAAGTTCAAATATTTTTGAGACTACAGCCTTATTCAAAAACAATAAAAATGAATACAAAATTAATAGATTTGAAATAGGTTTATGCGACAGTTGTCTCAAGATATATTCATTTACAGGTAGTGGCAGCTGCCCAACAACAATATATCGAGTGCACTATCTGTCAAAATCAGTTATTAGCACAACTCTTATTTTGTGTATGTTACTAGTTCGCGCCATTTATCGTAGTTTTTGTGTTATAGTTCTTAACTAAAATACACACACACATTACCAAAACTCGTTGACAGATAGTGCACTTCGCGAGAAAAAATTGTTTTCAGCTGTTTACGGTACAGTACCTGGCAATCATGTCATGAGTTGTATAAAGGAAATCTGTCTTATTTCAAATCTACATTAAGTTTTGTGAACTAGGCGCTTGAGACGATATTCAGACCAGGCAGCAATTTTTGTTAATTCGATTTTGCCCGTAGCAGAGCGTTGCGTAGACGTTTGCGGTGTTTTATTTCCTCTATAGTTTCGTTGCGTATCCATGGTTTTTTGGATCGTCGAGCAATGCCTATGATAGAGATGACCGTCTCCCTACGGTCGCAGTTTCGGGGTTTTTTAGGTTAATGAGTTTGAAATTTGTGCTTTTTGTTTGAGACCTTTTCACGACGGCTGGGTGTAGACGTAGTGTGGCCACTAAGAGCATGTGGTCACTATCGATGTCGGCTCCTCGTCTAGTTTTCCCAACCATCAGCGAACCCAGAAAGAGTTTGCTGGTAAATACGTGGTCGATTTGATTACGGGTGTTTCCATCTAGTGATACCAAAGTATATTTGTGCATATTTTTATGGGGGAATTTTGTTCCTCGCATAAGAGCTTGTTTCTTGTGCAGAAATGAACCAATTTGTCGCCATTGTCATTCCTGGTATCGCCAAGTCCTTGCATTCCCATGATTGATTGTAGATTATTGTTGTTATTGCCCACCTTGGCATTGAAATCTCCCATAACATGTTAAAAGTCTCCTTTTGATAGAGAGCGTGTCACTGAGTCGTGTTGGGAATTGATCCTATGTCTCGTCATCATCAGGTTCGGTTTTACAATGGATATTTTGCGGATTTTTTAATTTAATCTTGCCGTCATGATGCGTTTAGATATAACATTGTATGATAGAAGAGCTCGCATTGCTTTCGGCGACAGTAAAATACCGACCCCATTTATACGGTGGATTTCATTGCCAAAAAAAAAGGAGGAGTAGCCACCTTAAAGACACATAGTTCCGGATTTTGTCCATCGTACTACACTTCGAGCGCCACCTTTTGGCCTTTTCCTTTGGCTCATCCGCTGCCGACCCTATTGCACGAACCCATCGTGATAATATTCGTATCCATGCAAGCGGGACACCCCCTGCTTGTGCTAGGACCACGAATTCGCTCGGAGGGTTTAATGCCATTCTAAAAAGACTTTATTTATTTAGTGAGGTGGTCCCCTAATCACTTGGCTCTGAAAACAATAGCATCGTGCTCTTGTCTCAAATACCATTTATTTAAACTCCATACTGCCATTGGTTTAAATAGAGTTTATAGGATGAGGCGTCCCCCAAACACTTGGCCCCAAAATTGGTTATCAAATTAGTTTTCTAATCTCAAATACCTTTCATTTGAGCCACATATACCCATGGTCGGCAAATTTTTACCCTTTGGGGGGTTTTTAGGGAAAGAGCGGTGCCCCAAATACATGGTGCCACATTTGGATATTCGTATTCTAATTCCAAAAACTTAAATAAGAGCGCCATATTGCGATGGTCAGTAAATATTTGCTGTTTGTGGTCTATTTTGGGAATGGGGTAGACCCCAGAAAATTGGTCCCGAAAGTGGGTATCAATTTTGTGCTCTACTCCCCAATACCTTTCATATGTGCCTCACATTGAAATGGTCGGTGAATGTGAGGGGTGTTTTGGGGAGTGGGGTGGTCCCTCAAATACTAAGCCCTGAAAATATATCAGCATCATTCTCTATTCTCATGTATCTATATATCATTTGTTTAAACCCCATATTGGCATTGGCCTCGAAATTAGATATGAAATTCGTTTTCTAATCTCAAATACCTTTCATTTAAACCCTTTATTGCAAAAGTCAGCAAATATGTCTGCTTTGGGGTATGGGTCCCAAAAACTATCAATATCAAACTCCACTGTCTTGAAGGCCCAAATTGTCTTGGTGAGCAAATACGTTCTATTTGGACAGTTGGTCTCGAATGTTGATATCAGATTCGTGGTCTACTCTCAAACACCTTTCATTTGAGCCCCATATTTCCATAGGCGCCAAACATGACCGGTTTGGGGGATGGGGCGGCCACTCATTGACTTGGCCTTGAAAGTATATATATCATATTCGTGTTCTACTTTAAAATACCTTTTATTTGAGCCCCGTGTTGCAAGGGTCAGCAAATACTTCCAATATGGGTGATGTTATGGGGGTGGGGTGGCCCCATACACACTTTCCCGAAAATTGATATCAAATTCGTTCTTTACTCCCAAAGAACTTTCATTTGAGCCCCATATTGCTATCGTCTTAAATTTGTCCTCTTTGGGGGAGAGACGGGCCTCCCAAATACTTGGTCCCACATTTGGATATCAGATTCGTATTCTACACTCAAATAGCTTTTTGGGGGGTGTGTTGGGGAAGGGGGCGACCCCCAGAAAATTGATCCCACATTTGGATATGAAATTCGTATTCTACTCGTAAATACCTTTCATTTGAGTCCTATATTGCCATGGCGGGTAAATATGTCCGATTTAGGGGTGTTTTGGGGGTTAGGGTGGTCCGAAAATTGGATATTAGATACGTTTTCTAATCTAAAATACCTTTCATTTGAGTGCCATATTGTCGTGATTGGTCTATATATATATATATTTTATAGGATTTGGGGGTGGGGGGTTTTACCACATTTTAGATGTGGACCATGTTAGAAGGAGTTTAGACTCCAGACGCTTTTGTAGTATTTACTTGGACTTCAAAATGACATCTATATGTATTATTAGAAAGGCTCCTTTGTATTTGCATGTTTTATTCTATTAATTAAACTAACAATATACTGTTGTTGTTGCATTAACGTTTTATTCTTTTGCAGGACAACGAATATTCTTCCACGGATCGTATTCGAGGCAATGACTATTGATATACATAAAAGAACAGAGATTATTATGGTAAACAACAACAATCATGCGGGGCGAACAGTTACAATTAATAATGCAATAAGTTATGGCGTCATTAATTTTTTTTTGTATTATGCATCATTAATAAAGAGCCATTCAATTGCTGCATTGATCGCAAACATGCCGAATATATACTTCAAAGTTTAGTAAACACCAATCTGATGATGAAAAGTTTATTATCTATGCATGCATTCACATATGCGTCATTCTAGGGATTTATTTATTAATGTATCTAAAATGACGATTTTTACTTCAAATAAATTGCAATTAAGGATGTCAGACCATCCTCTCGATAAAAGCAAAAGAGGATTTTAGGATATATATATATACATATATAAATGATGATTACAATAAAATAACAGAGAAAAGATCCGAAACTAACGATATTTTTACGTAATTATTTTTTAGCATTAATAGTAATTCTAATAACATTTGATGTATTGACTAATTGTCCAAGTAATTGACAAAATAACGAAGGTATGCTGTTAAAGTCATTCCTTGTAGTTGCACTGTTATAAATAAATAGAAAATGACAAAAAGTAAGCAAACATCCATACACATACAGTTCAAATAAATAAAATCAACAGCATGAATCAGTTTTCATCAAATAATTGTATGTACACGTTTAATTATGTATATTATTACCATGAAGTAAATTTTCATCTTATATACCTAAACAAAAGTAAAAAAAAATAATAAAAATATGTAAAACAATATGGACTATTACTACTTTAATCCATGTTAGACCACTGCCAAGTTTGCCCATGGACATTCCATTAGGCAATACTTGTTTGGTAGAGAAGTATACACGGCAGCACTAGGAGGGCATAACCAGCGCTCAAATTTTCTTGGCGTTCTCGTCGGGATTTTAACCCAAGCCTTCAGCGTGAAATGTGGACATTCCAACCTCTTAGCTAGTGTGGCTTTGGTACTTTACATGTAAGTATTTGTGGCTCCTCTTATATATAAAAACTAAAGTTCGTGTCTCTATAGAGTATAAAGAAAGTTGAAAAAATAGGGCGACTTTCAAACATCAATTGCTTTATATTCTAGCAGAGTACAATGTTTCAAAATCCATCCGTATTGAATTGTCAAAATGTATTCGCAAGTATTTTTCATGTGGCAAAAAAACAATCAAGCCTCAGTTCCCAGGCGTATTTATAAGAGGACCGCATCAGCAAATTTTTTTTCTGTCAGCCAACACGCAGGGGATGTCCTCTATGAATGCAGTGCATTGCGTTGGCGAGAGGAAATTAGGAATTGGAGGGGGGGAAGGGATGTTGTGCTTATTGACATTTGGATGTCAAAGTGGGTGTGAAAAACATTAGCCGAAAGCCCATACGAACGATTCGGGCGAAATAAATATTCTCTCTATAATGCATTGTGCGGTCCGCTGGCCAATCAATTGCAAACGGGTGTGAGTTCCTGGAATGTCTAGTATCCCTGACATACATTCTTACATCAGGAATAAGAAGACGAATATCATTCGTACACACACCATGAAAGTACCGTTAGAACAGCGCCAAACAACCCACATCGCCATCGCTCTCTTCTGTACACGGTCCAGTAGCTCCAGGGATGATTTTGAAGCTCCAGCCCATACATGTGAGTTGTACTCCATTTTCGGCCTTATGAAAGTGGTGTCGACGTTAAGAAGATCAGACGGAGTGAAGTAATTCTTTCACCGTTTAAGGAAACCTAAACACTTGAAAGCTTCTTTCGACACTTCATATACATGTTTAGCCCAACTGACATCACTTTGTATTTTCATGCCCAGAACATCAAGAACTTCTGAATGCTCGACATCTACACCGTTGATAGACAAAGATGATCGTAAAGGATCAGCGTATCGTTGTGTGACAACAAACAGCACTGAGTTTTCCGGGCATTAAAATCTATTCGACCCCACTCAGAAATGGACAGTAAATCCTGGCGGAGTGTATCGTCCATAACCCACCTCTTGTCCTCAATCTCTCGAAGACTCGGCCTATGGTCGAATGAGTACGAACGACAGAGATTACTGTCATTGCAAATGAGTAGATCGGATACGATGTCTGACCCAACAGATCGTTGATGAAAATAAGAAAAAGAGAAGGAGAAAGAACAGAGCCCTGGGATACACCTGCGGTCAATTTATGCTCATTGGATGAGAACCCATCTATAACGACTCGAATAGTGCGATCTCTGAGAAAGCTAGAAATAAATCGAACGAAGCCATTACCGACACCAAATGCGACAAGCTTTGATAGTAGTGCACCGTGCCAGAACCTATCAAATGCCTTGGAGATATCCAGAGCCACAACCTTACTCTCACCAAACTGGTGGATTCCAACAGAAGTGCCATGAGGTCGCCCGTAGAGCGATTTCTGCGGAACCCATACTGTTGGTCGCTAAGAAGGCCATTAGACTCTAAATACCTCACAAGATGGTAATTAACCATGCTCTTCATGACCTTGGAGAGAGCGGAGCATATCGTAATTGGCCGATAATTCCCAGGGTTGTTTGCCTCACACTTCTTGGGTTTTGGCTGAGCATTCGCAACCTTCCAACGCGCCGGAAAGACTGCCGCACGGTAGGCAAGGTTGAAAAGGTTGCGTTATGGACGAGCGAGCGTCGAAGAACACTTGCGTAAGACAAGTGTTGATATGCCATCCGGGCCCGGCTGTTTTATTTACGTCTAGATTCTCAAGAACCCTTTTAACTTCACGAGTATGACACCAGATACATTCTCGATTAAGGGGAGTGGTTGATTGCTATCCAACAGCCAACAGGTTAGCCTTATCAACCGGGTCAGTGAACGTTTGATCATCCAAGAATTGGAATAGATGAAGAACTACCCTTTATTCTTTTCACGAACGACCAAAAGCTCTTACTTCCTCGTGTAGAAGCAAGAACCTTAGTACGCAGACGCAAGACATTTTTTGCGCCCAAGCACATTGGCACACGAAGATCTTGCCTACCTACGCAGCAGTTCAGTATTGGCATCTTTATCCAAGCGCCAGTTCCTGAGTGCCACCTCTTTCGATCTGACAGCATCTCTGCATGTCTGGTTAAATTAACTTTTGTCGTCTAATTTAGCCGTTATAGTCTTAACTGGAATAAGTGTCCTCATTCCATTTAAAATTATCTTCTCAATCATTTCATCAGTAGCATTTATATCGTCATGAAAGAATCCATTTAGCTCAGCCCAAGGTGCTTTTTCGTATAAAAATATTGACCGCTTCGGGACTGGGGAGGAAGCAGTACAGTACGAAACAGATGCTGAAACAATGCAGTGATCGAAGTAACCAAGAGTATTCACTTCATACTTTTAAGGGTGTGATGTTAAAAAAAGGTCAAGAGTATTTTTTTTGTGCCCTGGGACACATGCGATATGTGTCGGTTCGTTCATTAGTTGCGCCAAACCATTGTGCGCAGCGAAAAGCTCAACGTATATTAATGAATTGCTACAACAAATCATATATTTTAGGAACTTGATATGTCAAAATTTGCAACAGGGCGAATAAAGTTCAATTTGCCGTGACATTTAAAATTTTAGGCAAATTTGCTTCGACCAATCAGAGCAAGAAGAAAAAAGTTGATTATTTTTGAGTGTCAAGCAAAAAAAAAAAATAATTTTAAAATTGTTCAACATTCTTATTAGCTCTAGACAAAACCATCAAGATGGCAGGTTTAAATAGTTTTCACTAAGTTGTAGCGGTAAATGCATTGAACCTTCCACGGTAGACCGGGGTAGTTCTTGCTCAATTCCAATGGGGCTGGGATTGATTCCAACATCAAAGACGTTTGTCTCTATTATTTATAACCAGGGACCACACATCTTGGGTGTTAAATGCATGACTCTCTGGTGGCCATAAGGATTCCTCCTGAATTTAGTTTATACCCTGTTAATGGGCATGATAATTAGCGTACCACTAGCAAAGGTCTTCTATATGAGTGTTAAAACTAGAGCTTAAGGACGCTTTTTGTAACCCTTTTTGGGCACTGACAATTGTGCGATTTTTAGGTCATTAGATAAAGAGGGGGCTAAAGTTTGTTGGATACGAGAGTGACGTTTTCATCTTGGTGTGTGGCCGTTCAAAGAGCATATAGTATGTTGCCAAAATTGGCCAATGGGCTTGACGTAAACCTCTGAAAGATTAATTAGGTGCTATTCACCAATATGAAGAAATTTGGAGTGTTCAGCGGACCTCTCCTAGATGCGGTGGTACTATCATTCTTACTACTGATAAGGTTTCTAATAAGCAATTGCAATGTAAGGACTTAGGATTGCACCTGAATTGGCTCAGGATTATGGCTAAATGAACACCTTTTTTCCTGCCTAAATTATTTTCAGGCACATAATCCTTTCGCCATTTTTGACTGCAATAGGAGCTTGAAATGGTAGATTGGAGGGAACTTCTTCTGCCCGCCTGGCCCCTATTATTGACATTCACGTTGGCTCCTTATCTTCTTCATTCCAGTATCTAGCATTGTACCGCCGTAAATTTAGACTGTTTTTCAGCGCTTTTTGAATCTATTTCGGGGCGACATAAGCTCCCAGATCGAAGCTGATAGCGATTGAGGTTGTTAGACGCGTACCATAATATTGGGTTGCCCAAAAAGTAATTGCGGATTTTTCATATAGTCGGCGTTGACAAATTTTTTCACAGCTTGTGACTCTGTAATTTCATTCTTTCTTCTGTCAGTTATCAGCTGTTACTTTTAGCTTGCTTTAGAAAAAAAGTGTAAAAAGAGTATATTTGATTAAAGTCCATTCTAAGTTTTATTAAAAATGCATTTACTTTCTTTTAAAAAATCCGCAATTATTTTTTGGGCAACCCAATATAACCTAAGATTAAGAGCTATAACAGCAGCAAACAAAAAACTCATATAAAATAGTTATTTTGAAGTTTAAGTTTTAATAAGGCGAATTCAAAAATGATTTGACATATCAAATTCCATCAACTGTTATTAAATACGCCTTGCACAGTTCTGTTCAAGGCGTATTTAAAAAGGTGGCCGCATCAGCACAGCTGATGGAATTTGATATGTCAAATCATTTTTGAATTCGCCTTATAAAAATTTAAACTTCAAAATAAATATTTTATAAATTGGTTTTTGTCGTTGCTGCTGTTTTGGTTTTTAAACATACGTTATATAATGGTACGCCTCTAACAACCTCAATCGCCATCAGCTTCACTAAGGGAACTTAGGTTTATTGCGTCGCCCCCGAAATAGATTCAAAAAGCGATGAAGAACAAAAACAAAATTTACGGCGGTACAATGCCAGATATTATAATGAAGAAGATAAGGATCCAACATGCATGACAATAGTGGGGGCCAGGCGGGCTGCAGAATTTCCCTCCAATGTGACTTTTCAAGCCCCTATTGCAGTCAAAAATGGCGAAAGGACTATGTGCCAGAAAATAATTTAGACAGAAAAAAAGGTGTTCATTTAGCCATAATCCTGAACCAATTCAGGCAGTGTCACAATAGGTGCACAACCGTCAAATAGCGCGATTGCAAAGTCCTGACATTGAAATTCCTTGTTACAAACCCCATCGGTAGTGAAAGCGATAGCTCCACCCCATCTACGAGAGGTCCTCTAAACACACCAAAATACTTCGTGTGGTTGAATAGCACCAACTTTATATTTCGGGGGTTTACGTCAAGCCCATTGGCCAATCTTGGCAGCATACTATTGGGTTACCCAAAAAGTAATTGTCGGTAATATAGTAGTAATATAGTCGGCGTTGACAAATTTTTTCAACGGCTTGTGACTCTGTAATTGCATTCTTTCTTCTGTCAGTTATCAGCTGTTACTTTTAGCTTGCTTTAGAAAAAAAGTGCGCGAAATTTTGTTTACATTTGTTTGTTTGGGGTCAATTTTAATATGGGTACCACATGTATTGAAAGAAATTCATTTAACAAACCGAATCCACGCTTGTGATATGCACCTTAAACGCAATGAATTCGATCCGTTTTTAAAACGAATCATAACTGGAGATGAAAAATGGATTGTTTACAACAACGTTAGTCGAAAACGATCATGGTCCAAGCATGGTGAACCAGCTCAAACAACTTCAAAGCCTGATATCCACCAAAAGAAGGTTATGCTGTCTGTTTGGTGGGATTGGAAGGGTGTGGTATATTTTGAGCTGCTTCCAAGGAACCAAACGATTAATTCCGATGTTTACTGTCAACAATCGGACAAATTGAATACAACCATCAATCGTAAAGGTGTCATTTTCCACCAGGACAACGCTAGACCGCACACATCTTTGGTCACTCGCCAAAAACTGAGTGAGCTTGGCTGGGAACTTTTGATGCATCCACCATATAGCCCTGACCTTGCACCATCAGACTACCATTTATTTCGATCTTTGCAGATCTCCTTAAATGGTAAAACTTTCGGCAATGATGAGGCTATAAAATCGCACTTGGTTCAGTTTTTTGCAGATAAAGGCCAGAAGTTCTATGAGCGTGGAATACTAAATTTGCCAGGAAGATGGCAAAAGGTTATCGAACAAAATGGCAATTATATATTTGATTAAAGTTCATTCTAAGTTTTATTAAAAATGCATTTGCTCTCTGAACGGCCACACACTAAGATGAAAACGTCATCCTCGTAGCCAACAAACTTTAGCCCCCTCCTTTTCAAATGACCTAAAAATCCCAAAATTATCCAAGACCCCTAAAAGGTTTGTAAAAACCGTCCTTGAGCTCTAGTCACAATATTCCTTTTGGAGCCCTTTGTTAATGGCACATCAAGTTCCCCAAAAAGATGCTTTGTTGTAGCAATTCGCCGATGCGCCCAGCTTATAAATACGCCTTGGTTCTGTTGATAATGCTTTTGCTTTATTTTGGTATTTGCGCAAACAACAGATAACAAAAGCAAACAAAAAATGACTAAATGACAAATGTAAACATGCTTAGATTCAATTGTTAACCCTAGGAAGCGCAGATGGCTTCCCTACAATTCATTGAGCATTTTTATGAAAATTGACCCTAATGTATGAGTAAAATGGAGGGTACCAAATATATTAAAAAAGAAAAAATATAAAACTTTGACTTATTTTGGACATTAT
The DNA here is from genome assembly GCF_963082655.1 of Stomoxys calcitrans. Lineage (NCBI taxonomy): Eukaryota > Metazoa > Arthropoda > Insecta > Diptera > Muscidae > Stomoxys > Stomoxys calcitrans. The sequence goes on along the minus strand of NC_081553.1, from coordinate 159,291,036 downwards.
CTGCCAATTAAATTAAAACTAACAGATTTGAGCGAACATGGTCTATCTGGACCACAACATAGACTGCTAATTCTGGTACTGTCAACAAATTTAAAGCATTTATTTAAATTATTTTTTTAAAAATTAAGTTGACTTAATTTGAAAATATAAAAATATTTAAAATAAATATTTATATTTATTCATTTATTTATTTTTTTTACCCACACCAAAGGATGGTGGAAATCACGATAGCGGTCGAACGAATAAAGAGATATCCACTTGAAATTTAGCACAGGGACTTCTTGTTGATGTAGGTCGTTGGGGATTGCCTCATCGGTTTAGATTTGGATATAGCCCCATATAAACCGATCTCCCGACCTCTAGAAGCTGTCGTTGTTGTTCGATTTGGCTCAGATTTTGCACGGAATGTTCTTTTGGGACTTGGCCTAGTACGGTCCATATCTTCTTCGGCTTCTAGAAGCTTTAATTTTTGCCTCATTTGTCACAATTCTGTTGTTTTCTGAACTATATCTCCATAAATTCGATTGCTAGAATTATTGGTAAAATTACAAAATGAGTTAATATTAAAATATTTTTTGAGCCAAAAATAAAATGTGAAAAAAATACATTAAGATTTTATAACTCTTTTAAAGTTGTGGTCGGGCCAGACCATGTCCGCGCAACAATGTAGAAAAAATTTTCGCCCATCCTAGGGTTAATCCCTTCATTTCGGTCACGCATTTAAATGGATATAGATAAACCATTGACTCTTTTAAGAGACACCAAGTACATATAAACGAAGAAAATTAAGAGAAGAGAGAATTTCAAGAGAAACTGTGATCACATACGAAAATGATTTTGCTTGCTTTCAATCGATTGTGGTCATACAATTGCTTTTAAGCTTTAAATTATTTTAACAAAAGACTTTTCAACTTTCTTGTTAGCTTTTTTTTGTTAATGAACTTGTGTTTTTCTACACAAATTTCTTGTTCTTCTCTCTTAGGTGACTTAAGAATGAATCGAAAGAAAACGTCGTATTTCTAATCGTTGTTCGTGGTTGCTACTTTTTTTTAAAGAGGGAAAATCCATCTTTTAAGAATCTACTTTCTATGATTTTAGTACTACATTCCAGGCATGGGTACTGCTTTTTGGCAATGTGTGCGTAAATACAATTATTTTGTTTTACAGATTAAAGATTTTTTGATAAACATTGTTTTAAAGACACGTTTGCTCATCAAATATTGTTGATAAGCAAACGTGTCTTTAAAAATCATTGCAATTTGAACGTAACAGTGTTTGCTTTGCTTCGATGTTGCCACTCAACAAAATTATTTTCTACCAAAATTTAAGAAAAATCCTACCAAACCTGACCAAAACCTACCAATTGTCCTACAAGCCAAAAATGCGGTTTTAAACCCATCACTGAAAAGTTGGTTATTTTGTAATATTTTGAAAAACACCTAATTATACATTTTCAGTCGTACAAAGTATACATACTAGACATGGTAATAGTCATAGACGATCTAGCCAATATATATTCATTTACAAGTAGTGGCAGTTGCCCAACAACAAAATATTGAGTGCAATATGTGTCAAAATCAGTGATTAGTGCAACTCTGATTTTATGCATGTTACTAGTTCGCGCCATTTTTAGTTGCTTGTGTGTGATATGGTTCATAAATATAATACACACACAACCAAAACTCGTTGACAGATAGCACTTCGGGAGAAAAAATTGTTTTCAGCTGTTTACGGTACACTACCTTGTAATCATGTCATGGATCTAGCCATGTTTGTCGGTCTATCTATTAAAATCACTTTACAGATTCAAAGATGGCCCCCGATTCAATGAAAAACTGAGCTGAATACGAATACAGCGATTTCCCGATTTAAGGTCTTGAGCCCATAAATGTGCACTTACCACACATTTTCTCCGTTACGGTAAGTTCCATGGACACTCAACATATGAGTATGGACCAGATTTGACCATAATTGTATTTAGCTGCCATATAACCCCATTTTTCAATTGAAACGTATAAAACCCGGATTTTTTAACCAGAATGTACGAAATTTGGAAGAGATGCCATGACAATCATTACAGTCTATATCAGAACTCATGCAAAAATAAAAACAATCCACGAACATTATTCAGAGCAAAGAGCGTAAGAAAGATAAGAGCTGGCGTTAGAGGGCAATACGTGATGACGAGTGACAAAATTTAAAGACACAACATATTTGAATTGCTCACGATATTTCGTTTTTCCTTTATTGCAACTTTCGGTTGCAAAGAAACAAAGCAAAATACGAAAAAATGTTCGAACGAATGCTCGAATCAAAACAGAATAACCCGAAAATGTTGCAGCCCTCAATGTGAATCCAATTGGAATACAATAAAAATGTTTTGTCTTTAACGCGAGTTATTTTACGGTACGGGGAAGACAAAGCAGAAACTCTCTCTTGATTATCTTACGCTCTTTGCACAAAACAGCGTAAGCAGCAAAGAGAAAAAAGCACGGTGTACTCTCATTGCCCATCTATGGTAAAGGGCTATTATCTTTTTGGCAACACTGGGGCCTAATTCTCGCATCCATTATCGAGCGAGTTTTTGTTCGAAGATTAATTACGTTCCGTAAGTACAAATTGGATCATGGCTTACGATCGTAATTCGAAAGAAAAAATCGATACGCCGAGCATATTTTGCCATCTCAAAGGCGAACAAAGCAAATGGTGATTGTTAAAAAAAGTTATTACTACTAAAAAAATAAATAAAAAAAACTTTTTAAACAATATATAATTGCCTTTTTTTAGCGATGTGTTACTACATATTTTTTATTTGGAAGAGGACAAACAACATGTGGATTACCTCGCCTCTAGCACAGCCAACGGTGCTTGTTTGATGTTTATTCTCGGGCAGGTACAAGGAGAACAACAGCCAAAGTACAATTGGATAAAGTCAGAACCTTTTCCTTGAAAAAATATCCTGCTGCCATAAATATAGTGGTTAAATGATATAACTTTTGGTTTGGTCATGTTTGTAGATAATTCGATAATTTGCTTTGCCCAATTTGGCTTTAGAACAAAGTTAATTTTTGTTCAATTTAAGAGACCATAAATGTGAACATATTATAATTTAAGTTTTATTTTATGAAACAAATACTTCAATGTCCTATTTTTCGCCTAGTTTCTTGAAAATAGAAGAAAATTTGTTGTTTACGATAGGTAAATTGTTGCGGGCAAAAACTCGCATATTTCTGTTCGAAGTTTCGAATCGAATTAATCGATAACGGATGCCATAATTCAAAAATGCTAAACTCGATCGCCGATTGCGGATGCCAGAATTAGGGCCTGTTTTAAACAAGCAGGTTACCACAAATCATATGGTGCAATCCGCCATCTTGCCATCAAGATATTATTTCAAAAATGACATTGTTCTCAATACAATCAAAGAAACGTGCGCCCGTGTGTGTACGTGTACAGGTAAAATGAGAGAAAGAGAAACACAAACAAAGAGAACGGGGTGGTTTTGCTGCGAATGTAATACAGAACTAACATCTTAATATCGTCAAACAGGCCGGCTTGTTTTCAGCTGTTCGCGTGAGATCACCTTTATTAATCCACCTGGAGTTCCATAGTTCCTTTTTTGCATGTACACTTTTCTTTTGCTCGATTTTGTAAATTCGTAGACCAGCTGATTGACATGCCATATTTTTCAACTTCATACAACAACTAAATAAAAGCGTCAACTTTTTTTTTATCTGCACTTATTGTTTTCTCTATTTTATATATTTTTTTCTCAAATATATAAAGAAAAACGAACCATTGAAACCAATTAAATAAACTAAAGAACCAAATAATAATTTAAAATGTTGCCACTATAATAGTTTTTTGCCATTTTCCTCACTATAAACGTTTCGGTTTTTTTATATGGAGTTTGACAGAATTCCGCTCGAAATACTGAACAGAATACTCAGCTTAAGGTGAAAGGAAAATAAATTATTTGTGGCAACAACATTAAATGAATGTGGTGGGACGAATATAGAAACGTGGCGGCATCCACATATTATTTTTTTTTTATTGTCAACAAATCTAAATTGTTTTGATGCGCTTTGATTCGTGTTTTTTTTTCAATATCGAAACTTATTACTTGCATAAAAAAAGTACAAAAATTAATTTTAAATTCAATTACATATACAGTTTGAATGTTTTTATCTATATATATCTAGCTGACCCGGGCCTGCTCCGCTGCGCCTTCTTTTACTTTATATGGAACAAAAGTTTCTTTGGAATATTTTTTTTCGAAAATTAAAGATTTTTTAGTGAAACCATGCTACGAAAATAGTATATCGCTTAACTAACAATTTAACAATATAAGTGCCTTTATCTGAATCCCATATGATCTTTATTGGTCTACGAATTTAAGTTTGGATGTAAGGTGTACTAACAGATACATGGCCCCGAAAAAATATCAGCATCGTGCTCTTCTCTCAAATACCATTTATTTAAACCCCACATTGCCATTGGCTTAAGAGGCGTTTACAGGATGAGGCGTCCCCCAAACACATGGCCCCAAAATAGGTTATCAAATTCGTTTTCTATACCTCAAATACGTTTCATTTGAGACACATATTGGGATGGCCGAAAAATTTTTTCCCTTTGGGGGTGTTTTGGAAAATGGGTGATGCCCTAAATACATGGTCCTACATTTGGATATCAAATTCGTATTATACTCCTAAATACCTTTATGTGAGCCCCATATTTCCAGAGTCGGCTAACATGACCGGCTTTGGGGGTGTTTTGGCGGATGGGCGGCCACCCTGTGAGTTGGCCTTGAAAATATACATCGAATTCGTGTTCCACTCTAAAAACCCTCTTATTTGAGCCTCATATTGCAAAAGTCAGCAAATACTTACTATTTGGGTGGTGTTGTGGGGGTGGGGTGGCCCCATAGACACTTTTCCCAAGTATTGATATCAGATTCGTGCTTTACTCCCAAAGACCTTTCATTTGAGCCCCATATGGCTATGGTCGTAAATTTGTCCCCTTTGGGGGATGTTTTTGGTGAGAGGCGGCCCCCCAAACACTTGATCCCAAATTTGGATATCAGATTCTAATTCTACACTCAAATACCTTTTAATTAAGCCCCATATTCCCATTGTCAGTAAATAAGTCCTGTTTGGGGGGTGTTTTGGGGAAGGGGTGGACCCCCCGAAACGTGGTCCCACATTTGGATATCAGATTCATTTGAGTCCCATATTGCCATGGTCGGTAAATATGTCCGATTTGGGGTGTTTTGGGGGTTGGGGTGGTCCCCCTAGCACTTGGTTCGACAAATGGATATCAGATACGTTTTCGTATCCTAAATACCTTTCATTTGAGTAACATATTGTCGTGATTGGTCTAAATATATATTTGGTAGGTTTTAGTGTGGGGCGGCCCCCTAGGTACCCCATCCGAAATTTGGATACCAAATTTTTATTTTAGGGTACTATATGATAGCACACAAAATTTCGCTTAAATCGCACCACCCATCTCCGAGATCTGACGTTTCTGAAAATTAGGGTAAGGGGGAGTGTCCGCCCTCCCTTCAGATATCAAAAAATGTAGTCTATAAGGAACACACAAACAAACAAACAAATAAATCTACAAACAAACACAAATTGATTTTTATATATAAGATTAAAAATACTCATTTTAAGGTTCAGAACAAAATTCAAAGCTCTTTTTTTGTTTTGCACGAAGGAATTAAAAAAAGGGGATCGCAAATGAAAAAGGAGCTAAGGAACTAAGAAAAGGAAACTAGTTCCTTTTGTGGAACGGAACTAAAAGGGGCGAGCACTAGAAGGAACTAAAATGCCCAACTCTAGTTTTGTGAATATGCACCAGGAAAATTAGTCCGTTGATATCAGCAAACAATGCCTGCTGATATTCAATTAAAAATTTTAAACTTTTGAATGAATCCATACAAAATGTTTAATCTTCTAAACAATAATTGAGGCATTTGCTATATATGTACATATTAAAAAAAAAAAATATTAAAAAAAGCGTGATAAGTTATGCCGGGCCGAATCTTATATACCCTCTACCATGAATCGCATTTGTCAAGCTCTTTGCCCGGCATTTCTCTATAGGCAAACAAAGGATAATTGATAAGAATTGCAATTGGAACTATATCAGGTTATGAACCGATTCGGGCCATACTAAGCTTGGATGTTGGAGACCATAGCAGATGCCATTGTGTAAAATTTCAACCAAATCGCATAAGAATTGCGGCCTCTAAAGGCTCAAGAAGTAAAATTGGAAGATTGGTTAATATGGGAGCTATATCAGGTTATGGATCGATTCAGACCATACGTAGCACGTATGTTAAGTGTCATAGAATACTAGGTCATTGTGCGAAATTTCAATCAAATCGGGTTGTTGTTGTTGTTTTAGCAGTACACCGAGGCGGCAGGCCTCCATCGGGTCAATCCGGTACGGACAACCGGATGCCATGAGCTTATAAAATTGCTTTGTAGAGGCTCAAGAAGTAAAATCGGGAGATCGGTTTATATAGCAGCTATATCAGTATATAAGCCGATTTGAACCATTTAATTGCGCCATCTAGAAGCTCAAGCAATCAAATCGGGAGATCTGTTATATGGCAGCTATATCAACACGTGAGCCGATTTGGTCTATTTGCAATCCCATCCGACCTATACTAATAGGAAGTATTTGTGCAAAATTTATTGCTTCTCACAGACGGACGGGCATAGCTAAATCGACTTAAAATATCATGACGACCAAGAATATATATATATATACTGGACGAATACTTCGAGGTGTTACAAACGGAATGACGAAATAAGTATACCCCCATCTTATGGTGGAGGGTATAAAAATGTTAAGAGTAACACATGCATACAATCTCATTTTCATTTTGTGCACCACTGGCTTGAGTCTCTCTCCGAATGGCAAAGCGAGAGCGCAATACCTGCCACTTACTGACCCCTGTGTTGCTGAGAAATGTACAGCACCACTTTTAGTATTAATGCAGTGATCGGGGCCTGTAAATGTATGATTCATTTTTATAATACGTACGAATGTTTGTATGTGTTGATAAAATCTCCGACATCATTGTAGTTATTTTAAAGTCAATGAACAAACGCGTTAGTTCTGTCTAGCATTTGTATGTACACGGAGCATTTAGTAGATTTGTTTATGCTACCTTAAAGTGTTTCAAATCAAACGAGCGGATTTGTTTTGTATTAAAGGCTGCAACATGAACGAAGAAAAAATGTGGAAAGGTTTTTACGATAAACTACAAGAAATAAAAATGAATCCGCCTACCGAACATCAAAGCAGGTAAGAAATAATTTCAATAAACTTCTTTACCCTTGCAATGACTCACGAATATGAAACGATGCTGAAAATACAATCAATGACACAAAGTTACTATCAGAGTTACCATCTATTTTTATCAACACTGAGTAATTTTCTAATAAGTCTATTATGGAAGGCAAATAAAATATTTTTTTGTCGATGATCTTGTGGGAATAATAAAATGTTTCCGCCATTAGCACAACAACAAAAATCTACCTCCAAAGAAACTACCTTGCTTGGCAAATGCTTTAAATGCAAACGTCAAAGTGGTTTTTCATCATTATAGCACTGTTATGATGCTTATGTGCGGAATGTCGGATCAAATAAAACACCGTTTAAAGATCTTAGAATAAATCACATCTGTGTTAACAGAATTTGAGATTTGGATTTATTGCAAAATCAAAACAAAAATTAAAAAAATTGTACTCAGCTGTTCGCATGATCTTACCTTATAAGTGCATCCTGAGATTCATTGATCAAATGTTTAGGTATAGCCATTGGGTTAGCTAAATATTTTTTTGTTTTAAAATAAGTAAAAAGGCATTATATTCGGCCGGGCCCAACTATCTACCACCTAGGGTATATATTTCTATAACCTGCACAGATATATAAACATTTGATTTTGGCCTGGACCAAACTCGCCACAATTCACTGTTAAAATTTTGAACAAAATCGGGTAATAAACGGGTCTTATGTGGGTTCAAGACCGTTAATTGGGTGATCGATATTTATGGCAGCTATGCCCACAGCATCATATTCGGGGAGGAGGAGTAGGGGTTTAACGTATCTCACAGTATTTATTT